>NC_045436.1:40587995-40627477 GCF_002776525.5 Piliocolobus tephrosceles | reverse complement strand
CGGCACAATAAAAAATAATCTTCTTCTTTTTTTGGTAAATAATTAGAATTAGTTTTTGCAGACACTGCTGTCAAATACTGTTTGATTTTAGAGGTGTCAGAGTTTTCTCAGGGATCTAAGTTCAGGAGAAGTAAGCCATCCCTTCCTGATGGCCTTGTTGTCTAATAAATTACAGAGCAATATTTTAATCAGTTGCTTCGACAGTTCCTGCAACATGAGTGCAGTATCAACCACATTGATCAGTCTGTGATCAGTCTGTAAAACTCACCTGTAGTCACCTCAGCCATTAATCATGTGGAACAGTTTGCTAATTTTTCCTTCTACTTTGTACTAAAAAATGACATCTTTAGATTCTATTACAATAAAGAAAAGATGGGTTATGCTTTTTTGTATTTCCAAATAAAGATGAATGCAGCTAATATTATTGATCATTTAAAATTGTGATAGTAATATACATATATATGTATGTGTATGCATCTCATTTAATTCTCATAACAATCTTATGAAAGTAATATCCTTATTATTTACAGTGAGATAAGTTAACATTCAAGCCTTTAATAATTCCCAGGATTATGACAAGTAAGAGGTAATACCAAATTTGAACCTTCATCATTTTTATCTTAAAGTCCGTACAACTACCTAAACACTCTGCTATTTTAATTGAGTTCATGTTATTACATTATAATTGTCTATGTCTATGAGGCAGCAGAGGCGGGGTTATAAGAAATGTTGGGATTAAATGAGTTATTGTTTGTTTTACTACAATTCACATGCCATTTTCCCATTTCTGGTTATTTGTTGATGATGAATTCTTACCCAGGTAATTAAATCAGATAAGGTACCAATAGGCTCATAGAATTCTGCCTTGGTACTTTCTGTTTGCGTTAACATTTGTGTTATTTTCAGAGAAAATTTTAGAAGTGCTCTGAGATCATCCTTCCCAGCTGTATTTTCTACTACTCAGTTCCTGTTATTGTCTCTGAAGAGAGAGAATTGTAGTCCAGATCATAAAAGTAGTTAGGAATATTTCTCAATGTAACAACCTCTACAGTTGAACTCGAGGCCTCCGAGTCACAATCTAGTGATGACATTGCATTGTATATTTTTTTGACATTTAACTTGTCTAAACCTTACTCTTGACAAAAATGAGTTAAGGTAACTTACAGAAAAGGTGCAACAAGAAACACAATAGTATTGGGGGAACAGAATCAGCAAATAAGATATAAGGGGAAAGAAAGAATGCAGGCAGCCTGTATTTTAAAAGAAAGAATAGCAGAATTGACTCAATTGAACAGTTGAACTCTAACTTTGCCCCTGAGCTTCTTCGACACCAGAACCAAAAGGACCCATGATGATGAATTATACTGCTTTCATCTCTGGAAAGCATGTGTTTCAGAGAACACAATAGAGTGTGGGTCAGTCCTATTATGAAACCTTCTTTATTTTCACATTGGTATTATGCCCAGTCTCCCATATTAATTTTTCTAATATTTTTGTAGGGGCAAGAGAATTGTATGCAGCTCCAGCTTTTATAGTTCCATATATTCCTAGTGTTTCCATCAACAAAAAGGTCGTTCTAAAATGAATATTCAGTAGGAAAATAAATTTAAAGCATCAAGTTACATATCTCTGATTTATTCTCTTGGATCATCAGGAGTAAAAACCACTAAATAAATGATTAAAGATTATGAAAAGAATAATATAGTCATTTGTAAAATAGTAGAAATGAGCCACTGAACAAAATTTGACGAATTCAAAAGTAGAAGTAATCTATATTATTTTCATGTCTCAAAATCTGGCAGTGTTTAGCTCTGCCTCTGAATACATAGTGTTCAAATAGAACATGTAATGGTGCTGAGAATTTTGGGGGAAGTCATGGGATGAAAATATTGAAGCAACTTCATGCCAATTGTTTTGTTTTCTTTATATTCATGACCAAATTTTTGTTTCTTCTTGGAGTGACAGACCACAAAATAAAACTTCACATTTTTCAAAAAAATCATTTATAGCCCTGAAAAATTTCCCCATCTAGACCCAGATACTTTAGCTGGACACTACAAACAACGTGAAATGAATTTAGAGAGAGCACCTTTCAGCTGTTTACTATTGCTTTTGTTTAGTCATAATTTTACTTGACTCTAACTTTTTTCCAATCCAGATTCTAGATGGCATTTTTTGTAACCTTTGATCCATAAAATGAATTATAGTATCAAACTAATCTAGATTCCAACACTCCCAACAAAATTGTTTCTTGACTTTCCTGGTACATGAATGTAAAGAAAAAAACAAATAATTAAATAATTAAGTTTGACAAGAATAAAAATACACAAAATCCACAGCAGTCGTCTATGTTCCACTCTTTATAGCACTTCTGACGTTAGAACATGTATTAACTTATTCCGGATTTACATTATGGATGTATTTTCTACAGAGAAGATGCTACCATTTTATGGTTGAGAAGAAGCTGATAGGCAAGAAGAGCCTATAAAATATCTAGAAAACAGATAGTCATTAGAATTCATGGGATTAGATGAATTAAACTTATGATTTTGTTGCTCAACAGGTTTGATAAATTTGCCTCTGAATTTTGAAATAAGCATATTTTAAATTTTATTCTTCATAAAATAAATGAAATGTAACGTGTAATGGGAAATGTTTCTCAGTTTCTGAAACTAAAGAAGGTTTTCATCCATTATCAGGGATAATCCACTATGTATGTTTTGGGAGAACACACTAACGAATTAGATGTACTCTCTGCATTTGCAGATAATGCAAAGATGCACCAACAAGCTTGAATATTTCTGATTAGACTTGCATTTTTAACATCATTTCTTGATTACAAATTAAGAAAGCAAATATTTACCTGGAAAAGAGAAGATTCTAAAAAAGCATAAAACGTATTTTCTGATCAGACATGCTATTATGTAAAAGAGATATTAGAATTTCTCTATGTTGCCTACTAGAATAGATTTAGGATCAATAAGGGGCTGTTAGAAATGGGTTGCTTTCAATTATATACTTAAACTACTTTATATTTTAAGCTTCATGAAGGCAAGAATGGCATCTGTCTTTTATCACACTGTACCCTAAGCATCTAGCAGTGTGTGGAAAAATAATAGTTATCTTATTGCTATTAATGGAATGAATTGAATTAGAATTTTAGAAGGAAAAGGGAAAAACTTCCCATTACCCTAGAGGACTAGAGGGTACACTCCCATTCACAGATAGGAGGTCAGGTTAGAAGTTTAATAGAAGAATGGTTTGGAGCCCCAAGCTGACCATAATGATCTATATCTTGCTGTTCAGATCATCTAGTTTAATAATTGTCAAACTTTTTTGTAAAGGCAAGACAGTAAATATCTTAGGCATTGAAAAGTCAGTCTTCCTCACACCTGTTCATCTCTACTGTTATAACACAAAAGCAGCCATAGACAATAGATAAATGAATTGGTATGGCTAAATGTAGCTTATGAAAAGGCCTTAGTTTGCCTACCCATCATCTTAGTCACATATTACTCTATATCTACTTATTTATTTTATCATTAACTTTGAATGAAACTTCATTTAAACATTCCAATTAGATACCAAATGTACTGTAAGACATTGAGGGGAAAATTGACTTCTGATTCAGATTAGGGCAGCTCCTTCTGAGAAATTACCATAATATTAGTGATTAAAAGTAAAAGATCACAAATGGAGACTGAAGTCAGAGAAATAAATTGTGGCATAAATTTCAACCAGCATGTTTCCCTAAGGGATGCTTTGAAGATCCTCGTGGACATTTGTAGTGCTTGCCTTATGTGATTGTGAAAATGTTCATTGAAATTCTGGTCCCAGGTAAGATGGAGTAAGAACATTATACCCTGTTTCTTCTATTGAATGCAGCTATAAAACATGGACAGAATGCATCAACAGGTATTTGAGAACTCTGAAAAGTAAAAAGTAGTAGGTAAATTAGGAAAGAAGATCAGAAAGCTAAGTGCCACTAAATCACCGAAAATCTTATCATTTTTTCTCTGATATATCCAGACCTGAGTTCAATGCAGCCCAAACTCAGAAATAGATGTCCTTGCAGTTACATAGAGCTACAAGAGAAGTCCTCAAGTTTTGGGTTGCAAACTGGGAAGGAGGTCTTCAATGCTCAGAAAGTGGAAGAAATCCCCCTTTGGTGTTTATTTTCTCCTTTCTCTCCTACATGCTTCCTTCCACCCCATCATCAAGTTATCCAGTGCTATTCGTGGTGGCAGTGGCAATAATAGCAATAACAACGGTAACAGGGTGCATAGCAGCCTAATGTAGTGAGGAAAAAACTTTTCTTTCAAATCAGAAGATATTGGACCCCAAAGGGTGAGGTAAGCACTTGTTTATTTCTCTCTTTTTTTGCTGCAATTACGCTCAAGAAATGATCACAGTTGCAGGAAGTGCATGACAGAGCTGAGAAATAAAGCCCCGTATTTCTGTCTGAACTGAAAAGAGGAGCTCTGGGAGCCAAAAGTTCTGGGGCAATCACAGAGAGGAAGGAGCTAGGAGAGTGACCAGAAAAAGTAGTTATAAACTCCAGGAATACCACAAGATGCACATGATGGCTTTGACACATAACAGCATAACGTCAACTTTGAGAACTGAGCAAGATAGATCATCCATAACTCAGAATGACTACAGATGTCACACACATAGGGCAAATCCAAATAATTCTGCAAAGGCATAAAGAAGTGACATTAAGATCACAACTCCTATAAGGCCTGTCAGAACTAGCAATGTGAAACCAGCCATGTCAATTGCCTGCTAAAACAGAAATATCAACGTTCTCCAGAAGACTTACACAAAACTCAGAGAATCATAGTATAATAGTATCCAAATATTCTATCCTATGCCTAGGATAGAATCCAAAATTGCATGGCATAGGAAGAACTGGGAAAATGTCAATGTGTGTGGAAGAAGACAAATGAATGCCAACACTGAGGTGACACGGATGTTGAGATTATCTAATAATGACTTCAAAGAAACTACTAGAAAAGTCCTCTGAGAGTAAGATCAAATACTATAAAAATGAAGGGAAAGAGAGAAGTCTCACCAAATAAATAAAATATATAAATAAGAACCAGAGAATTTTAGAACTGAAAAATAAATTTAATCAGATTTTCAAACTCACTGGATGAGTTCGATAGAAGAATGGAAATGACAGAACAAAGAGTTTGTAAACTTGAAGATAGATTTTAAGAAATACATGAAATCTGAATTATAGGGAGGAAAATGATCTTGTAAAAAAAGAATGACCAAAGTCTTAAGGACTTGTGGTACAATGCCAAAAAGTTAAAAATTTGTATCGTTGGAGACTAATAGAAGAGGAAAAAGAGCATTACACTGGAAAAGTATTTAAGAAGAAATAACAACTTCCAAATTTGGAGAAAAATGTAAACCTATAGACTTAAGGAGTGCAGAAAGCCTTAAACAGAACACACCCAAAGAAATTCAGTGATATATTATAATCAGACTCCTTAAAACTAAAAGCAAAGGAAAAAATCATAAAAGAAACCAGATAAAAATATCAATCACAATACTTATAGGATAGCAATGATTTGAATGACTGCATTTTTTCATAAGGAAAAAACAGAAGTGAGAACAATAATGTGTTGAGACAAAAACAAAACAAAACAACCCCCCCCCCGATTTCTCTATAAAGCGAAAATATCCTTCAGAAGTGAGAGTAAAATAAGGACATTAACAAATGAAGAAAAACTAAAAGGATTTATTGCGAATAGACCAGGACTAAAGAAATTGCTAATGAAAGTTCATCAGAGAGAGGGAAATGATACAAGAAGGAAACTTGGGGATGGTAAGAAATAAAGGAATTGCATAATGGTAAATAACTGGGTAAATATAATAGGCTATTTTCCTATTAAATTCTTTTTAATATGTTTGGTAGTAGAAAGCAAAAGTTATAACATTCCCTGATATATTTTTCAGGGTATGTAGATGTAACATTACATCACTATATCACAAACGGGGCTGGGGTAAGGATACCTAAATGATGGCAAGTTTTCTACGTTCTACTTCAACTGGTAAACTACTAATTTTAAATTGACTGAGAAAAGTTATGTATATTATCATTTCTAGAGAAACTACTAACATCTTGTACAAAGAAATAAAAAAATACAATCGAATAAAACAGAAAATTTTTAGTATTTTTATATTTTTATATTGGTCAATTAACTCAAAAGAAGGTAAGAAACTAGAATCAGAGGAACAAATAAGAGAGGGAAGAAATATAAATCAATAATAAAGTGGTAGACCCAAGTTCAAACATATCAAAAATTACATTCAGCAAAAATGGTCTAAGAGAGCTAATGAAAAACAAAATAAACACAGATTGTCAGAATTTTTTAATAAAAGGAAAACCAGACCCAACTGTGTGTTGCCTACAAAAACTTACTTCAAATATGATTATACAGTTTGATTAAAAGTAAGAAAATCAGAAAACTATACTGTAAAAATACCAATATAAAGAAAGTAAGAATGGCTATATTGATATCATACAAAATAGACTTTAGAGCAAATAAAATTAGGAAAAAAAGAACATTAAATAATAATAGAAAATTAAATTTACCAAGAACACATAATAATCCTAAATACACACCAAGCAACAAGGCTTCAACATGCATAAAACAAATAACAGACCTGAAGGAAGAATTAGACAAATTTACAATTGTAGTTGAAGATGTAGCTGGAGACTGATAACTAAGACAAGAATCTTGTCATAGTTATCAGTAGAAACAATGCACAGATAATCACCAAGACTATAGAAAAACTGAAAAACATTAGCAACCAATTAAAACCAAAACATTTTTTTTTTTTTTACTATTCAAGTGTACATGAAACATTGACCAAGATGGATCTTACCCTGGATGATAAAATAAACTTTAGTAAATACAGAGTGTGTTATCTGGCCACAGTAGAATCAAATTATAAATAGACAACAGAAAGCTAACAGAAAAATCTCAAAGCTCTTGAATATTAAGTAAGATAATTCTAAAAATCTATAGATCAAAGAGGATGCCTCAAAGACAAAAAAAAAAAAAAATTCAACATGTCAAACTTTGTGAGAGGCAGTTAAAGCAGTGTTTAGCTGTACATTTATAGCATTCAGTGTTTACACTGGATAAAAAAGAAAGAAAGAAAGGCTTCAAGCTAATGAACTTCTATCTTAAGGGAAAAAAGTGAAACAAACTCATATGAAGCAGAAGGAATAAAATACAAAAGAATAGGTTAATAAAATTGAAAATAAAAAACAAAAAACTAGAGAAAAAATAAGCAGTTTCTTTAAAATAAATTAATAAATTTGATACACATCATGGAAAACCGACAAGGAAAGAACAAAGACCCAAATTACCAATAAAGAAATGAGCCTGTAATCCCAGCACTTTGGGAGGCCAATGGGGGTGGATCACCTGAAGTCAGGAGTTCGAACCAGCCTGGCCAACATGGTGAAACCCTGTCTCTACTAAAAATACAAAAAATCAGCCAGGTGTGTTGGTGGGCACCTGTAATCCAAGCTACTTGGGAGGCTGAGGCAGGAAAATTGTTTGAACTGGGAAGGCGGAGGTTGCAGTGAGCAGACCGCACCATTTCACTCCAGTCCCGGCAACAGAGCAAGACTCTGTCTCAAAAAAAAAAAAAAAAAAAAAAACCAGAAATGGAAGAAGTTATATCACTACAGATTTTGAAGACAATAAAAGCATAGCAAAGGAATACTAAAACAAATCTATGCCCATAACATTGAGAATTTAAATAAAATGACATAATCACTTGAAACTGCTAGATTCCATAATTCACCCAAGTGGAAATAAATAAACTGAATAGCTCTACAACTATTAAGAAATTGACTCATATTTTAAAATCTTCCAAAAAGGAAATATCCAGGTCCTAATGGGTTTCCTGAAGAATTTTGCCAAACCTTTAAGGAAAAAGCAAAGCAAATTTTGCATACTTCCTAATGAAAAATAGAAGAGGATAGAACACTTCCCAACTAATTTTATGAGACCAGCATTTTTCTGATAAAATTAGATAATGATAATATAAGAAAAAAATTACAGGTCAACATCCCTCATTAGCATGAATACAAAAATCCTGAGCAAAATATAAGCAAATCAAATTTAGCAATATATAAAAAGAATGCTACACCACAACCTAGTGAAATTTATGCCAGAAAAGTGAGACAACTTTAATATTCAAAAAGCAATTGGTATCCACCATGTTACAGTCTAAGGAAGAAAAACAACATGGTCATTAATTCATGAGGAAAAAGAATTTGATGAACTTTCAAATTAATTTATGATAAAAACTCTTAGCAAACTAGTAACAAAGGAAATTTTACAACTTGGTAAAGAGTATCTACAAAAAAACGACAGCTAACGTTATACTTTATGGTAAAATATTGAATGCCTTCCCAGCACAGGTTGAGAATAAGGGAAGAATTTCTACTCTCACCAGTCATAGTCAATATTAAACTGGAAGTCCTAGTTAGTGCAATAAGGTGGCACATATACACCATGGAATACCATGCAGCCATAAAATAAAGAGCTCGTGTCCTCTGTAGGGACATGGATGAAGCTGGAAGCCTCATTTTCAGCAAACTAACACAGGAACAGAAAACCAAATACCTCATGTTCTCTCTCATAAGTGGAAGTTGAACAATGAGAACACACGGACACAGGGAGGGGAACATCCCACACTGAGGTCTGTTGGGGGCTGGCGGGCAAGGGGAGGGAGAGCATTAGGACAAATACCTAATGTATGCAGGGTTTAAAACCTAGATGATGGATTGATAGGCGCAGCAAACCACCTTGGCACATGTACACCTCTGCAACAAATGTGCACGTTCTGCCCATGTATCACAGAACTTAAAGTAATTTTTTTTAAGTACAAAAGAAAAAAAGAACTAAAAACAAAGGCAACTCACTGAGAATAGTATTTTCCACAAATGGTGCCAGAAGAATTGTATATCAAATGAACAACAACAATAAAACTTCAACCTAAACCTTATATCTTATACAAAAATTAACACATAATGGATTATAGCTATAAATGTCAGACATAAAACTGATATAAACTTATTTTTTAGGACAAATACAGACTAAAATTGCGTGACTTAGGGTTAACCAAGAGCACTTACACATGGCACCAAAAGCATAATCCAGCAATTTATAAAATAAAGAGAATTTTATCAAAATTAAAAACTTGGGTAGCGAGTGAGAAACGCTATTGAGAGAATGAAAAGATAAGCTGCGGACTAGGAAAATACTTGTAAATTATATTTCTAGACTATTATTTTAATTCAGAATATGTAAAGAACCCTCAGACCTCAATAATAAAAGGACCAAACAACCCAATTAAAAAATGAGCAAAGGACTTGAAGCAACAGTTCACCAAAAAGAATATATATATATGAAATGTAAGCACATTAAAATAAAATTAACGTCCAAGACATCCTTGATTAAAGCAATGTCGAGATACCATTACATACCTATTATAAAATGTAAAATAGGCTAAAAATAAATATATATATATATATATATTGGTAATACCAAAGGCTGGTGAGAATGCAGAGCAATTAGAACTTTATAAATTGCTGGTGAGAACGCAAAATGTTACATCCACTCTGGAAAACAGTTTGGCAGCTTCTTAGAGGATTTCCATATGACCCAGCAATCGCATTCCTGGACACTGGCCCAAACTGGCACTGGCCCAACTGGAAACAAACTAAGACATCCATCAGCGAGTGAATAGATAAACAAATGGTGAAACATTCCTACAATGGAACACTACTCTCAATGAAGAGAAATGAACTCTTGATACGCACAACTTACATGTCTTTCAAAGGCAATATGCTGAGCTAAAGCAGCTAGTCTTAAAATGGTAAATATTATGTCATTTCATTTATATGATATTCTCAAAAAGTCAAAATATATCACTGGGAGGGGCTTGATTACAAAGGGGTAAATGAGGGAATATTTTGTGGTGATGAAACTGTTTTGTATTTTAATTATGTTAACGGTTATATGAAACCATTGTGTAAAAATTCAGACAAATTAAAAATTATATTTTTATTGTATTTATTTTGAACAATGTAACTGTTTTACTATTAAAATTGTATTGGGAATAGTAAAGTTAAAATGTGAAAGAAATTTTGAGTTAGAAGATATTCATTCTACATCAGTCTCTAATAGGTCACCCTCATCAAGGGAATTCATTTTTAATTACTTTAGTTCCCAATCTATAACATGAATACAATAATAACTGACCCAACTGTCTCTATAGCAGTGATTCTCAATGTTTTTTTGTCTCAGTTTTATTTATGTTCTTAAAAGTTATTAAAAATGCCAAAGAATTTTTGTTTATGGGTTATGCCTATCAGTATTTACAATATTTGAAATTAAAACTGAGAACAAATATATTTAATTCAATTTAAATTTAAATTTACAATAATTAATGAATTATATATGATTCTTTATGTAGAAATCATGAATATGTTTTAAGATGGTGTGTGTTATACAGTCATAAGCAGAGCTGAAAGTTACTTATTTCCATGTGTATGAAAACATAAAATTATTGCCTTAGCAAAAACTTAGAATCAACATCTCAGAATCAGCTGCAAATCCTGTATTCTGTCACTATGTCATGTTGCTCTCCAAATAAATGTCTTGTTAGGGACATTACAAATCCTGTTTATTTCTACCTCCCTTCCCTCTGGACTATATTGGAAAGTATATTAAACGATTCTGGAATCATTAGATATTTTTACAGTCTAGAAATGCTATTCTTATTTAGTTTGCCTTTTCCCCATTTTTCTCTTAATTATTTCTCCTGAATAATGTCTTCCCAAATATTGTCTGAATTTTTCTGAATAACAACAGCTGTTCATTCCCAGATTGGCTATGACCCCACACCAGCAATGGCACCAAGCCAATGATCTCTCCATGACAGCATCAAGAAAATTAGCATTTTCTGGATTCTGTTCACTGACAGATCCTCTTTACATTTGAACCCACAGGAGATGTTTGCAAGAGCAAAGTTAAATGAAAATGTATAACTTCTGGACTTTTTACTTTGGCATATTTAAGAATATTGGCATGTTTCAAATGTCATTAATAAAAAAATATATCTGGATGTCACTACATAATAAAATTAAGGAGTTTGAAATGTCTTCAAGGTATTTACTCATCCTTTATCCAGTAGCATATTGATGTAAGAATTGCTGCAAATATTTCTCATAGAAGAAAAGGGAAGAAGACTTCATAAACATCCCAGGTAGCCCACTGTAACAGTTAGCTTTCAATGCATAAAGAACGACTTTAAAATGATACTTACGTAGCTTGTGATTCTGTGGGCCAGCAATTTGAGCTAGGCTCAACTGGCTATTTCTTCTGGACTTGGCTGGACTTATAAATCTACAGTCAGCTGGGATGGCTCATTTCTGCGACACAAGGTCTTATATTTCAGCAAGCTAGCCCACATGTTGGCACGTCAGAATTCTGAAACAGCAAATGATCAAGACTGTCTTGGGGCATAAACTTGGAATTTCTGAACTTTCACTTCTGCCACATTCTATGGGTCAGAGCAAGTAATAAGGCTAGCCCAGATTCTATGGGTAGGGTTATATTCATCTCTTGATGGGAAGAACTGCTAAGTAACATAGTAAGGGTATTTTTGTAGGAAAGAACATAATACAACCGGTTTTAGAAGCAATTTTCCACACCCATTTCATGAGACCTAAAAATCTACTCCAAGTCAATTTTCAGCATGATAAAGAGATTATAAAGTTGTAAAGATAGAAATAAAAAAGTGTCGAAAGTATTAAAATATACAAGGAGGGTCACTTTTTGTTGGTGGAGACAGGGAGAGACAAAAGAGCTGAGTTTTAAGGAAAATAAAGTGTAATTTGAGCTTTATTGTGTGGGTATCTAGGGCATAACTGGGGTAATGGAGAGTGAAATTGAGAAAATTTGAGCAGAATTCCATAAAAGTTCTAAGAGTAAAAATTATTATTCTATAGAATCATCTTGTAGACAAAGCAACGTATTGTGCATTGCATAAGCATTTGAAGAAAGCCTGCAAAAACACACTTTTTAATTCTATAATGAAGAAAATTGCCTTATCATTGCAAGACTGGTGGTTTGTTTAACCTTCTTTCTATACTTATCTGCTGATGTCCCTAATTTTCAAAGTATGTTATCCCTTCTCCCTCAATTTTCATAGCCTTTGGATCGGCCCTAAGTGGATCATGCCTGTGTGCATCCCAATTCCTATCCTGTTTCTGTCATTTCTCTTTCCTACATGACACTGAAAAGTCAATTCCAAAAGTACCAGCTTGGAATTACACTCTTCTTAGAAATTCGGTGTTTTATTTAAACCATCATTGTCAGTCAATGAACATTTATTCAGCTCTTATCATATGCTGGGTGCTGGATACCGGCTAGTTCTGTTATTTAAAATATTATCACTTCCCAACTGCACGATTTCTTTTTAACCAATTTGAAGAACTTTCTCATCTATTATTTGATTAAGTTTCTGTGAATTGGCTAAGCAGATGTTATTTTCTCCATTCTACGTGTGTGGAAACTAAGGCACTGTGACTAAGGCCATGTCACAAGTTAATCAATTACCCAGTTCCCCAAATTAAAAAAAAATGAAGACTGCAAGCCTTAAGAAAGAGATGGTGTATTGAGCTGTTCATTCCAAAGAATCAAGTCTTCTAAATTGTCCCTTATTCAAAAAAACACTTGCTCTATGAACACAAATAATTTTCCCATGGAAAATGTGCTCTTCTTTCTGGCAACTTTCCCCTTTTCTCATCTTCCAAAATGTTCCTCAACATTTACTTCCTCCAGGGAGTTTCCCCAGAGAATTGGCAGCTATAAAAATACTTTATATTTTAGATTGCATTTTAAAATTTAAAATATGGAATTTATTTGATCTGTGCTTGGTGGGTTCAGTGGCGATTCTTATCTTATTTTGATGAAGCATCTAATATGATTGCAAGAGGTTAAAGAATTCTCCTGGTTCATAGCTAGTTGAAGAGCCAATATTATGACTGAAGAATCGGGGAATTCCCTTCTGCAATTCACTGGCTCTCATCAGTCATCACAGTTTCTCCTTAGTGCCTGTGAATGTTGCTAACCCTAATGGCACATTCTTCCTCTTTAAATGTCTTTTTATTGGAACCATGTTCTCTCATTCCATGTTGTAAACTGAATTGTGCCCCCAACCCTCAAAATCCTACGCTGAATCCCAACCTCTATTACTTCAGAATGTAACTGTATTTCGAGATAAGCTCTTTTTTCTTATTCTTATTCTTATTCTTATTCTTATTATTCTTTAAGTTCTAGGGTACATTTGCACAACGTGCAGGTTTGTTACAAAGCTCTTTAAGATGTGTTTAAATTAAGGTTGTTAGGATGGGGCCATAATCAATATGATCAGTGTCCTGACAAGAAGAGAGAGGAACCTGAGGGAAACGCACACAGAGAGAAAAGGCCATGCAAAGACACACGGAGAAGATGGCCATCTTCAAGCTAAGGAGAGAAGTCTCAGGAGAAACCAAACCTGCAAACACCTTGATCTTGGACTTCCAACCTCCAGAACTATGAGAGAATTCATTCCTGTTGTTTAAGCCACCCAGTTTGTGGAATTTTGTTGTAACAGCACTAGCAGACTAATACACCTTTTAAACCCTATGCTGCAGTCAGGCTTCCTACTCCTTCAATATTATTATGCTACTGTTGTTCTAACAAGACTATTCTCATTTCCTGGTAATTTCTGTCTCAATATAAAAGTTTTCACACTCTGGGGCTTTACAGGATTTCAGAAATAAGAAAGAAAACACATATAAGCCTTGGCCACATTATTCTTCCTTCAAGATAAATCCATCAAATGATCTCTGCACTAAAACAACTGTTAAAGATTTTCAGGTAAGGAAATGGAAAAAAAAAAAAGAAGAAGAAGAAGGAAATTCGATCAGACTAGTGTTATTTTATATTACCTCCCTGTGGCTTAAGTCTCTCAGGTCCCCAGTGATAACATCTAAGGAGTGAGTTCTTGCAATATTTAAATGCTTATCCAGAGCTAGAAAAGTGTTGATGTAGAGCTCTGCATCTGCCGCGACCACAATAACAATGCCTGTTGTTAAAATAGAATTTGTTCCTTCCGTCTTATGTGTCTTTTCTTTTTCATCCTGGAAACACATAATTCCAAAACTAGAAACAGGCAGAATTTCCATGGCAAAATGCTAAGCCATGGTTGGTAAAGTCTTTTTGATTCTCCTGTTTTCTACCAGTGTCTTTATTGTTTCCTGATCACTTTTGAAGTGAAGCAGTGACTTCTTTTTCCAGCCTTTGGAGGACTTGGTCATTCTTTCAGAAGAATGCATTTTTGAAACACAGGGAACAGATGAGACATGGTGTAATGGTTCTTATCACATCAGAGTTCTGGCAAAGAATTTAGAGGGAGAAATAACTCAAATCAATGCCATCACACCTGCCAGATTTCAGGGCAACTGATGTGCCAAATATTTGACAGAATGGTGATGAATGAACAATGAGAATGTTTAGAAAACATTAAAAAACTGCTTTATTCTGAGATCCGCTCAGCACACAGACAAAACACAACTTGATAGATTAGAGCCATAGTCTAGAAAATAGAAAATCACACAGCTATTCTTCTTCAGGCAAATTTTAGTGCAATGGATAGAGGAACAGGTGAATTCTTTGTTAAGAACCTATGAGATTCTGGGCCTGGCCAGGGCTACCTACACTTCTGGTCTGGTGGGCTGCTTGGCTGTGGGTCTTGGCTGGTCAGGAGAACTACCAGGGAACAAGAATCACTTCACAAGGCTGGATCCATTTGGATGTTCTTTGGAACTAACTTCATGGCAAGTAGCCAAAATAAAAGCTGCCTCCCTTCTTTGCAACAAACAACCTTCTCGGGTTACGCTAGAATTGAAATGGTTCCCTAGACTGAGTAGGAACCAGGATCAAAGCTGGTCCACTTAAGGATCTGGAATCAAATCCCAGGTCTCCCTAGGGATCAGACCTGCCTCTAAGCCTGGCAGGCAGAGGTGGTGGGGGTGAAGAGTATCCCTGGATCTAGGCCAAAATAGGAAAAAATATTTCATCAAGAATTCTTCCTAAAATATCTATAGAAATTTGTTTTCCTGTGTTATGTTGCCTTACGGCCCAGAATACTACATATTTGTCAGTTTAATTCACTTCTTTTGCCCTTCATGGTGAACATGTGGAAGGTAACAGATAAGAGGGGATAGCACACCCTGAACCTGAAATCTAACATTCTTTCCACTCTATGGACCTCATTAATATGGAGAAGACCATGGTGTCAGAAGGAGGATTATGATCTGAAGGGGAGGAAAACATGAAGCTGCCCTCTCTGCCTTAAAGCTTCAAAGTGCATATAAATAATTCAAAATGTAGATTATCAACTTTGTTCATAAAGTTAACTTTGGCTAGAAATTCAGCATGCCAGGATAAATGAAAAAAAAAAAAAGTTTCTCAAAGAGAATTAGAAAACATGGAAAACACAGAGTTCTGTTTCCAGATTTCTTTTTAGGAAATAATTTTTAAGTCTTTGTAGGTAGTTTTTAATAATAAAAGTAATGAATGCTCCCTATATATTAAAAAATGAGACATTACAAAAGGATATAAAGTAGAACCTATAATACTCTCTTCTCCCTGCTCAGTCCTCCTCCTCTGAATCCAATACCCTAGCATAAAAACTGCTAACAGTCTAATGTATAGATAGAACTCTACAACTGTCTCTATGAATTTACACATCTACATCCCATATCAAGTCAAATTATAGTAATTCAGATATTATATACTTGAAAATCTCTAGAAGTGTAGATTTTACTCACCACAAAAAAATGATATGCCCTCATGACACAAAAAGAATATGTGAGTGTTAGCTCAACTTGGTCATTCCAAATTGTATACATATTTCAAAACACCATGTGCACACTATAAATATATATATATATTTATTTATTTGTCAATTAAGGTATATAGTAAAAATGTATCCATTCCTTTCTTTAGGACTTCTAGATTTTACATCAGGCTTGTAAAAAGCTCCCTTAAGCCAAGATTTTCATATTATCAGTTGCATCTCATCCCAATACATCTATGATGGCATTTTTTAAAAAAATCTAAATCTTTAATTATCTGAAATTTATTCTGGTGTTAATTTTGAGGTAGGTATCCAACTCCAATTTTTTGAATGACTATATAACTATTCAAAACATCAGTGATTGAATAATTATCATTTCCCCACTGATTTGAAATGCCATTTTAATCATACAGTGAATTCCAATAAATATTTTAATTTATTGATTCACTATTCTGTAGCATTGGATTATCTTTTCTCTTGCTGGTAGATTATTTTAATTACTGTAGCTTTATAAAAACAATTTAAAATCTGATATGAATATTTCCTCCTGATTATTCTTCCATACACCATTTTCCATATAAGTCTCGGATATTTATAGATCTAGACAAAATGTATGAAGTTTTAAAAAAAGCTATGTTGTGATTCACATTGAGTTTTAATTTACTGTATAGATCAATGATTACATCATTACAGCATTGAGTCTTTCTGTACAATAAAGATTGTTTACCTCATTTTAAAGATACAATTCTCACACTTAAGTTTTATCATTTTTAAAAATAGGTACTGTATTTTTTTTTGTATATTTCCATGAGTTTTTGTTATTTCTTTGACTAGAATATTTTTATTCAGTCATCTTTTCTGATTATTAACATTTGTAGGTTAATGTTCAACTTGTACCCAACTAAATTTAAAAAATGCAATTGATAATCTGTTGTGTTTTTTTCCCTCCAGATATGCAGTCATAACATAATGTGTAAATAATCTACCACCCTTGAATGTTAACTCCATGAAGGCATCTTTGCATGGCAGTACAGTCTTCCCTGGGCATACACAGGGGATTGGTTGCAGGACCGCCTGTATACACCAAAGTCCACTCATGCTCAAGTCCTGAAGCTGGCCCTGTTGAACTTGCCTTTAGGAAAAGTTGGCCATCTGTATTCACAGATTTTGTATGCCTGAATATTGTATTTTCCATCATTGTTTGGTTGAAAAAAAATGTGTGTATAAGTGGGTCCATGAGTTCAAATCCATGTTGTTCAAGAGTCACCTGTATCTAATACTTACCATTGTATATAATACCCTATTATATGACTGGCATTGACAGGCCCTCAATCAATGTTTGTGGAATAAGTAGATAAAATACTGATATTTTCCCATTTAACCAATAAGTTGCATGTTTCTTCTTTAGTCTTAAATTACCAATAATTGTAGGCATCACTATGACATTTCTGATTAATGTGTTTCAAGTGCTTCAGTCTTCACCATGATCCTTTTAGTTGTCATAAATATTTTTTTACGTGAAGTAAATTCATATCTATTCTTATTTCTCTAACAGGTTTTCCTCTTGAATCAAGAATGGGTAAGGAAAATTTTCAAATGTCATATTGGCATATGTTAAAGACACCATTTTTTTTCTCCTTTGACTTATTAGTATTCTGAGTATTATTAATGCATTTTTAAAATATTGAATCAGTTTTGGATTCCTGGACTGAATCCCACTTGGCCATGATGAATTATTCCTTTAATGTACTGCTAGATTCTATTTGCTAATATTTTATTTAGGATTTTCATCAACATTTTTTCTTTTTGGTGTATTGTTTTGGTATTAGCATTATCTTATGGGCTTCAGATGAAGGAGTAGGAAGTTTATCTTTTGTATTATAAGAGATTTGTATTACAGAACATCTCAAATCATCTCTGATTTGGAGCTCTCCTCTCCCTCAATTCTGCTAATATGAAAGAAATACTTTTAGCAGAAATACTGGCTTTCCCACGTTGGAACTATGATTCTGGTATCTGGCCTTTTTAGGTTTGGTAGCTGGTTGTAGCTTCTTGGAGAAGAAAGTTTTAAAATTACTGGGAGTCTTTGATATATATGTCCCTGAATATTTGAGAAACTTTTCCTCCCTAGTGCATACTAAACTTGAATTTTATCATGTTATTCTCCTTTCTATGTATCACATGTTTATTTTTATAACTCTTATTGGTATAAACATGCTTCATATTATTAAAGATCTTGATCAAACACTATGCTTCTACTACACATAAACATTTAAAGAGCTAACTCCTGAGACTACTTATCACCCAACTTCAGTACATTTATTATAATAATATTGAAACACCATTAATTATCATCTAAGAGAAAGATGAGTGGTAAAATCAAATGGAGTGACTAAAAGGTGCTAGTATGATATTGCCAAAAATATGAAATTATTTTGCTGATATCTAGGTGAATTGTGCTATTTCACTTACAAGAGGATAACTGGAGGGACTTGATTTAATTGGGAATAATGATGTTAATTGAACATCAGATGCTGGTGCACAATTTGAAATGACACTTTATTTTTTATGTATTTAGATTTGGAATGACATTTTATTAATTTACCTTTTAGTAAAATTTAAAAACGTCTTTGGTGAACACAGACCATAATTAGTGAAGATGGTTGGGTAAAACACAATTGAGACACTGCTAAAGAGACAAAACTGTTTAAACCTGTGGTTTGGGGCAAACCCTCCCCTATAGGTGGCCTGCAGGGAGGGCAACACTGACTCTGGTCAGTGGTTTGGGCAACACTGTATTCCATTATCCTAGAAAACTGAGGTGCTAGCAATTACCAAAATAACAGCATTTTGGCTGCTGTAATGTGATATTTTTAAAAATCTGAAATCTGGACAATTGTCTGCCTCACAGTGTCTCCAGAGAATTATATGCTACATTAAAATTTCAACTGGAATAAAGTGTATTTCTTTAAAAGCACCCCTCATTGTTTTTAACTTTTCCAATGTATGTTACTGTTTTTATTCCAAGTATGTGTTACCAATGAGGTTGAGCAAATGATAATTTTGGTTTATTTTTATTTTTTTCCTGGAGTCAGTTTGGATTTCTTCTATATTTGGAGGATACCAAAAGGCTTTAAGAAAAGTAGGAGAAGCCTATGGAAGAAGGAATGGGGAGAACAGTGATGTCCTGGGTGACAAGGAAGACAGAGAGCCTTTGTTCTAATGAGGGCATTCTTGGTGGGCCCCTAGATAGTGTCAGGATGGGGGGTAGTCACCAGAATGATCACAGTTGGATTCGAAGCTTTGAACCCTCCAACTTCTGGGGAGGAGAGAGGAGCTAGAGACTGAGTTCATCACCAATGCCTGTGATTTTATTAATGATGTTTACTAATGAGACCTCCAGAAAAATCCCTATGCAATGGAGTTCACAGAGCTTCTGGGTTTATGGACAGTTAGTCAGAAGTCCACGTGGCCTTAGACTTACAAGTGGCATATGAAGTCAGCGAGCAGTCTTGTGGGGCTGAGCCCTTGAACTGTGGAGCCTGTACTAACTCCAGGTAGTGTAAAAATTGGATTGAATTGTTGGATACCTAGTGAGTGTTGCAGAGTTTGAGAAGTGGTGTTGGGAAAACACCATGTATTTGGTGTCAGGAGGAAAAAATACCTCGTAGGTACTCATTTATTATTATCCTGAACAACCAAATAAATATCGAATAAAATGAGGTAAAAATAAGTAGAAAATCAATTATATTGAGATGAGCTCTATGGCACCTCCTACATTGAAATTCAATGATAGATTCTGCAATTCCAACGTCAAATAGCAATAATCGTGAGCACACTAAAACCTGATTTTTCTATGTCTTGTATTTTCTAAGAAACTGTAATCTGCCTTCCGCTGCATCATCTATATAATTTTGGTCCCATTCTATATATTCTAATCCCAAGATTAGAATATAATTATTTTATTTAGCTTGTAATATATTAGAATATATTTATTTTATTTAGCTTGTAAATTTCAGGATCATTCTGAGGTCAAGCTTGTCAGAATGCTTAGATTGAAATGAATCACATTTCTAGACTGTGTTGTAATACTCCAAAATATTAAATAAGAAAAGATGTTCAGGATGCATACCAACCATATAAGCCTTAAGTGAAATAAATGTGTCATTGATTTTTATTGCAATTATGGTGTGGATTTCAACTGATAAGCAAAGCTAGATGTTTGAGACCTTGAACATCTTTCTGAGATAAGATTTAAAGGAATGAATAGCCTCCTCAGAGTAACAAAAGTGTGACAGTGTAGAAATTGAAGATCTTCCTCTTGCAGAGTCCCTCTCTGTAGATTATACTATAGCTTTCATTGAAGTATACATATGCTGTAGAAGTAGATAAGCATCTCATCTTTGTTCTTGTTCAATTCAAAAATATTCTGAAGAAAATATTATTCTCAGATACTTTATATTAAAGAATCCATGAAATATTCATAGGTTCTTCTATCTCCCTTGAAAGTAAAGAGTATGACAGTTTTAGTCTACGATGTTGATGCGAGATAACATTTTCCTCAATAACTTTCCCGTGGCATAAGTTTGGAATAAAGATAAAAATGTAAACTCAGTATCTTCCAGTTGATAATGAATTATTAACTATAACATATAAATACCAATGCAAATATTTTAAGTTTAATAGATGATTTTAGAGGACTTTAGAAAATTAAAATTAAATTTATTGCAGTCCTATACAATGTGCTGATGAAAGGTTTCCATATGGCAAGTAAATTATATATTTGAAGATAGAAATAGTTAGCATGCATAACTTTAAATTACCAAAAATATTTCTGCTCATGCTATTAACCAATAACTTGTACTGAATTGTCTAAGTACAGTTCAGAATTAGTGAATGTATCTTAGAAGGAAAAAAAACCATATGTTCACTAGTGGTGGATTTACTTTGAAGAAAGAGCACTGAGCTGCTAATATAACTTTCTTAATAATTATATTTCTCCAATCCCTGTCACTTAACTACTTCTCCTCTATTCTATACTGAATTTCAATCTGTAACATATGCACTTTAAATGGGATGCCAGAGATTTGTGAATATGTGCACAGGTGTTGCTGTTAAAATTAGAACAGGAAAATGAAAAAAAAAGGCTTATCACATCTCAATTCACATTAGAGTAGAACACAATGAAATACACATTTTGTAGTTGGAGGGGTCATATGGAATTTGACCTATGACTACATTGCTCACACCTATTTGAGCTAGTAGAATTAAAACTTTCATGTACATAAGTAGACACATATCAGAAAAAAGAAAAGGTACTGGTATTGTACTGAAAAAAAGAACAACAAAAAAGCAAATACTGAAGCACTGCTTAAAACAGTAATTATAGGCCGGGCCCAGTGGCTCACGCCTGTAATCCCAGCACTTTGGGAGGCCGAGGCGGGCAGATCACAAGATCAGGAGATCGAGACCATCCTGGCTAACACAGTGAAACCCCGTCTCTACTAAAAATACAAAAAAAAAAAAAAACCAAAACAAAACAAAACAAACAAACAAAAAAACGT
Source organism: Piliocolobus tephrosceles (assembly GCF_002776525.5). NCBI lineage: Eukaryota > Metazoa > Chordata > Mammalia > Primates > Cercopithecidae > Piliocolobus > Piliocolobus tephrosceles. The sequence goes on along the minus strand of NC_045436.1, from coordinate 40,605,962 downwards.
AATTATACCTCATTAACAATTTGTATTATATTATACCTAGAAGTGAATTAAACTCTTTGAAAATGTTCACTTACTAAATTCAAGATTACCCACTGACCACTGGATACATGCCCAGGTGCTTTTGGAGGGCAGTAGGACTCTGAATATATGAAAGGGCAATCTAATCATGGTAAAATGAAACTCTGCAGGTTATAAGAATTTAAAATCAAATAGAAACTTAAAATCAAATTAGAATTTTCTTCAAAATACTGTAGTATAAAACTTTTTTTTTCTTTTTTTTTGTCGGAATACTGGTATTCTTTTCTCAAATAAAATCTTCATTACCTCTGTGTAGTATGTTTGCTAGTCTAGCAGCTTTAAATAAGGGGACTCATTTAAACGTGCCCTATGTGGACACTAGAGAAATGCTACACATTTTTATTAGTTTTCATGAAGAAAATTACTATACTAATTTTAACATAAAAGGATGCCATTTTGCTTTTCTCAGGGCATCTGACAATTGGACAAAAAGATCAAGTTGTTGGTGATTGTCCGATCTCAATGGAAAATAGTTTTGGGGGTTTTAAAAATTTTAATATACAGCACTTCCATTGATACCAGATCTGGCAGATTTTTAGAAATACATGGAAAATTCAACAAATGTGAATCAGGTTTTCAAGCAGATCTCCATTAAGAGATCTTGGATCATCTCCAGAATTCAATCTAATGTTAATGAAAGAACTATACTGTATCTTAGTGCAGATACTGTTGCTCAGTCAAGCTTTCTGGATTTTTGCCTTACATGAAATGGCAAAAATACGTCTTTCCAATATGTGCTCACTTTCTTAAATGACCCGTTCAGGACACCGACTCCCCTCACCTGTCCAATCACCCAGTTTCCAAGTCTTACAACTTTATCTACCATGTTGAAATGTTTTAGTACAGCACTATTTCAGAACTTTTCCAAAAAATCATTTGCTTTCTTTCTTTTAACAGGGGAAAGAATGGCAATAACCACAGGATGGTGAAAACAGAAAATGAACCTGTATTACCATATTCTCTTTCTCTCGTCAAATTTCATGACTATTTCCATGACAAGCCACTGAATAATAGATATTTTCAAAAAGTGTCATTTCCCAGTAGATAACCTCAGTTTAAAACAGGATATCCTGGTGTCTCAATTGCCCGACAGGAACTCTCTTTGGATGAAACAGACCATATGTTTTCCTGCTTGGAAAACTAAGACATGAAGGATTTGGTGGGAAGTTATTAGATATTCCTCACAAGGCAGAAGGAAAGCAACAGAAGCACCTTCGAGCTGCAATCTGAAGGAGCGTGTCATGACAGATTTAGGAAATGATAATACAAGTCACAGAGAAATAGTTAGCTAGTGGAAAGGAGAATACATTTCCTAACCATGAAGGTATTTAATATTTAGCTCCATGGAGCGAAAACTTTATAGGGGAAATTCTTTGGCTTCCCTGCTAAGATAATTCCCTGAGGATGCCTCTTCAACTCTTATCTTAAAATATACCACTGAATCTTGGAATGGTAATGATTTTCATTGCTTTTATGGGGATTTGTCAAATGTTTTTTAGTTTGAGCATGTGAATTATTTATTTCCCCAACAAAACTAAGGAAATATTCAGATATTATTTAACAAGTATTCCTTCATTCCGCATTCACTTAGAAATAAAATTTGCATGGTATATTATTACATTGCACATGTAATTATGAATAGGGATACCATTAGCAAACTGAAACTGACATGTACCCTGAGCACAAATACGACCATACACATTTTCTCATTAAGTGTTTTTGTCTAGTATTGGTAATGTTCAGTGTTTGCTATCATTACTAATCAATGTTATAAGATCTCATATTCTCAAGTGAATTAACATTTATCAAGTGCCTTCTACATATTAAGCACTGTACTAAGCACTGAAGAAACAGCAATGACTAAGAAAAATATCTTATAAGATACATGATGTTGTAAATACTAACTTTTCAATGAGTTTTAAAAAAAGCCTATTTATAAACACATATTTATTAAGTGCCTAATATATCCCAGAATCTATGGCTAGTTGCTGAGATTTTTAACGCAAATAAGAAAGACATGATCACTGGCCTTCAGATCATATAGTTTAGCATAAGAGGAAGTGAGTTAAAATGATTACAAGGAAATGTGATCAATTTTAACAAGGAAGTAAAGATTACTAATAGGAGCATATAACCGGCCAATTAAGCCATCCAAGATAATCAAAGAGTTAAGACTTTTATGAGAAAATGTCTAAGTTGGGACCTAATGTATTATTAGCAGTTACAAGATCAAGGCAGAGTGAGTAGCAGAAAGGGAGGGTAACAGGCAGAGAAACAATTTGAGTGAAAGTTTGGAGAAGAGGAAGGATCTGAAAGAAGTTTAAGAGCCGAACTCCAGTCTCTAAAAGTAGAAGTGACAAGAATTGATGATAAAGGGAGAGGTGGGGGCCAGATCATAAAGAATCTTGAACACTACCCCAGTAGGATTGGCTTTCAGATTTTAAGTCTAGAAACAATTCATCAAATTTGCCCTTAGCAGCATTACAGTGGCTACACTATGAAGAATAGTTTGAGTGGAGAGCAGAGAGACAAATTATGTCTTTGTAAGAGTAATCCAGTTAATAATGATGATCTGAAATATAACAGTGTGGGTGGGGGAGATAAAAAAGATGGATTAAAAAGATATTTAGAAGATACAATGGTGGTTCTGAGTGACTGGTAAATGTAAGAAGAGACAGTGAGGGAGACAAGACTAGAGTAACCTTGGATTTCTGATTTAGGCAACTATGGGTATGGAGGTGCAAATCATATATTCAGGGAATCCAGAAGGAAGAACCATTCTAGAAGGTGGAGAGATGATGAGTTCAGTTTTGGATATGCTAAATTTCAAATTATTGTGAGTACTCTAAGTAGAACTATCTAACAGGCAAATGTTTACAGTACATGAAAGACTGGATTCGAAGAATAAATTTGGACCCTGGTGGTGGTCTCTCAAACCCAGTAGAGTATGCCACCTTAGAAGCCAAGGGAGGACAGTGCTTCAATAATAGGAATTATTAGAAACCTACAAATTCTCTACCCAATAACTTTTTTTTCTGGTTGTGGATGTACACTGTAACTATATGCAGGGCAACCCTGGAGTGAGTGATGTTTACACACACACACACACACACTCTTCATCATCCAGTGATAGGAAACTAGTACATAAATGCCTCAGGTCACTTGTATCTTTTTGTGATAACTCTGAGATGTGTTCCACACAGTCTTCTAGAGTTCCCAAGTTGTTTTCTTTCTTTTAATGGGGGAAAGAATTAATCCCCAGTTGTCCATGCTGGTAGCTGGCTTGCTAAGTCACTCTTTATTACTTCCTTCTCTGCCTCACTTCATCAGTCTCCCAACTTGTTTTTTCCTGAAATCACCTGCAAAAATTAGCTACTTGCACTCAAATCCTTGTCTCAGGATCGCTTCTTGAGGAACCAAGATTAAAATAGCTAGTACAAGAATTTGTTGAGAAAACAGTCTCTCAATATGATACTCTTGAATGCAATCATTCATCAGTCAGATGGCAATTAAGGGCACCATTGATGGCTGTAAGTGAGTGGTTACAACTCCTGATGTGCTGTAGCACCTTAATTACTGAAGCTGTCATGTGTGGTGAATTGAGATGAATATAGCTAGAGGGGAATTCCTGGCTTATGCAAAACCTCTAGTCTTAAAGGATATAGAATCTACAGTAATATAGGGATTGCAAAGTATGTTGACTATTGCTAACTGCAATAGATTGAAACCCTATCACCTACAAGTTTCCTTTGCTAAAGTTAGGGTCCTGAGAGAGTTCTTGAAATCAGAATATTTGGATGAATACATTTGAGAAGCATAAAGCTGCAGATTCTCCTGAAATTATTAGGCTGGCCAGATGAGGACTCCTCTCCTTTACTAAAGAATGTCATTATCCTTTTGTTGGAGAGCACGTAAATGTTTTACCTGATGCATATACCTCACAAGACTATGACTGCCCTTCTGAAAATCTGCCCCCATCTTCACCCAGTTCTTCTGGATAAATAACTAGGGCTAAGGGTCAGCATAGTCAGATGGAAAAAAAAAATGTCTCTGTTATTGGAGGAAAAGGATTATCACCAAAACAGCTTTGAGATCTGGCCAGAACATTCTGGAAAGAATGAGGAGAACATGCCTGGGAATGGATATTCTGAGTGACAGCCCAAGGGTGCTGGATAAAAGGTTGAATAAAGAGAGTTCACTGATACAGAAGCATTTCATATGAGGTAAGATTCAGCATCCTGGTAAGGTCACCTACAGCCAGTCCTAAATGACAGATGGGTTGATTATTTCAAGCAAAGGACAAATGATGGTAATTGATGTGAAGATATCTGAACTGCCCTGCCAAATTATCAAGGAAGGGATCAAAGACTCAGAGAGGTGGGTGTGCTAGAGTAGATTTTCATGTAAGACACAGGGGACTGTTTTCTCCAGGAGGGCCCAAGGAATACCCTTTGTGATGGTTAATTTCATGTGTCAATTCGACTACACTAAGGGATGCCCAAATATCTAGCAAAACATTATTTCTGGTGTGTCTGTGAGGGTGTTTCACACACACACACACAAAATAGCATTTGAATTAGTAGACTGTGTACAGAAGATCTACCCTCACCATTGCAGGTGGGATTCATCCAATCCCTCTATTCAGAGGGTCTGAATAGAACAAAAAGGTGGAGGTAGGGCAAATTTCCCATTTGCTTAAGCGGGGACATTCATCTTCTCCTATTCTCCGGAATCTTGCTCCTCATTCTCAGGCCTTCAGACTGGGATTTAACAACCAGCACCTCCCCTGGTTCTCAGGCCTTCAGAACATGGACTGAATTACACCACCAGCTTTCCTGGTTCTCCAGCTTGTGATGGCTGATCATGGGATTTCTTGGCCTCTATAAGTGTACAAGCCAATTCCTGTAATAAATAAATATCACCTACTGGTTCTGTTTCTCTGGAGAACCCTGGCTAATAAACTCCCTTTATTCAAATGATAAGAAATAGGTTAGTAAGGGGGAATTGATAACATTGAGAAATTCCATAATGGCTCATTTGCAGGCAGTATAGATGATACAGTTAAGTAACCGGTCCCCATGATGTCAATGAAAATGATAGACTTCTATAATAATGCAAGTCAAATAATGTCACTTTATCGTTGGAGCCAATTACCATAATGGGCAGAAAAGCCATAACGTTGCCAAGGGGAACCAACCGTGAGATATCGGTCATGGCAAACAAACCATAGTGTTTTGAGAGGTAAGATAGACTTCTAACAAATGTATTGCTTAACTTCTATATACCTGCCCAAAAAAATCAAAGAAAATACTGATGTCAGTCAATAGAGTAGAAAAAAATGATTATTTGACCTGTTACTAGACATAAATCAGTTCTCAGACCCAAAGATCATTGACTGAAGGGAAGGTGGGGTAGTCTGAGGAAGAAACCTACAAATGTCTAAATAAATATTCATAGCATGTATTCTCCAATTTACCCCCAAAGAAACATATAGACGTTTACCAGAGAGATTGCACCCAGGTATTTTAAGGACTAGTTAGATAAAGGGAATGACCTGACACTGATAGCTAGAGGACTCAAAAGACCCATAAAGCTCCCTGATAGAGTTCAACTTTGGGAGGCCTAGTGATAAATTAAATATATAAACCTTCTCAGTGGTTATTTATCCAGTCTCTAAGTGTATAATCAGGATGGATATAATCAATGCTTGCAGAACCCCACACATTGGCTTCCTAATCTGTACATTAAAGGCTATAGTGATAGGTAGAATAACAAACAAGAAAAAGCTCCAGAAACAACCCCAGATCCAGCCCAAATCACAAAGCAGAAGCAAAAACACGTCTTCAGTAAATGCAAGATCTGTGTTTCCTACAAAGATTGTAAGTAATGCAGAAGTAGTGGTCCAATTATATTTCTGTGAAATTCACCAGTCTAGAGCCTTGAAAAACCAGATAAATCATGGCAGATGAGACCCAACTGCTGAGAAATTAAATAAATAGTAGCCCCCAATGCAGCTTCTCTGCAAGATGTAATGTATTTACTGGAACATATCAACAGAGCCTCGGGAAATGAAGTTGTTCCCCTTTATCCAGGGGGGCATATGTTCCAAGATGCCCAGTGGATGCTTGAAATTATGGACAGTTCTGAACACTATATATACTATGTTTTTTCCTACACATACATACTTATGATAAAGGTTTTTTTTTGTTGTTTTTTTTTTTTTTTTTGAGACGAAGTCTCACTCTGTCGCCCAGGCTGGAGTGCAGTGGCGCGATCTTGGCTCATGGCAAGCTCCACCTCCCGGGTTCACGCCATTCTCCTGCCTCAGCCTCCTGAGTAGCTGGTATCACAGGCACCCTCCACCATGCCCGGCTAATTTTGTTTTTGTAGTTTTAGTAGAGACAGGGTTTCACCAGGTTAGCCAGGATGGTCTCAATCTCCTGACCCTGTGATCCGCTGCCTGCCTCGGCCTCCCAAAGTGTTGGGATTACAGGCGTGAACCACCGCACCCAGCTGATAAAATTTAATTTATAAATTGGGCACAGTAAGAGATTAACAGCAGTAACTAATAATAAAATAAAAGAATTATAATAAACCATAATAAAACTTACATGAATGCAATGTCTCTTTCTCAAAATGACTTAATGTATGTAATATATTTGAACCATGGATGACCATGGGTAACTAAAACTGCAGAAAGTGAAATTTTGTGTACCTATTGACATAGTAAATGTGTTTTTTTTTTTCAATTCCTATCATGAAGGAGGTTCTGAAGCAATCTACATTCACCTAAGATAAACAACAGTAAATATTCTTGGTTTTGCTTCAGGGCTAAGCTAATTCTCCTGCTTTCTGCCACATAAAGAACAAACAAGTTGTTGCACCTCATATTGCCCACAACTAAGAAAGAGGCATGATGCATACTAGCTTACTTTGAGTTTTGTAGCCAACACATCAAACATCTGGGAATGTAGCCCTGACCCACTTATTAAGTGATTTGGAAGTCTGGTAACTTATATGGAGCCACAAGAGGGTTCTGTAGCATATACAGACTGTAGTATGAATAATCCTGCTATCTGGCCACATGGCATGACAGGTCTTAGGTTACTAGAGGGGCCATCCATGGTGGATAAAGACATCATATGGATTTGCTAGCAAACCCTGATAGCAAAAGCACAATGCATTCCCCTAGATTTCTGGAGCAAGGCCATATTGTCAACATTAAAAAGTGACCTTACCATGCTACTATGCTTCAGTAGAGTGACTATATAACTGGAGCTTCTTATCATGGGCTGGGTATTGCCAGACCCATCAACTCATAAGATTGATGGGCACAGAAGCAATCCATCAGTCAACAGAAATGGCATATTTGTAATGAGATTTAATCAGGTCAGAAAGGCAAAAGCAAGTTATGTGAACAGGTGGCCCACACCACTAGGTCACCTACCTCTGCTGAAACTAACTCTTTCTCTATTAGCTCACAAATGTGGCTTTGTTGAGGATTGCCTATGACTATATAATGAAGGGGATGGAACAAAACCTGACTTATTTCACAGATGAGCTGGCTTGTTGCATCTGTGACAATCAAAATTGAATTGCAAATGCACTATGATAGCATAGCATCACTCAGGGGTGGTCCTGAAAACATTGGCAAGAGACAATATTTCAGTGGGCAGAGTTTTAAGCAGTATAGCTGATCATCAGTCTTGTGAGGTACGACTATACTTGGACAGTTGTGAATGGTGTGGTTGGTTGTCTGATCAGAGGGTCTACGAAAAGAATGATTGAAAAATTAGAGCCAAATAAGTCTGTGGCTGGCCTTATGAAAATGCAAGCAGAATCTGCAGTTCTTTGTGTTTCATGGCTATTCCTGCCAGATGGAATTCTCTAAAGAATCCTCCCTCAATGAGACTGTCTTAGTCCATTTTGTGCTGCTATAACAAACTACCACAGACTAGATAATTTATAAAGAAGAGAAGTATATTCAGCTCACAGTTTTGGAGGCCAAAAAGTTCAAGTGCATGACACTGGCATCTGGCGAGGGCATAGCAGAAGGCATCAGGTGGTGACAGATGAGACAGAGGAGGATGTGAGTGAGCAGGAAAACAAGGAAGCCAAACATATCCTTTTTATGAGTAATCCACTTGCATGTTAACTAACCCATTGTCAAGTTAAAGCATTAATCCTTCCATAAGGAAGAGTCCCCATGACCTCATCACCTCTTAAAAGCCCCACCTCCCAATACAATTACATTGGCAATTGCATTCTGACAGGAGTTTTTGAGGAAACAGTTAAACCATAGCAAAGACCAAGGAATCATGTGGAAGAAAGATGATGACATTGAGACACTTCCTTCACGAAAGGGATAGAGATTCAGAATTGAGATAAATGCAGTTTCTGAGTACTACTTTGTGTTTCTTACCTTTATTGTCTTAGCCAGCACCACCATAAAAGGATTCACAAAGTGTCTGATTTATCTACCATCAAGGAATCCTATGCAACATTACCCTGGACCAGCGTTATAGAGGAAATGATAAGATAATGAGTACATGACTATGCAATCTTCTATTCTTATTATTACCACCTCATCCTGAAACAGTCAGAATGAAAACATAATAATCTTTTAAATGTACATCTATGATGCCTGCTTGAAGATGACACCCTATGAGGTTGGACTTGTCCTTCAATTTGTGGTCTATATTTGGAAGCAGCTGTTATATGGCACTGTGTCTTTGAAAGGTAGAACACGTGGTGTTGGGGAAAAAAGGGTAGAATTAAGAATGACCTTGTCATCCCACTCTCAGTGACCCACTTGCAGAAAATAGGTCTGATTCCCAGAAGAGGGATACTTCCAGAAGAAACACATTAAGGATTTCACTAAATAGTTTTGGGCTCCTTGTGCCAATAGAGCAGTAAGTGGGAAAGGAGTTGGCAGACTATCAGTGTTGTTGACCCTGATGATCATGAAGGATAAAACTGCTAGTGTGTGACGTGACCTGAAAACAGAATATCTAGAATACATATCTAAAACCATTCCATTGGAATCCATTCACTGTTACCCCTCTGGGTACTTTCATGTTTCCCGTTCCTCTGAACCAGGAAATAGGGCATCCATGACTAGACTCTGGAGTTTTAACCAGGATCTCTGACCCCTCAGAGCTAAAGGTCTAGATTACCTTACAAAGAAAATTACTTAGATTAACATAAAAGCTGGCCAAGGGTAAAAGATAATAAAATGGTGGTAAAGGAGAAAATGTAAATACCAATTACAGTCTCCAGACCAATTGCTATAGGATAAAATGTTTGTTCCACGAAACTTCCTGCTATAAGTCTTTTTTATGGAAAACTGTGACCAGTAATTACCTACAGAATCAGTGACAAAACTGAGTAGCCTTAATCTGGGATACAAGTAAATTTGGTTGGTGTGACACAGTCAGTGCCCACCTCTTCTCCCACTGGCATACATTTGTACATATTGAAGCTGTTTACTGCAAATACCTCACCTCTGCCTGAGGACTTTTACCATATCCAGCCACAGGAGCATTCCTTGTGGCCTTCAAATTGTAAGAATTGGGAGCAATTATCCCAGAGTAGCAGCAATTAAGAATGGATGGCTAGGGTGAATCCCCTTGGCAAGGATAACTCCTGGATATGTTCTACACTGTCACCCAGTTTTCCCAGTGGTTTTGAGGACCATTTCTCCATATCAGAAACTTGACTGAAAAAAAAAATGTAAACAAAAACAAAAAAAACAACAAAAAAACTTTCCTTGACTTTCTTCCCTTCTTTGCCTCAATTCTTTCTCCTAGCAGTGTTTCTTGAAATCACTTCCAAAATAAATGACTTGCATTTAAATCCTTATTTTAGGGTTTGTTTTCACTCCATGATGTCTTAGAATCAAGGAATTAATTGTACGGCTTGTCCTTGTAGAGATAATTCTCAGTCAAAAATTTGTTCATAGGTAAACATAATCTAAAAAGCAGAAGACTGTAGAGAATATAGGCAAGCATGAGCTTCACAAATATGAACTGCATTGGACTAAAGGAAATCAATGGGGCTACTCAGTTGCTATCCTGCATGACTTTTTTTTAACACTAAGTTGGTGGGGATTTACTACTGTGCATGATGAAGCATAGAAATAATTTTTTCAAGCGAGAGTGGCAGCACACTAAAAGACATGTATGGTTTACATATTGGAATTTTTCTGAAGGCAAGGGACCTTGCCAATGTCAATCATTCAGAGAAGAGAACAATCTTAGGTCAGCAATGGAGAGCTTAAAAGTAAAGCCATAGATCAGAGAGAAAGAAGACCCCCCTTTTTTTCCCTCTAAGTCTTAGGAATTCCAAGGCACCAAGGAACAAACATGTTTAAAGCTCTCCTCATGGCCCCTGCTGCATTTAGACTGGAAGTTGGCTAGGAGATATCCAATAAAGAAAATTAGGGATGATATTGGCCTCTGGGTTCTGACCATAGCTATATCCAATATACACCATTACGTGTAATAGCATTTAAAAATGATACTTACTCTCTGTTACTCTAAACCTGAGTAAATGGCTTTATATAGTATAGTCTTATTTAATTCATTGTGGGCATTAAGAAAGATCATGAACCACAACTGCAACAGAAGGATAAAGATGCGGTAAGAACCCATTATATCCATTAGGCCAGAGTGTTGGTTGTATGAGCCACTCAACTGATCCCTGCAGGGAATTATTTACCTGGGGGATCAGCAGTTACATTGAAGTAGCAGGGCAAGGAGTGGAGATTTATGCAAGAGGCCAGAGAGGTAGAAAATGGGGGACGGTTCTCTGAGTACATGCAGAGCAACACCCCGAGAAATTCTGTAAGATGAGGGATGTACAACTTAAGGAGGGAAAATTCCACCATCAATAAGGAGAGGGTTAAGATTATCATAATTATTTGTATACATTTAACTGTTATGGGGTCACAGGTTATTGAGGCCAGGGTTATCTGAGTTTCTAAATTAAAAGAAAGCCTATAGAATGTGGGAGTTAAAATGAGGAGAAAAAATAATTCAAACTGCATCAGAAAAGACTTATTTTAGATATTTTGAGAAAATAACTGAAAATAATTCATTATTTAACAAAAATTTAAAATATCCCATGTGAAAGATATTCAAGGCGCTATATAAGTAGGACCACATTTGTAGTCAAGGGAATTGACTGGTTATTTTTGGATGTCTTATAGCTTTCTAATTCAAACATGTGAGTACAGACTTCCATAAATTATTCATGCATATAAATTCTACTCAAATACGTGTAAAAGTTCTTAAAAATTATTTGTTTTATAATAATATATAGTTACAAAAATACATCAATTTCCACATTGATAAAATAATCATAGATTTTTAGTGAAGACAAAATAAAAGCCTGATATTGATACATCACATACTTTTAAAATTTCATATAGACAAACTGAAAGATTAACTTGGGACATAGACACATATCAGTTTTTGTAAGTAGAACATGAAGACGAGGTATTTCTATATTTTAGTTTAGTGACACAAGAAATAAACAAGTATGTAGTACTATAATACTCTATTTTAACAATGAAACCTTTTATTGAAATACAATGTAAAACCACTACATTACATTTTATTTGTTTCATGTGAAAATTTGAAATATTAGAAAGCTTGTTCTAAGAAATATGTTATCCTAAATGTACATACATGCATATACATACACATACATATTTTTACACATAGGCTATTCAAAATTAAGTAATTATTCATTTTAGGAGGAATTAAAAACTACTTTTGATGTGATATTGGGTCTATAAGAATGCAACTAGAATGTACTGTGTTAGATAACTTGCTAGCTAAACATTTTTCCCATGTGCACCTAGCTAGACTGAAAATCAAGAGCCTATTGATATGGTTTGGCTATGTCCCCACCCAAAACTCATCTTGAATTGTAGTGCCCATAATCCCCACTTATCATGGGAGGGACCCAGTGGGTGGTGACTGAATCATCGGGGCAGATTTTTCCCATGCTGTTCTCATGACAGTGAGTAAGTCTCATGAAATCTGATGGTTTTATAAAAGGCAGTTCCCCTGCACACATTCTTTTGCCTGCTGCCATGTAAGATGTGCCTTTGCTCCTCCTTTACCTTCCACCATGATTGTGAGGCCTCCCAGCCATGTGGAACTGTAAGTCCATTAAACCTCTTTCCTTTATAAATTGCCCAGTCTCAGATATGTCTTTATTAGCAGTGTGAGAACAAACTAATACACCTATAAATTCGAATTTTACACATTAGAAAAATTTTAATATGCATGTTTCATTCAATTTTCCTATTGCTATAAACAAGTACCTGAGACTGGATAATTTATAAAGAAAAGAGATTTGACTCACAGTTGTTTAGGCTGTACAGGACACATGGCTGGGAAAGCCTAAGGAAACTTAGCAGTAATGGTGGAAGGTGAATGGGAAGCAGGTGCATCTTGCATGACTGGAGAAGAAGGAAGCGATCAAAGGAGGAAGTGCTACACACTTTTAAACACCCAGATCTCATGAGAACTCGCTCACTATCACGAGAATAGCAAGAGGGAAATCTGCCCCCATGATCCAATCACCTCCCATTATGTCCCCCGTATAACACTAGGGATTACAATTTGACATGAGATTTGGGCGGAGCACAAATCCAAACCATATCAGCACATTAGAAAAAACATCAAAATAAATTAGAGACATATTTGCATGTACAAATAAAGCATTTATGGTTTTCTAAAAACTAAATTTAAACAAAGTAGGAAGATACAAAAATTAGGGATTTTTCTGCAAGTAGTCTCATTTTTTTATATGTACAATTTTTTGTTTTTTATTTTTTTATTTTTATTATTATACTTTAAGTTCTAGGGTACATGTGCATAACGTGCAGGTTTGTTACATATGTATACTTGTACCACGTTGGTGTGCTGCACCCATCAACTCATCAGCACCCATCCACTCATCATTTACATCAGGTATAACTCCCAATGCAACCCCTCACTCCTCCCTCCTCCCCATAATAGGCCCTTCCCGAGTCCAAGAGATCTCATTGTTCCCCTTCCCGAGTCCAAATGATCTCATTGTTCAGTTCCCACCTATGAGTGAGAACATGTGGTGTTTGGTTTTCTCTTCTTGTGATAGTTTGCTGAGAATGATGGTTTCCAGCTGCATCCATGTCCCTACAAAGGACACAAACTCATCCTTTTTTATGGCTGCATAGTATTCCATGGTGTATATGTGCCACATTTTCTTAATCTAGTCTGTCACTGATGGACATTTGGGTTGATTCCAAGTCTTTGCTATTGTGAATAGTGCTGCAATGAACATACGTGTGCATGTGTCTTTATAGCAGTATGATTTATAATCCTTTGGGTATATACCCAGTAATGGGATGGCTGGGTCATATGGTACTTCGATTAGAGACTAAATGTTAGACCTAACACCATAAAAACCCTAGAAGAAAACCAAGGTATAACCATTCAGGACATAGGCATGGGCAAGGACTTCATGTCTAAAACACCAAAAGCAATGGCAACAAAAGCCAAAATTGACAAATGGGATCTAATTAAACTAAAGAGCTTCTGCACAGCAAAAGAAACTACCATCAGAGTGAACAGGCAACCTACAGAATGGGAGAAAATTTTTGCAATCTACTCATCTGACAACGGGCTAATATCCAGAACCTACAAAGAACTCAAACAAATTTACAAGGAAAAAACAAACAACCTCATCAAAAAGTGGGCAAGGGATATGAACAGACATTTCTCAAAAGAAGACATGCATACAGCCAACAGACACATGAAAAAATGCTCATCATCACTGGCCATCAGAGAAATGCAAATCAAAATCACAATGAGATACCATCTCACACCAGTTAGAATGGCAATCATTCAAAAGTCAGGAAACAACAGGTGCTGGACAGGATGTGGAGAAATAGGAACACTTCTACACTGTTGATGTGATTGTAAACCAGTTCAACCATTATGGAAAACAGTATGGCGATTCTTCAAGGATCTAGAACTAGAAGTAGTCTCATTTTATGTAAAATAAAAACAATTGGCAAAATGTGCGAGAAATCTATTATTAAAAATATAAAGTATATAGAGTTTCTGAACATCTCATGAAGATGTAAGAATCTGAGTTTCTTGAGTTCATATATAAAAGAGCTCAAGTTCCTGCTCATGAAAGGAGAACAAGGCATGTTAACAAATGTCAGAATCTTCATATTAACAGAAATGGAGCTGAAAAGTTGGACATGGTCACACATGGAACAAGTACACTTCCTCCATTATTGCTAACAAGTAAGGTATTTTACCAGTTGACACATAGTTTATTTAGCATAAGATATTTGGAAAAAATAATACTACATGGTTACGCAGTTTTAGAGAAGTGCTAAACAGTTTACCACATTTCACATGTTAAATCCAGAGGCAATGAATATTTATATTTTTCAAAGTAAATTGTGAAAACAATTTCAAATTATGTAATTTTCATGCAATTTTAATAGATTAGTGGGTAGTGCATATGAGCTTGTTTCTTCATAAACAGTAAGTTATTAGTATATTGTAAGATGAATACATTTTAATAAGCCTAATAAAATTTTGATGATTTTGGTATAATATTTTATATAAGCCTGATTTTAATAAAATTCTGATGATTTTGGTAGGTATACGATTTGATTTGAAATCTGTAAATACATGATTTTGAGGAATCATACCAAAATTAATCAAGTTAACATCACATCATATAATATTTTGGAAAAATACTAAAACTTCTATACAACTCTAAGATGTTAGTTTTATATTACCATATATAAATTAGTTTTATATAAGCCTAATTTTAATAAAATTTTGATGATTTTGGTAGGTATACAATATTTGATTTGAAATCTGTGAATACATGGTTTTGAGGAATCATACCAAAATTAATGAAGTTAACATCAAATCATATAATATTTTGGAAAAATACCAAAACTTCTATACAACTCTAAGATGTTAGTTTTATATAAGAGTCTAAAGAGACGGGGGCGGAGCAAGATGGCTGAATGGGAACAGCTCCAGTCTCCATCTCCCAGCGCGAGCGACACAGAAGACCGGTGATTTCTGCATTTTCAACTGAGGTACTGGGGTCATCTCACTCGGGAGTGCCAGGCAATTCCTGCGGGTCAGCTGCTGCAGCCCGACCAGCGAGAGCTGAAGCAGGGCGAGGCATCGCCTCACCTGGGAAGTGCGAGGGGGAAGGGAGCTCCTTTTCCTAGCCAGGGGAACTGAGACACACAACACCTGGAAAATCGGGTAACTCCCACCCCAATACTGCGCTATAACACCGGCACACCGGAGAATATATCCCACACCTGGCCGGAGGGTCCCACGCCCACGGAGCCTCCCTCCTTGCTAACACAGCAGTCTGCGGCAATCTAACCTCAAGGCAGCAGCGAGGGTGGGGGAGGGGCGCCCGCCATCGCTGAGGCTTAAGTAGGTAAATAAAGCCGCTGGGAAGCTCGAACTGGGTGGAGCTCACAGCAGCTCAAGGAAACCTGCCTGTCTCTGTAGACCGCGCCTCTGGGGACAGGGCTCAGCTAAAGGAGCAGAAGCCTGTGCAAACGCAAACGACTCTGTCTGACAGCTTTGAAGAGAGCAGTGGATCTCCCAACATGGAGGTTGAGATCTGAGAAGGGGCAGTCTGCCTGCTCAAGTGGGTCCCTGACCCCTGAGTAGCCTAACTGGGAGACATCCCCAACTAGGGGCAGTCTGACACCCCACACCTCACAGGGTGGAGTACACCCCTGAGAGGAAGCTTCCAAAGCAAGAATCAGACAGGTGCACTCGCTGTTCAGCAATATTCTGTCTTCTGCAACCTCTGCTGCTGATACCCAGGCAAACAGGGTCTGGAGTGGACCTCAAGCAATCTCCAACAGACCTAGAGCTGAGGGTCCTGACTGTCAGAAGGAAAACTATCAAACAGGAAGGTCACCTATACCAAAACCCCATCAGTACATCACCATCATCAAAGACCAGAGACAGATAAAACCACAACGATGGGGAAAAAGCAGGGCAGAAAAGCTGGAAATTCAAAAAATAAGAGCACATCTCCTCCTGCAAAGGAGGACAGCCCATCACCAGCAACGGATCAAAGCTGGTCAGAGAATGATTTTGATGAGATGAGAGAAGAAGGCTTCAGTCCATCAAACCTCTCAGAGCTAAAGGAAGAATTACGTACCCAGCGCAAAGAAACTAAAAATCTTGAAAAAAGAGTGGAAGAATTGACAGCTAGACTAATTAATGCAGAGAAGGTCATAAACGAAATGACAGAGATGAAAACCATGACACGAGAAATACGTGACAAATGCACAAGCTTCAGTAACCGACTCAATCAACTGGAAGAAAGAGTATCAGCGATGGTGGATCAAATGAATGAAATGAAGCGAGAAGAGAAACCAAAAGAAAAAAGAAGAAAAAGAAATGAACAAAGAATGCAAGAAGTATGGGATTATGTAAAAAGACCAAATCTACATCTGATTGGGGTGCCTGAAAGTGAGGAGGAAAATGGAACCAAATTGGAAAACACTCTACAGGATATCATCCAGGAGAACTTCCCCAACCTAGCAGGGCAGGTCAACATTCAAATTCAGGAAATACAGAGAACGCCACAAAGATACTCCTCGAGAAGAGCAACTCCAAGACACATAATTGCCAGATTCACCAAAGTTGAAATGAAGGAAAAAATCTTAAGGGCAGCCAGAGAGAAAGGTCGGGTTACCCACAAAGGGAAGCCCATCAGACTGACAGCAGATCTCTCGGCAGAAACTCTACAAGCCAGAAGAGAGTGGGGGCCAAATTCAACGTTCTTAAAGAAAAGAATTTTAAACCCAGAATTTCATATCCAGCCAAACTAAGTTTCATCAGTGAAGGAGAAATACAATTCTTTACAGATAAGCAAATGCTTAGAGATTTTGTCACCACCAGGCCTGCCTTACAAGAGACCCTGAAGGAAGCCCTAAACATGGAAAGGAACAACCGGTACCAGCCACTGCAAAAACATGCCAAAATGTAAAGACCATCGAGCCTAGGAAGAAACTGCATCAACTAATGAGCAAAATAACCAGTTAATATCATAATGGCAGGATCAAGATCACACATAACAATATTAACCTTAAATGTAAATGGACTAAATGCTCCAATTAAAAGACACAGACTGGCAAACTGGATAAAGAGTCAAGACCCATCAGTCTGCTGTCTTCAGGAGACCCATCTCACATGCAGAGACATACATAGGCTCAAAATAAAGGGATGGAGGAAGATCTACCAAGCAAATGGAGAACAAAAAAAAGCAGGGGTTGCAATCCTAGTCTCTGATAAAACAGATTTTAAACCATCAAAGATCAAAAGAGACAAAGAAGGCCATTACATAATGGTAAAGGGATCAATTCAACAGGAAGAGCTAACTATCCTAAATATATATGCACCCAATACAGGAGCACCCAGATTCATAAAGCAAGTCCTTAGAGACTTACAAAGAGACTTAGACTCCCATACAATAATAATGGGAGACTTCAACACTCCACTGTCAACATTAGACAGATCAACGAGACAGAAAGTTAACAAGGATATCCAGGAATTGAACTCATCTCTGCACCAAGCGGACCTAATAGACATCTATAGAACTCTCCACCCCAAGTCAACAGAATATACATTCTTCTCAGCACCACATCGCACTTATTCCAAAATTGACCACATAATTCAAAGTAAAGCACTCCTCAACAAATATAAAAGAACAGAAATTATAACAAACTGTCTCTCAGACCACAGTGCAATCAAACTAGAACTCAGGACTAAGAAACTCAATCAAAACCGCTCAACTACATGGAAACTGAACAAC
>NC_045436.1:40419858-40582995 GCF_002776525.5 Piliocolobus tephrosceles | reverse complement strand
TAAGTATCCTTGTTCTTGAAATTTTCATTACTTTCACATATTTTTAATAAAAACCATAAGCTCCATGTCTTATTCATAGGCCATAATCAACAAATATCTGTTATATGAGTCAGCTTAGATCATGTATTAAAAAACATTTAATATAGTGGGCATCTTACAAACCAATTGATCTAAACTCAGTATTTTACATGTTGAGAAAATGGGGCCAAGAGATGTCATTGTTACTATTTGCCTCAAATCACTTAGCTAGTTAATGACAGAGCTGCAACTAGAACCCAGTGGACATTCAGTGGTTATTCCACCCCACCACACATGCACATACTCCCCCAAAAACTAATGCTATTTCAGGGTTTATTAGTTATGTTGTATTTTTAAAAATCATTTCACTTGCATATATTTTGTTTTCACAAAATTACAACCCTCTGTTTACTTGTTCCTCATAGGGCAACACAAGGCTCATTAAAAAGTCTATTCAGAATTGGGTGACTTGGACTGCTCCATGCTACTACTGTAACCTCTCATCTGATCACTGTGGGGCTTCCTAACTTACCTCACTGCCTCTTCCCTGGCATCCCTATAGTCCATGCTCTACATAGGACCCATGGTGATCCTCTTAAAAAGGAAGTTGGATTATTTCACCCTTCTGCTCAATATCCTGTAATAGCTCCCAGGTCACAAGAAGCAAAGAGTCTAATTATCATGATAATCCATCCATGACACTGCCTCCATCCCTCAAAATGCACATCTCTGATCTCATCACCTAGTGCTGTTCCCTCTCTCACTCCACTCCAACCCTTCAGGTCTCCTTATTATACCCAGATATGCTAACACGCTTCTTCCTGCAGATCTTTGTACTACCTGTTCCCTCTACCCAGTCTGCTCTTAGTCCAAGAGTTGACAGAAATCTATCACCTTTTCCAAGTAAGCTCCAATGGCACCTTTTAAGTAAGACCTTATCTGGCCATCCAAGTTAATACTGTCCTCCCATTATAATCCATCTTACAGGCTATATTTGTATTTTTGGTGTGCTTGTGTGTGTGTATATATATGTGTGTGTGTATATATATATACATATATATGTATATATATGTATATATACACACACACACACACATACATATATAGATGGATATATAGATAGATATATACATCTCACTGCTGGAGTACAGTGGTACAATCACAGCTCCCTGAAGCCTTGACCTTACAGGTCAAATTCAACCTTCCACCTCAGTCTCCCAAGTAGCTGGGACTGTAGGTGTGCACCACTATGCTGGTCTAATTTTTGTATTTTTTGTAGAGATGGGTTTCAGCAGTCTCCCAGGCTGATCTCAAACTCCTGGACTCAAGCAATCCTTCTGCCTTGGCCTCCCAAAGTGCTGGGATTACAGGTTACCACACCCAGCCTTGTTATATTTTATTAGCTGCCTATCACTCCCTATTGGAATTTAAGTAAGCCCCACGATAGTAGGGAGCATTACTTTGCCTTACTTACATACTCCAAGTGCTTAGAACTATGAATGGCATATGAGAGACGAATTGAAATAATTGACCACACTTTCTAATGAAAAAAATTCATTCTATTTACTGTATATTGTGTTTTTATAATAGTTTTAAATAATTGGTTATATTGATAACTATGATAAAGCTACAGTCATAACTTTAGATTGTGCAAAGGACCTACAAATGAGAAAACATGTAAACTATGTAGATTTTATATTTTTACATAATTCAGATTTTGACATTTTCAATGTATATCTTTTCCTGGATGTAATTTAGTCATCTTTGAAAGCTACATTAATACTTTCAAATGATGAATATTGTTTAAAACACTGAGCAGAAAAAAAGAATTTACAAAAGCCAACAAAAATCTGCCTTAGTTTATCATGTTTGCATGTTTGTACCTTAAAGTCACATTGAAACTGTCTTATTGTTTTAACAATCTTTAATTCTCATTTTGCTTTTATATAAAAACTTCCTTCATAAGATTCATTTATCACTTAAATTCAAATATAAACAGATTTGACCAAATACAAACAAAATCTTATGTATGGCAATAATAATGCCATTTTAGATCAGCTGAATTTTCTTTGGTCCAGCTATAAATGCATTTCTTTCTTTCATTTTTTTTCACTATGATGTTTCTTGTTATTAAGTTCTTCCCACAAAAAAATAGTATATTAGGACATTTTTGAATAAAAATCATTGCTTTGGTAAGTTTACAGGTAACTTTGTGTCTCCCCAGCAAGAGTTAATTGTAAGACAAAAATTGTCAAACATTTTCCATTTTTTAAAAATAAAATTTGCTAATTGAAGCAGAGAATCTTTTGAGTTTTGTTATCCCCAGTAGAGAAACTGAAAATGCAGGAGTTAATATACTGTGACTATGGAGCTTAACTACTATTAACAAAGGGGAAAATGAATATGATTCTAGGCCACCATTCATTTTTAGTAACTATATTTCTAGCCATTATTTTCCCAATTGAAAAGGTACATTAGGATCTTATCTGCTTGGCATGGTGTACAGAATGCTAATACTTTCTAATTATAGACTGTTTCCTGAAAATTAGGTAGATTCCACAAATAAATGTTCAACGCATCTGCACCTGCAGCATAGCACCATTAATTCAATATTGCTGAGAAGGCAAGTGGTCAGTGGAAGATGTAACTCAATATGGAGATTTTATCTTAGTTTTGATTTCTTTTTCAATATAGTTCTCTGATTGAACCATTTGAATTTCTTTTCTCTCAAATGTCTTTGGATTCAGGTTTAAAGACCATTTGAAAATTGAATGTATTCGAATCTTAGGCTCTGTCTCCTGGAATATAAAAATCTCAATGGATATTCACAAGAAGCAAGAGTAAGGAAGCAAAAGCAGATTAAATATAGCTGTGGATAGGCAAATTATCATGGTAGAGAAGCAATATGCAGAGTGGAAAAAGCAGTTGGGGCCAGCTCATTTCAAATTGTGCTTCAGTTGCTTAAAGCGAAGCCACAACCATCTCATTTCTTGTAATGTGATAATAACAACCTAAACCATAGGATTTTTTTCTGAGAAATAATGATATACCCTAAAGCTTACACTAACTTCTTTGCAGTTGGTAAATTCTCAATGAATGGGTAGCAGTTATGTCAATTATTCTAAATTCACTTACTCTTTTTCTTTTAAATGACTATATCATTCTAAAATTAATAATCCAGTGAGACAAGAACATTAAAATTATACAAAGTAAATTTATAATGGTATCGATGAAGGTTTCCCTTGGTTAAATAAAAGAAAATCAAAACAAAACATTGAGGCTTCTGTCAAAATTTTTACTAAAAAATTTTCAATTAAGGTTTTGCAAGATACTGCAAACATCACATGGCTTCAGTGGAAAAATTATTCTGAAATCTTAGCCTCAAAGTGAAGTTGGACTGGTGCTGCCAAAAGAAAAAGCAGGCAGATTGTCTCACACAAGAGGCTTCACAAAGAGACATTCATTATCCCAGTGATTTTCCCATGGTGCAAAGAGTGACCAATGAACATAAAAGTTCATTATATGGTCAGATATAAGCTTGTTATGGTGAAAGTGTTTAAGAGTCACAATTACGTGGTGTAATTATAGTAGGTGGTAGATGTCTTTTTTTCTTGAAGTCGTTTTTACACTGTTGCAGAACAAATAGAACTGACTCTAACGTTACAGAATTTATGTAGCCAATTTACTGTACCTTTGAAAGTTTCAATGCACTTCTAAAAGTGTTTGGACGAACGGAGGCAGGATGGTGCACTCCCAGGTTCTTCTTCACCACCAACTCTTCCCGTGTGTGCGAGAATGCAGCTGACGCCCGGGAAGGTGCAGATTAATCAGGCATGCACCAGGTGATGTCAATCTGAGGAGACCAAGATTTACCTGGTGGCACCTGCGGAGCGCCCCCCTCCCCCGACATGCCCGTGCCCCGCCTATTGCCCTTCCACTCCTAGAAAAGTCGCTCCCAGCAGATGTGCTGGGGGCGGGCTTTCTCAGCCCCCACTCTTGTCGGACTGTATTGGAAACTCCACCCCACCCCAGCTCCGGTCCCTGAAGCTAGATGACCAAAGAATAAATTTGCAGTTTTGCTTTTAGCCTTGCCTACTCGCTGGTTCTTTTGTGCCCACTCGGCTGGTCTTAGAAAAGCAAATCAAAAAGAACTTGGCAAAATTAGTCACATCCCTCTACTTGACCCCCAAAAGCTCTGTGTGCAGCAGAAACATGATTTGATTTTGTATACATCTGAGGGACAGAATCGTTATTTATCAGCTCATATATAAAATTAGAATACCAATTTGCTAACTTACAATGAATAATATCTTCAATGAAACCAAAATATTCAAATTTCTTGCATGTAGACCTCCATGAAAGCTAAATACATATTAGAAGTTTTCTTGGTAAGAAGAAATCAGACCATGAGCAGTTATAGTGTGGAAATATACCATAATAATCCACTAGTCAATAACATGCAGTTTGATTACCTATAACCCTCCACCAAGAGCTCCATGGTTCTGCTCTTTCTTCCTGACAAACTCAGAAGAGTTGTCTATGTTGCTGTCTCTGCAGTCTCCCCAGTCTCCCATTATCTCTTGAACCCACTCCAATTAGGACTCCATGTTGTTAAATCTCATGGCAAATTATCAGTCCACCCTTGCCTGAGCTTTCAGCAGCTTGGCATCCTCCTCCTTAAAACATTCCTTCTCTGGTTTTTGAGTCATTATGCCCCTGGTCAAGATCCTACCTCAGCATTCCAACTACTATACATTGTTTCTCAATAATTTTTTAAACTTGTATTTTGAAGTAATATTTTAATTATAGAAAATGTTCATGAATAGTACAAAAAACTTCTATATACCCTTTATCCAGACTCACCAGCTGCTTACATTTTGCTACAATTTATCACTTTCTCTTTTTCTGTCATTCATGGATTTTCCAGAACCACTGAGAGTAGATTAGGGACCTCAGGTCCTTTTACCTCTTTACTTCTCTGTGGATTTCTGCAGACCCAGGAAAATTCTTCAGCGTAATCATAATATTATATCAGTGATGTAATCAAAATCAGAAAATATAACATTGATATGATACCATTATCTATTTTACATTATTAAGAAAATTTCTCCATTTTTTCCAATAATATTCTTTATAATAATTTTGTTTTTCTGGTCAGGGATCCAATCCAGGATCATGACTGCCTTTACCTATCATGCTTCCTTTAATCTAGAATTGTTCCTCAGACTATATTTGTCATTCATGATAATGACTTTTTAAAGAATACAGGACCATTTTTTGGTAGAAAGAGGCTTTCTTCATGATGAGATTTGGGCTTTAATGTCTGGTAGGAGTACATAAGTGATGTTATGTTCTCATCAGTGAATCTCATCAGGTAGCACAAAGCATTGGCTTGTCCCATTTGTCCCATTATTGGTATATGTCATCGCTGATCATTTTGTTAAAGTAATGTCCTTCAAGTTTTCTTCCCATAAAGTTATTACTTTTTCCTTTTCAATTAATAAATAATTGATGAGAAGATACTTTGAGACTACATATATACCCTACTTCTCATTAAACTTCCAACTTCTAGTCTTAGCATCCATTGATAAGTCTTGCCTTAATCAATTATTGCCATCATGGTTGCAAAATGGTAACTTTCTAGTTAGTGATATAAAGATGTATTTGGGTCAGAAATATTACAAAGAAAAGCTAATTTTTTATGAGAAAACAATCTTGTATGGTTACTTTTTGTCTTAAAGTAAAATGAACTGGTTATTTTAAAAAGAAAAAACATAGGACAAAACAGAAAGTCTGTGCATGTCATAGATGGTCTGTGTAAGTCATATGTAGGTTTTTTTGTTGTTGTTTTTTCTTATTCTCTGTGTGTCTATCCTTATGTACATATGGAGAAAAATAGAAAGTTGAACAATTTTAGATTATTAAATATTCTTTAAAACATAATAGAAAATTGGAGAAACTTGGCTAATTAGCATTGCTTATAGTTAAAGCTCCTCATCTTAATGAAGGTAAAATATGAAAAGTGGTAAAGAAATACATTGGCAGTTTAGCAATTTTTTTCTAATATAGTTAATCATGATGCCAGTTTTAGCATGGAGCCAAATTTCACATAAATGCTTGCACTGCTTTGTTTCACACTGTATTTTTTATTGTGCATAAATAGTACTAGTACTCAAATACTTACTGGTCACACACCTGAAGTAAATTTCTTAATTGTACAAAATGTATAGTGATGTTGGTGGACTTAAAAACCTGAATTCATGTATCAGGAATAAAATATTCATCGTACGTATTTGTAGGCTCTGGTTAATGCTGCAGCCTCCAAGGTAAACTGAGTAGGAGAAAAATTGGAGATTGGTTTCCCATATATTTGTTTTTGCTTTTAATTTCCATTTCTTTTTTTTTTTCAGGTGGGATAATATTGTGGTTATTTATTATTAGTAGTATTTCTTTATTTCTTTTAAAAAAAACAGGATATATGTGCAAAACATGCAGGTTTGTTACATAGGTATATGTGTGCCATGGTGATTTACTGTACCTATTGAGTCATCCCCTAAGTTCCCTCCTCTCTCTCCCCACCCCTCAACAGGCCCTGGTGTGTGTTGTTCCCCTCTCTGTGTCCATGAGTTCTCAATGTTCAGCTCCTATTTATGAGTGAGAACATGCAGTGTTTGGTTTTCTGTTCTTGTGTTAGTTTGCTGAGGATGATGGCTTCCAGCTCCATCCATGTCCTTGCACAGACATGATCTCATTCCTTTTTATATGGATGCATTGTATTCCATGGTGTATATGTACCATATTTTCTTTATCCAGTATATCATTGATGGGCATTTTGGTTGGTTCCATGTTTTTGTCATTGTAAATAGTCCTACAATAAACATAGGTGTGCATGTGTCTTTATAGTAGAATGATTTATAATCCTTTGGGTATATACCCAGTAATCAGATTGCTGGGTCAAATGGTATTTCTAGTTTTAGATCCTTGAGGAATTGCCATACTGTCTTCCACAATGGCTGAATTAATTTACATTCCCACCAACAGTGTAAAAGCATTCCTATTTCTCCACAGCCTTGCCAGCATCTATTGTTTCCTGATTTTTTAATAATCACCATTCTAACTGGCTTGAGATGGTATCTCATTGAGGTTTTGATTTGCTTTTCTCTGTTGATCAGTGATGATGTTTGTTGGCTACACAAATGTTTTCTTTTGAGAAGTGTCTGTTCATATCCTTTGCCCAGTTTTTGATGGGGTTATTTTCTTCTTGTAAATATGTTTAAGTTCCTTGTAAATTCTGGATATTAGAACTTTGTCAGGTGGATAGATTGCAAAAATTTTCTCCCATTCAGTGGTTGCCTGTTCACTCTGATGATATTTTCTTTTGCTGTGCAGAAGCTCTTTAGTTTCATTAGATGTCATTTGTCAATTTTGGCTTCTGTTGCAATTGCTTTTGATGTATTAGTCATGAAGTCTTTGCCCATGCCTACGTCCTGGATGCTATTGCCTAGGTTTTCCTCTAGGGTTTTTATGATTTTTGGTTTTACATTTAAGTCTTTAATCCATCTTGAATTAATTTTTGCATAAGGTGTAAGGAAGTGGTCCAGTTTCAGTTTTCTATATATGGCTAGCCAGTTTTCCCAGCACCATTTACTGAATAGGAGATCATTTGCCCATTGCTTGTTCTTGTCAGGTTTGTCAAAGATGAAATGGTTGTAGATTTGTTGTGTTATCTCTGAGGTCTCTGTTCTGCTCCACTGGTCTATATGTCTGTTTTGGTACTAGTACCATGCTGTTTTGGTTATGTAGCCTCATAGTATAGTTTGAAGTCAGGTAGCGTCATCCCTCCAGCTTTGATCTTTTACTTAGGATTATCTTGGCTATACAAGGTCTTCTTTGATTCCATATGAAATAAATTTCAAACTACTTTAGTTGTGTTTACCATTATTAAAATTAAGTGAAATTCACTTGGATTAAGTAGTAATTTTTAAAAGTGAGACTTTCTCATGATTTTTGATCCCAAGCCTTTTATCACTGTTAGGTTTTCATGTGTATACTTGAAAATAAAATATGTACAAGTGTAGCACTGGTTTGAAGATTCTAATGGTGAAAGCTGCCTAATCAGTTGTCAGTACTGTATCTAGAAGCCAATCTGTTTTGGAAGTGTGTGATGATGCTCTTATAAAATAGCTGAAAAGATATTATTGTGTGTTTGTTCTTACTTTGTCCCTGTTGAACAGTATTTAAGTGAAAGGAGGTTATTTATCCTCATACTGAATTTCCAAAACTTATGTTTGAATTTACCTTTATTTGATGGAGAGAAAAGTTAATTGTCTTACTTTGATAAGTTTGATATATGACCTATCACATTTTTTAATGCATTTGGTCACAGTTCTGTCACTGGAATGCCAGCAATTAGACATGTGCAAGGAGTAACCTAACAACTTTAATACAATGGTTCAAGTACTTATTAGACACTAACTCAGTGTTTTATGACTTGTTAGAGAAAAATGATAGGACTTTCTGCTGTATACATGTCCTGTTAACTAATCCTTGTGCTGTTAAGTGACAGAGCTCTGGCTGTAAAAGAGGTGCTGACTTCCCCTAAATCTTGAGCCTTGATACTAGTCAAAGCCTCCTCTTCAGAACTAGCAGAAGATGACAATCAAAATGAACTGCTTTTGTAAAACACAGGCCAAAAATTAAATATATTCAATCCCTCTAGGCCCACAGACTATTGTGGAAAAGGTGGGCATGTGAGATTGTAAGGGTTGATTCTCAGGGATAAAATTAGAGTTTTTCTATAAATTAAACATTAATGTAGAAATTGCTCCTCCCAATCTTAAAACCTGAGAAAGCTGCATTTGTCTTATATGAGTTCTTTTCTCAGGAAATCAACCATCAGGTCTCCTGATGTATCAAGGAAACTTACCAGATCATGACACCTGGACAATGTGATGCTAGGCCTCTCGCCTATCATGACTACCTATCCTATTGCCTGCTTTCTGCTGACCAGTTCCTCTTCCTTACCCCTCCCTAATTCCTGCCTTCCCACTCATGGTTACATTTCGTCCCTGCTATATAAAACCCTGTTTTTAGCCAAGCAGGGAGACAAATTAGAGATTGATCTCTCATCTCCTTGGCTACAGTACCCGATTAAAGCTTTCTTCCCTGGTGATATTCATCATCTCAGTGATTGGCTTTCCACACAGTGAGCAACAGGACCTAGACCAAACTGCTGGCATTTCAGTAACAATACATAGTAGGAATACAATAAATATTTATCAAATGAATAAATTAAATGTTGGAAGAATTATGCTAATATGGCTTTATGCATCCCTCTCTGGAGATAGCCTTGCTAATAAGTCCAAAACTCCCGGTGTTTGCTGGTGTCAAGTCTTCTCTCCCAAGACATGTGGCACTACCAAAATGATTCTCCTTTTGTGCTTCTTCTGGCCCACAAATTCTCACCCCACTTCCTGAAGGTAGGACATGCTATTTATCTCTAGACTTTCTAGTATATTTAGTCAGGTTATGTTTTTTTTTCTTGCTTGCCTGGGAGTCATTTGCTCTATAAAATGTTTGGTCATCTGTGCTCTGATCCACTGTGATTTCACACTTTAACTCTCAAAAGCCAACTCTGATGCCTCTTTCTCAAGTTCTTGGTGACACCCCAGTATTGCCCCCTGTCCTCAAAGTCAAAATTATCTCTTGTGAATTTTGCTTACAGAACCATTTGTCACTTAGAAGAATATGGCCATTTTTTCTTGTACACACAGCAGTTCAGATTCAGAATTTTGTTAAGTTTTGTTACATAACATCTAATAAGAATATCAGTCTTAATATTTGGGTTTATAACATGCAGAAGCAAGTTTATAAATATTCTTGGTCATAAGTCAGTTTATATTAATATAAATGGAACAATTACTTGCACTTGTGCCAATTTTTATACTGTGTATCACATACACTCATGTTTGTACGTAAGCCTCTAAAAACTTGAAATGTGAAAAAGAGTAAAGTTTTCATAGTTATAGAAAGCGTGAAGAAATCAAAGCGTGGCAGGTGTAAGTAATTATTGCCAAGATCACTCAAATAGGGCTATAGGACTATAAGATCTACATATGTTCAAACCCAGGTTCATCAAACTTCAAATCCTGTTATTTTGTTGCTATACCAAGTTATTTCCTCCTACATGATGAGGATAGAGCCATGGCTTTTTTGTGTGTGACTATAAGCTCTCCAACAGCCCAGTAGATATTCTTGTTGCAAAGTTGCTTTCTTGTGAGTGGCTTTAGCAAGTGCCTGGGTTCTTATTGAGTATGACTGATATGTCCTTCTTTTTCTATGCCAAACAAAACTTGTAATATCTATAAACTTCAAATCTGCCTATAATTCTGGGCAAGTTGAATTTTTACCAACATCTGTTCTTTTTTGTAATAGTTTGATACAGGAAATGGCTCTAAACTGGGGGTAATTTTACTCTCTAGGAGTTATTTGGCAATGTTTGAAGGCATTTTTGGTTGTCACAAGTGTGGAAGTACTACCATCTCTTCATAGTACCGTAAATGTCTTAATAAAAAACAAAGATGATACTAGACATCTTACAATACATACAACAATCCTTCTCCATGAAGAATTATATGGCCAAAAATATCACTTGTACTGATGTTGAAAAACCCTGATGAGTGGCAATCATAATAATACAAAAAGTCCAGATAGGGTTTGAAGTTCAGACTCTCGTTTACTAGCTTTCCTGAACATCAATTATATGTACACAAAATAGGAGTAATAATATGTACCTCATATAGAGTACTGCAAGGATTAAATGAGATGTTATAATAAACAACTACATCTTGATATGGGAAACACTCCTGACATATATTTTCTATTGCTCTTATTAGTATTGTTGTATTCTTTTGACCTTATGCCAAACAAGTGAATTTTTCGGTTTTTCCTTGAGAAATACGTATTAGCCTTGCCTTCTCACAAACACTGCTTCCTCAGTCTAGGGAAAAGTGAATTTGGGTGGTTAGCAAGAGTACTTTTTCTTCTTTCATACCACACCATGTCTGCTCTGAAAATTGAGCATCTGTGATCACTTTACACTTTTTCTGATCCTTTCTGCGAATGAGCAGATTGATTTTTAAGCTTATCCTGTTGACATTTTCAGTTCCTAGGAAGTAAGACATTTGTTTTGCTCTAAGCTTTGTCCCTGTGGATAACTCTACCCCAACGGCACCCATCTTTTAGGGATTTCAACAATCCCCTAAATAAACCCAAGTCCATCTGCTGAAGGACCAAAAAAGAGTCAGAAGTGTGATTAAAGGAAATTGAGCCTTTTGGTCTCACCATTCCCTCTGGATTTTCTGCTTCTTTGGTTTTCACGAACCTCTAAATTTGCCAGGGAAGAAATACTGTTTCCTGCAGGCTGATGTGTGTATTCTCATTAACATGAGGAATGGGCAAAAGGTGTTGGATAAAGGAGTCAATGACTAGAATGTGGGAAGATGAGCTACAGTGAAGAAGAAAAGAGTATTTCTGCCTAGTGGATTTTTAAAGCCTTTTTTCACTAGTATCCTTTAATGTGTGGGAAATCACATTTGCCATATGGGAAGGTTATTTGGTGGAAAAAGAGCTTTAGCTCAGGTTTAGGCACTACTAAATTTTTCCTCTGGTTCAGGTCTGGCGTAACTGCAGTGTCTGAGCCGCCATTAGTTTCTCCATCCATATTATGAGGACAATAATATATTCATAGGGTAATTTTGAGCATTATAGCCACCGATCTGCAAGGCCTTGACACAGAGCAAGCACTCAATGTGTACTGCTACTATGTTACCTTTTCAACATTCTTCTTTGAGTTTCACGGGCTGTAGCCTTCTTTGGGAAGAGAAATACCTGATGTGCTCTAATGCAGATGTTTTAGCTATATTTGTAATTAAACTTTTAATTTTGAGATAATTATAGATTCAGTTATAGTTTTAAGAAATAGTATCATGAGATCCCATATGCCCTTTATCCAGTTTTCCACAATGGTAACATCTTGCAAAACTATAGTATAATATCACAAGTAGGATACTGACATTGATGTAACCAAAATGCAGAACATTTCTATCACTACAAGGCTCTCTAATGTTGCCCTGTCATGGTCACCCCCACATCCTTCCCACCTTCATCCTCTCCTTAACCCCTGGGAACCACTAAGTGTTCCTCATATCCATCATGTCTTCATTTCAGCAATGCTACATAAATTGAATAATACACAGTGTATGATCTGTAAAGTTGTGTATATCAATAGTCAGTTTCTTTTTACTTCTGAGTAGTATTCCATGGTATGATTTAGCCATTCACCTTTTGTTGCTTACATTTTGAGGCTACTATTAATAAAAACCTATAAATATTCCTGAACAGGTTTTTATTTGAACATACATCTTTATTTCTCTGGAATAAATGCCCCAGAGTGGAATTTCTGAATCATATGGTAATTGCATGTTTCATTTTTTAAGGAAAATGAAAAATGATTTTCCATAGTGGCTGTACCATTTTGCATTCTCACCAACAGTGTTTGACTGATCCAGTTTTTCCAAATCCTTAGCAGCATTTGGTATTGCCACTATTTTTTTCAGCTTTACTGAGATATAATTAACAACTAATATTTGTATTTCAAGGTATACAACATGATGTTTTGATATATGTATACATTGTAAAATGATTATCACAATCAAAGTAATTAACATATCCACACCTCACATGGTTACCTGTTTTTGTGGGTAAGAATGCTTAAGATCTACTCTCTTAGCAAATTTCGCATATAATGCATTATTATTACTATAGCGACCACACTGTACATTAGGTCTCAGAATTCATTCATCTTATAACTCTAAGTTTGTACCCTTTGACCAATATTTCCCATTTTTCCCTACCTTTGACTCCTGATAACTACTCTTCTGCCCTCTGTTTCTATGAGTTTGACTTTTTTATATTCTGTGTATTAATGAGATCATGAAGTATTTGTAAAGAAAAGTACAAATACAAAAGCTGTTTGGCTTCTTTCACTTAGCATAATATCCTCTAGATGATGCTAGGTAATGGTAGATATCCTACTTACTACATCCATGTTGTAGTAAATAGGATATTCTTCTATATGGATTAATAATATTTATCTATTCAATTTACTTTATCTGTCATCTGTTGATGGATATATAGGTTGTTTCCATATCATGGCTACTGTGAATAATACTGCAGTGAACACAGGATTGCAGTTCTCTTAGAGACAGTCATGTTATTTCCTTGGGATATATACTCAGAAGTGGAATTGGTGGATTATATGGCAGTTCTGTTTTTAACCTTTTTTTTTTTTTTTTTTTTTTTTTTTCTGTAGCTGTGAGGGCCATGTTGGGTTGAGCCTGGTTAAGGGAAGCAGGGCTTCAAGCCCCCTCCTTTCACTCAGGCATTACTGAGTTGACACCTAGGAGCATTACCAAGTGATGGAAATTGTATTTTCTTTTCTTGTGCAACCTGTGAGGTTGAATTCAAGGGAATTAAATTTGCATGTTAAGGGACTCTGCTGTATAAACCTTTGGGAATTTCTGAGAAATCATAGACTAGAACAGCATGGCTTGGCTCAAATAAGTGAGGAACCTCTTCAGAGGAGTTTCACGTAAAAATGTCTTTCCTGTTTCTCAAATGTAATAATTTGGGAAGCAGGAGCTGGGAATGTCTTCTACTTTAAGATCTAGCTGACCCTGACATGGGGCTGACTCAGCTCTTATCAAAGTCAGGCCATTTCTTCATAGTCTTATATATGGCTATAATTCATTCATTCAACAAATATTTAATGAACACCTACTATGTGGCAGGTAGTGTACAGGGCACTGGGCCATCCTGGGTCAATGATTGATATTTTTGTTATTATACTTTAAGTCCTGGGATACTTGTGCACAACATACAAATTTGTTACATAGGTATACACATGCCATGGTGGTTTGCTGCACCCATCAACCCATCATCTACATTAGGTATTTCTCCTAATGCTATCCCTCCCCTAGACCTCACACCCCAACAGGCCCGGTGTGTGATATTCCCCTCCCTGTGCCCATATGTCCTCATTGTTAAACTCCCACTTATGAGTGAGAACATGCTGCATTTGGTTTTCTGTTTTTTGAGGAACTTCTATACTGTTTTCGACAGTTACTATACCAATTTACATTCCTACCAACAGCATACAAGGGTTCTGTTTTCTCCACATCCTCACCAACATTTGTTATATTTTGACTTTAGGATAATAGCCATCCCAGCAGGTGGGAGGTGATATTTTATTGCCAACACAGAGATTTTTTCTTTTTCTTTTTTCTTTTTTTGTTTTTAGATGTAGTCTTCCTCTGTCACCCAGGCTGGAGTGTAGTGGCACAATCTTGGCTCATTACAACCTCCGCCTCCTGGGTTCAAGCGATTCTCCTGTCTCAGCCTCCCCAAGTAGCTGCGACTACAGGTGCGTGCCATCACATCCAACTAATTTTTTTTTTTGTTTTTTTTTTTTTTTTTGCATTTTTAGTAGAGATGGGGTTTCACCATGTTGGCCAGGCTGGTCTCGAACTCTTGACCTCAGGTGATCCACCCACCTCGGCCTCCCAAAGTGTTGGGATTACAGGCGTGAGCCACCATGTCTGGCCAACACAGAAGTTTTATTGAAAAGTTCAAACCACCTAAAATCTGATTTCTCTAAGTTTTTTTTTTATTTGCTTTTTTTTATGGGAGGGTGTCAGAGTTCTCTGACGTAAAAAACAAAATGATTTTTCTATTGTTACTTTTCAAGTAACTCTAAAAATTTTTTATTTGTGGGTACACATAGGTGTATATATTCATATACATGAGATGTTTTGATACAGGCATGCAACGTGTAATAATCACATTAAAATTAACTCTTTATATGTGCAAACATTTTAAAAAAGAAATGTGCCCAATCCAGAACATTCCTCTATGTTCTACTCTAGAAATGAATCTTAAGCATGCATTAAGCATGTATTGTGTATTGGAGTCCAGATACCTGTGAGAGTTCATATACATATATATGTGTGTATATATACGTATATAGTGTGTGTGTATACATATATGTGTGTGTGTGTATAAAATAAGACCTATATTTTTAAAATAAAGAGAAAGTCTCCATGCATCTGAAATTGAACAGAAACTCAGAAAAATCAAGGGCTAAGGCTACATGCCTGTTTGGCTTCAGGCTCAGAAATATGCAGTGGTCACTAAGTTGACTCCTAAGGGGTCTCAGGGGCTGAAACAGGACCATCAAGCCCGTACCTAGATTTCTCAACATGTACGCCATTTTTCTTGAACTTTTTTTTTTGAGACGAAGTCTCACTCTATCACTCTATTGCCTAGGCTGGAGTGCATTTTTCTTGAACCATTTTGCTGCTACGCCACTTGTCTTTAATTTCTGTCTTACTGAAACAGTACTCTCTCAGTCTTTGTATGCTAATGAAACAGCCATTAATGATTCCTGAGTAAATTGTCTTATTTTCTGGTTGTTTTCCCACACACTCATATCCACACTCTCATGCACGTATGCTCGCCCTCTCTCTCTCTGTTTTTCAATCCTGTGTGTACATGTGCATGTGCAAGTGCACACACACCCACACCCACACACACAAACACACACATCCCTTTAGGCGGGAAGCCATTTCTGTTGGCCCTTTTTTGTGCTACGTAAACTAAGACCATATTTCTTGACAACCCTCCATGCAATGCCTGCCCTATTAATCCAAATTTACAATAAATTTATAATAAACAACATAAAACTGTTATATATCAAATCTAATGGGATGCTGATAAAACATTGGTTAGAAATAAATTTTAGACAAAATGCATTTATATTAATAACAACAGATATTAAAACAACTTGGCTACAGAAGCTATTAAAAGAGAAATAGATTTTAAAGAAAGTAAATTAAGGAACAGAAAAAAACAAGAGCAGACAATAATGAAATAGAAAAAAATACATACAGGAGCAACAGAATGTTTCCTTAAAAGACTAATAAAATAAATAATTATTTATCAAGGCACTGAGGTGAATGCTTTATATTACATTAATTTGTTTAATTTTCACAGCAACCCTATAGAGTAGGTACTATCAAGAAGTAGCAAAAAGAAATATTAACATCAAGAGGACAAGGAGAACATGGCTATAAATACAGCAGAGATTTTATAAATCAATGGCAGGTTCTGAGGACAACTTTTTGCCAATAAATTGAAAACCTGTCTTTGTCAATTACAAAAAGTAACTTAAGAAGAAAAGAACTAAATAATGCAATACATGTTTTTTTTTAAATGGAACTATAAGTTTAATATTCCTCCCTGAAAAAAAAAAAAAATTGTAAGTTCAGGCAATTTTACAGGATCACTTTGTTAACCACCAAATCCTTTTTTTATGTAAAACAGTTTTACATAATAGATTTAGGGAGTGGGTTAACAAATTAATTTTGGGAAACTGATATTGCTTTGAAAATAAGACCTGATAGAGAATTCAGGAAAATCCCAAATTATAGACAATCTCATGTAGTAACACAGGTGCAAAAATCCTAAATATAACTTTTGTAAATCAAATCCATCAGTGTTAATAAATACATTGTAACCAAGGACGACTCATCACAAGAATTCAAGAATAATTCAACCTCAGAAGATACTGCAATGCAATTTACACATTGACAAATGAACACTTTTCTGAGAAAAGGAATTCATAAACAGTAAAACTTAAACATTTCCATTAGTCATGAATAAAACAATGTTGCCCATCATTACCCATCACTCATCATTATCCATCATTGTGCTGAATTCTTAGCCAAGACAAGGCTACCAGAAAAATAATAAATACATAAGAATTGCTAAAAGAAAATGAAATGTTAATTATTTATATAGAGCATGTTTATCAATAAAGAAGATATATGATAATCTCTAAACAATTAGAAGTCACAACAAAATTGAACAAAATGACTAGATATAAAATTAATGTATAAAAATCAAAAGGAATATACATATTTTAATTGTATATTAAAATATACAATTTTAATAAATATATAAAAATAAACCAATAATTAAAATTTATAATAGAAAATTATACTAATTGTACTAGCAACAAAAATTGTAATATACCTAGGAAAAAACTGTGTAAAATATGTAAGTAAGCCCTGTTTTTATTTCCTGGGACTACCTTAATAAAGTAGCATTAACTGCGTGGCTTAAAACAATAGAAATTTATTGTCTCAAAGATCTGAAGACTAGAAGTCAGAAATAAAGATGGGGGCAGGGCTATAATCCCTCCAAATCCTCTAGAGGAGGATCCTTCCTTGCCTCCTTCAGTTTCTGATAGCCTCAGGTGTTACTCGCTTATAGATCCATTATGCCAACTTCTCCTTCCACCTTCCCATGGTGTTCTTTCTCGCTTTGTCTCCATGTCTTCACATGGCTTTCCTCTTATATGGATGCCTGTCATATTGGATTAGGGGCCCAGCC
Source organism: Piliocolobus tephrosceles (assembly GCF_002776525.5). NCBI lineage: Eukaryota > Metazoa > Chordata > Mammalia > Primates > Cercopithecidae > Piliocolobus > Piliocolobus tephrosceles. Next base: position 40,565,466 of record NC_045436.1, on the reverse strand, counting down.
TATTCCAGTGCAACTTCATCTTAACTAATTACATCTGTAATGACTCTGGTTCCAAATAGTGTCATATTCTGGGGTACTAAGGGTTAGGATGTATGCATACCTGTTGGAGGACTTAATCCAACCCATAACAATCTCAAAGTTCAAGGCATTATTTAAGGACACAGAAGGCCCGTATCATTGTTCAAAAGTCAAAGACCATTAGGATAACAGACCTGTTGTCAAACTGGCAAACTGACCTGTTGTCAATTTTAAAGATTATTTGTCTCAGCAAGGAAAACTGCATGCCATGGGGAACAATGAGGCATCTCAGTAAGAAGAGGGTTTGTTTTTGTTTTTAAATTGAAACTCCAGCTTGTATTAAATGACTTGGGGGAGGGCATAAAGAAGTGAGAATTTTCTCTGAATGATGTAAGCAAAGACTTCGGAAAGCAGAGGTGGGAGTGGTTGGGGGGGTCACTGGTGATCTTAACAATTTTTGTCTAAGGTATGAGGAACAGAGGCTAATTCTGCAACTTGCAAAGAAGTAACACACACACATGTTAGCTGGGAAAGGGGATGTTTGGTTACTTTTGTGATTTGCATGTGTTGATCTATGTCATTAGGTAATGGCATTATTTTTGCCTCCCTCCATCACAGTCTCAATGACCTCAGTTGATGGGGTTCTGTAACATTATATTCACCGCCATCTAGCTGTCACTAACCAGTCACTAGCTGACATCTGTTAAGTGTGCTTTTCATCGTACCTAAATAATTGATGAAATTCACCACGATTATGAGTGGAAATATAAAGATGTTCAATCCACTCAAATAAATTAATGAAATCGTTTTATGGTGTAAGAAGATATGGCAAATTTGAAAGTAAACACTCCTGGCTAAAGGCATTAACATTTTCAGAAAGATAAACAATTCATCTATGGAACAAACTTAGTCACCAATCTATAACTAAGGTGACCACACATTCTAGTCTACTTGAAACAGTTTTGACTTCTACCCATTGTTCCACCTTCCAATCTGACTAGTATTTTTTCCCAGATTTTTTACCAAACTATTAAATTAAATTTAAAATAAACCAGAATTGGTTTGGTAACCCTCTACTGTGTACCTCTAACTTCTACCATAGTTTCATCTAGTAGTGTGTGGTATGTATGTGCAGTGAATTAGTTTTCATTCAACATGGGGTTAATTTACAAAATCAGTCATCAAAATCTGTCTTTTCCTGAGTAATGCAACTTACACCTTCTATTCCAGTTAAAATGGCTTTCATAAAAAAGGGGATAACGAATGCTGACAAGAATGTGCAGAAAGGGAACCCTAGGACATTGTTGGTGGTAATGTGAATTAGTAAAGCCACTGTGGAAAACTCTATGGAAGTTCCTCAAAAAAGGACAACCTGCAGAGCATTCAATGATAAAACAGTGTGTGGTAACAAATGCAGACTTTTATTCGCCAGCTACAAGGAGGAAGGTATTTCATGCTGCTGTTCTTGCCAGTCACATGGTGTACCACACAGTTGTGCTGTAGCCCTGCCATAGTTTGGAAGATCCATAGAGCTCCCAGACCTCAAGTTACTGGAGTCAGTAGGAAACAAGGGAAATTACAGGTTAGTTGCATTTGAAATTTGTGTGGGAAATGGAGGCTCAGCAGGCAGCCATAAAGTGTAGAAAATAATCTTAATGTGATTGCACAGTGGCTTTAAAATTGACACCTATGTTGGTAACACATTTTTCCCCTTTCCCCATTTCTGTATTCAGTCATTTATTTATACTTTTATGGATTCATGGATTTTTTTCCTCTTTGAGTTGAAAATCCAATAATATTAGTAGAGTTCATTCTAGCTCCCATTTGCTTATTTGTAACATCTCAGAAAGTGAGAAACTTAGCTGTCATTATCTGCAATATATTTCTTTGTTGAAGTCTAGTATACATGTAAAGTACTTAAGAGTTTCAGAATTGTCAACTCATATCTTGTTTGGTAACATTTTAATTTTTCAACCAACACTTGTTAGCAGACATGAACTAAAAAAAAATCTACATTCAATTAAAAATTAAGGGCTGAATTTGTTTCACATAAGATTAACAATAATATTTTCTAGTAGTTATTTTAAGGAGATTGCACCCAAAGATAACTTAAAATGTGTAAATTTAGAAGATATCTAAGTATAATTCTGAGAAGCTTGACTTTCATTTAGACCAATTACTAAATGGGTTTTTGCTTATTTTCAAGTTTTTTAAATTATTATCATTTTTATTATTACACTTCAAGTTCTGGGGTACATGTGCCGAAGGTGTAGGTTTGTTGTGCAGATATACATGTGCCATGGTGGTTTGCTGCACCCATCAACCTGTCATCTCCATTAGGTATTTCTCCTACTGCTATCCCTCTCCTAGCCTCCCAGTCCCCGAAAGTGTGTAATGTTCCCCTCCCTTTGTCCATGTGTTCTCATTCTGCAACTCCCACTTATGATTGAGAATATGTGGTGTTTGGTTTTCTGTTCCTGTGTTATTTTGCTGAGAATGATGGTTTCCAGCTTCATCCATGTCCCTACAAAGACATGAACTCACCCTTTTTATGGCTGCATAGTATTCCACGGTGTATATGTGCCACATTTTCTTTATCCAGTCTATCATTGATGGGTATTTGGGTTGGCTCCAAGTCTTTGCTGTTGTGAACAGTGCTGCAATAAACATACATGTGCATGTCTTTATAGTAGAATGATTTATAATATTTGGGTATATACCCAGTAAGGGGATTGTTGGGTCAAATGGTATTTCTAGTTCTAGATCCTTGAGGAATTGCCACACTGTCTTCCACAATGGTTGAACTAATTTACACTCCCACCAACAGTGTAAAAGCATTCCTATTTCTCCACATCCTCTTTAGCATCTGTTGTTTCCTGACTTTTTAATGATCACCATTCTAACTGATGTGAGATAGTATCTCATTGTGGTTTTGATTTGCATTTCTCTGATGGCGAGTGATGATGAGCTTTTCTCCCCCATATGTTTCTTGGTCACATAAATGTCATCTTTTGAAAAGTGTCTGTTCATATCATTTGCCCACATTTGATGGGGTTGTTTTTTTCTTGTAAATCTGTTTAAGTTCTTTGTAGATTCTGGATATTAGCCCTTTGTCAGATGGATAGATTGCAAAAATTTTCTCCCATTCTGTAGGTTGCCTGCTCACTCTGATGATAGTTTCTTTTGCTGCACAGAAGCTCTTTAGTTTAATTACATCCCATTTGTCAATTTTGGCTTTTGTTGCCTTTGCTTTTGGTGTTTTAGTCATGAAGTCTTTGCCCATGTCCTGAATGGTATTGTCTAGGTTTTCTACTAGGGTTTCTATGGTTTTAGGTCTTACGTTTAAGTCTTTAATCCACCTTGAGTTAATTTCTGCATAAGATGTAAGGAAGGGATCCAGTTTCAGTTTTCTACATATGGCTAGCCAGTTTTCTCAATACCATTAAGTAGGGAATCCACTCCCCATTGCTTGTTTTTGTCAGGTTTGTCAAAAATCAGGGTCGTAGATGTGTGGTGTTATTTCTGAGGACTCTGTTCTGTTCCATTGGTCTATACATCTGTTTTGGTAACAGTACCATGCTGTTTTGGTTACTGTAGACTTGTAGTATAGTTTGAAGTCAGGTAGCATGATGCCTCCAGCTTTGTTCTTTTTGCTTAGGACTGTCTTGGCTATGCGGGCTCTCTTTTGGTTCCATATGAAATTTACAGTAGTTTTTTCCAATATGTGAAGTAAGTCAATGGTAGCTTGATGGGGATAGATTGAATCTACACATTATTCTGGGCAGTATGGGCATTGTCACAATATTTATTCTTCCTGTCAATGAGCATGGAATGCTTTTCCATTTGTTTGTGTCCTCTCTTAATTCTTTGGGCAGTAGTTTGTAGTTCTCCTTGAAGACGTCTTTCATATCCCTTGTAAATTGTATTCCTAGATATTTTATCCTCTTTGCAGCAATTGTGAATGGGAGTTCACTCATGATTTGACTCTCTGTCTGTTATTGGGGTATAAAAATGCTTGTGATTTTTGCACATTGATTTTCTATCCTGAGACTTTACTGAAGTTGCTTATCTGCTTAAGGAGATTTGGGGCTGAGACAAGGGGGTTTTCTAAATATACAATCAAGTCATCTGTAAACAGAGAAAATTTAACTTCCTGTTATCCTATTTGAATATTCTTTATTTCTTTCTCTTGCCTGATTGCCCTGGCCAGAACGTCCAATACTATGTTGAATAGGAGTGGTGAGAAAGGGCATCCTTGTCTTGTGCTGGTTTTCAAAGGGAATGCTTCCAGCTTTTGCCCATTCAGTATGATATTGGCTGTGGGTTTGTCATAAATAACTGTCATTATTTTGAGATACGTTCCATCAATACCTAGTTTATTGAGGTTTTGGCATGAAGGGGTGTTGAATTTTGTTGAAGACCTTTTCTGCATTTATTGAGATAATCATGTGGTTTTTCTCATACGTTCTGTTTAGGTGATGGATTACATTTATTGATTTGCATATGTTGAACCAGTCTTGCATCCCAGGGATAAAGTCAACTTGATCGTGGTGGATAAGCTTTTTGATGTGTTGCTGGATTCAGTTTGCCAGTATTTTATTGAGGATTTTCGCATCAATGTTCATCAGGGATATTGGCTTGAGATTTTCTCTTTTTGTTGTGTCTCTGCCAGGTTTTGGCATCAGGATGACACCGGCCTCACAAAATGAGTTAGGGAGGATTTGTTCTTTTTCTATTGTTTGGAATAGTTTCAGAAGGAGCAGTACCAGCTCCCTTTTGTAACTCTGGTAGAATTCAGCTATGAATCCATCTGGCCCTGGATTTTTTTGGTTGGGAGGCTATTAATTGCTGCCTAAATTTCAGAACTTGTTTTTGGTCTATTCAGGAATTTGACTTCTTCCTGGTTTAGTCTTGGGAGGGTGTATGTGTCCAGGAATTTATCCACTTCTAGATTTTCTAGTTTATTTATGTAGATGTGTTTGTAGTATTCTCTGATGATAGTTTGTATTTCTGTGAGATCAGTGGTGATATCCCCTTTATCATTTTTTATTGCTTCTATTTGATTCTTCTCTCTTTTCTTCTTTATTAGTCTGGAAAGCGGTCCATCTATTTTGTTAATCTTTTCAAAAAACCAGCTCCTGGATTCATTGATTTTTTGAAGGGTTTTTGTGTCTCTACCTCCTTCAGTTCTGCACTGATCTTAGTTATTTCTTGTCTTCTGCTAGCCTTTGAAATTGTTTGCCTTGCTTCTATAGTTCTTTTAATTGTGATGTTAAAGTATCGATTTTAGATCTTTCCTGCTTTCTCTAATAGCATTTAGTGCTATAAATGTCCCTCTAAACACTGCTTTAGCTATGTCCCAGAGATTCTTATGTTGTGTCTTTGTTCTCATTGGTTTCAAAAACTTATTTATTTCTGCCTTAATTTTGTTACTTACCCAGTACTTATTCAGCAGCAGGTTGATCACTTTCCATGTAGTTGTGTGGTTTTGAGTGAGCTTCTTAATCCTGAGTTCTAATTTGATTGCATTGTGGTCTGGAACTTTTTGTTTAGATCTCCGTGCTTGTGCATTTGCTGGGGAGTGTTTTACTTCCAATTACGTGGTCAATTTTAGAGTCAGTGCGATGTGGTGCTGAAAAGAATGTATATTCTGTTGATTTGGGGTGGAAAGATCTGTAGATGTCTATTAGGTCCACTTGGTCCAGAGCTGAGTTCAAGTCCTGAATACATTTGTTAATTTTCTGTCTCATTGATCTATTATTGACAGTAAGGTGTTAAAGTCTCCCAATACTATTGTGAAAGAGTCTAAGTCTCTTTGTAGGTCTCTAAGAACTTGCTTTATGAATCTGGGTGCTCCTGCATTGGGTGCATATATATTTAGAATAGTTAGCTCTTCTTGTTGAATTGATCCGTTTACCATTATGTAATGGCCTTCTTTGTCTCTTTTGATCTTTGTTGGTTTAAAGTCTGTTTTATCAGAGATTAGGATAACAACCCCTGCTTTTTTTGCTTTCCATTTGTTTGGCAAATCTTCCTCCATCTCTTTATTTTGAGCCTATGTGTGTCTTTGCACGTGAGACAGGTCTCCTGAATACAGTACCACTGATGGGTCTTCACTCTTTATCCAATTTGCCAGTCTGTGTCTTTTAATTGGGACATTTAGCCCTTTACATTTAAGGTTAATATTGTTATGTGTGAATTTGACCCTGTCATTTTGATGCTAACTAGTTATTTTGTCACTTATTTGATGCAGTTTCTTTATAGAGTCAATGGTCTTTACAATTTGGTATGTTTTTGCAGTGACTGGTTCCTGTTGTTCCTTTCCATGTTTAGTGCTTCCTTCAGGAGCTCTTGTAAGGAAGGCCTGGTGGTAACAAAATCTCTCAGCATTTGCTTGTCTGTAAAGGATTTTACTTCTCCTTTGCTTATGAAGCTTAGTTTGGCTGGATATATGATTCTGGGTTGAAAATTATTTTCTTTAAGAATGTTGAATATTGGTCCCCACTCTCTTCTGGCTTACAGAGTTTCTCCTGAGAGATCCACTGTTAATCAGATGGGCTTCCCCTTTGTGGGTAACCCGACCTTCCTCTCTGGCTGCCCTTAACATTTTTGCTTCATTTCAACCTTGGTGAATCTGACGATTATGTGTCTTGGGGTTGCTCTTCTCAAGGAGTATATTTGTGGTATTCTCTGTATTTCCTGAATCTGAATGTTGGCCTGTCTTGCTAGGTTGGGGAAGTTCTCCTGGATAACATCCTAAAGAGTGTTTTCCAACTTGGTTCCATTCTCCCCGTCACTTTCAGGTACACCAATCAAATGTAGATTTGGTCTTTTCACATAGTTACAGGTTTCTTATATGTTTCTTCATTTCTTTGCATTCTTTTTCCTCTAATCTTGACTTCTTGCTTTATTTCATTAAGTTGATCTTCAATCTCTAATATCCTTTCTTCCACTTGATCGATTTGGCTATTGATACTTGTGTATGCTCCACGAAGTTCTTGTGCTGTGTTTTTCAGCTTCATCAGGTCATTTATGCTCTTCTCTAAACTGGTTATTCTAGTTAGCAATTTGTCTAACCTTTTTTCAAGGTTCTTAGCTTCCTTGCATTGGGTTAGAACATGATCCTTTAGCTTGGAGGAGTTTTTTATTACCTACCTTCTGAAGCCTATTTCTGTCCACTCATCAAACTCAATCTCTGTCCAATTTTGTTCCCTTGCTGGTCAGGAGTTATGATCCTTTGTAGGAGGAGAGGAGCTCTGATTTTTGGAATTTTCAGCTTTTTATGCTGATTTCTCCCCATCTTCGTGGATTTATCTACCTTTAGTCTTTGAAGTTAGTGACCTTCGGATGGAGTCTCTGAGTGGATGTCCTTTTTGTTGATGTTGACACTATTCCTTTCTGTTTGTTAGTATTCCTTCTAACAGTCAGGCCCCTCTGCTGCAGGTCTGCTAGAGTTTGCTGGAGGTCCACTCCAGACCCTGTTTGCCTTGGTATCATCAGTGGAGTCTGAAGACCAGCAAAGACTGCTGCCTTTTCCTTCCTCTGGAAGTTTTGTCCCAGAGGGGCACCCACCAGATGCCAGCCAGAGCTCTCCTGTATGAGGTGTCTTTCGGCCCCTACTAGGAGGTGTCTCCCAGTCAGAATACACGGAGGTCAGGGACCCACTTGAGGAGGCATTCTGACCCATATTAGAGCTCGAATACTGTGCTGGGAGATCTGCTGCTCTCTTCAGAACTGTCAGACAGGGATGTTTAAGTCTGTAGAAGCTGCACCCACAGTCGCCCCTTCCCCCAGGTGCTCTATCCCAGGGAGATGGAGGTTTATTCTGTAAGTTCCTGACTGGGGCTCCTGCCTTTCTCTCAGAGATGTTCTGCCCAAAGAGGAGGAATCTAGAGAGGCAGTCTGGCTGTAGCAGCCTTGCTGAGCTGTGGTGGGCTCCCCTCAGTTCAAACTTCCTGTTGGCTTTGTTTACACTGTGAGGGTAAAACCACCTACTCAAGCCTCAACAATTGCGGACACCCCTCCCTTCACCAAGCTTGAGTGTCCCAGGTCGACCTCAGACTGCTGTGCTGGCAGTAAGAATTTCAAGCCAGTGGATGTTAGCTTGCTGAGCTCCATGAGGGGGGATCCTACCGAGCCAGACCACTTGGCTCCCTGGCTTCAGTCCCTTTTCCAGGGGAGTGAACTGTTCTCTCTCAGTGGCATTCCAGGTGCCAGTGGGGTACAAAAAAAACTCCTGCAGCTAGCTCACTGTCTGGCCAAACAGCTGCTCAGTTTTGTGCTTGAAACCCAGAGCCCTGGTGGCATAGGTACTGGAGGGACTCTCCTGGTCTGCGGGTTGTGAAGACTGTGGGAAAAGTGCAGTATCTGGGCCGGAGTCCACCATTCTTCATGGCACAGGCCCTCATGGCTTCCCTTGGCTAGGGGAGGGAAATCCCCTGACCTCTTGTGTTTCCCAGGTGAGGTGATGCCCCACCCTGCTTTGGCTCACCCTCTGTGGGCTGTACCCACTGTCCATTCTGTCCCAATGAGATGAACTAGTTACCTCAGTTGGAAATGTGGAAATCACCCACCTTCTGCATTGATCTCGCTGGGACCTGCAGACTGGAGCTGTTCTTATTCTGCCATGTTGCCAGCAAAACCTCAATTTTGTTTTTAACATGTTCTCCAGGTTAAGCAACAGCTGTTATGAGTTAACTATTTTTTTGGCAGAAAGACACTACACAAACCAGATTACATTAACATAATCAAATCCTATTTAGAGAACAATAATAGATTAAGATACTTCTACTAATACTATTTTTTCATATGCTTCATGGAATTAAAGAAAACTTTTTAGGAATTTTATTCTCTTAAATGTGAAATATTGGGCACGTTAATGAACACCTGTAAATTTAGTTTAAAAGTTTAACATAGAAAATCAAAGTTTTGTTTTTGCAGTGCTAATATCAGTATAAAATTTTTGAAGAATGGTGTTTTGGTATAAACAATGTCTTTATAAAATTAAGAAATTTTTAGGGCAGAAATATTCCTAGAATTGGTTGTGGTGCATACAAAATTCCTAATTGCATACAAACAAGCTGTAATGTTCTATAACTTGAAATAGAAGCTGGAGTTGTTAAATTTCAAACCCACATACATGTATTTGTAAACAGAGTTAGAATAACTACTACAAAGTTGAGGGCATGAAGATGAGATTGAAAATGAAGCAATACTTCAGCTTGGCAGTAAGCATTTTCTCTCGTGCATCATCAATCTGAAAAAGATTTCAGAAATATTTTTCCTTTAAAGAACTACTGTATAATTCAACTGAAGAGTCCTACAATGATAGTGAACCTTTCATGATTCCTTTAGATTTGGGGTTCATTTTCTTCAGAATCAGTATAAAACCTTTAATAAAAATATACAATAAACATCATTGTTAAAAGATCCTATCTTTTAAATATTTTATTAAACCACAATTCTTGGAAACAAAGACACTGACATTTATCCGTATAAAAGCAAGAGAAGAAGTGAGCAAATTAAACAATAGTAGTCTTAACGGCATATAAGATGTAATTCTGAAATTCTGTAATTTCACAATGAAGTATGTTGACTGTTAGAAGCACTATGTTATTGGAGTTCTAATATTTAACAAATTTGACAAATTATGTTCTGGATGCAATGAAATTGACAGTGCCAATGGTTCTGCAGTACCTGAAGTTGGTAAAACATTCAACAAATTTTATATAGATAGATAGATAGATAGATATAGATATATTTGATACATTTTTCATGCAAAAGTATTTGTCAAAGAATATGCCTTAACAGGACACCAAAAGTGAATATGTCTGAAAACATTTGGGTTGAAATATATATATATATATCAACACACACAAAATATTTACAGTTAAAAATATCTTCACTTAGCAGAATTTGCTCTGAACTTACTGCATATATAAAAAGTGTTGTTTTTTTTTTTCCAGCTTCTTGGCTAAAAATAATCTAAAGAAAAGATTTAATTAAAGGTGTCACAATTTTAAAATTTCTAGCCATCAAATGCAACTTAGAAGAATACTGTACATAATTTTATGAAAAAAATGAAAATGAGACCATATCTGGGAAACATACCAATGACATTATATTAAAGGGTTACAGGTAAGTAATTCATTAAATTATGCAATTTAAAAATAGGAATTTATACTGTCAAGGCTCAGAATATGATATCTCAAAATACAGCACATTGACAGAAGTCACAGAAGAAAGAAGTTCACTCTGACCTTCCCTTGCCTTTCTGTGTGAAGCCTGGCCATGAAGGAATTCTCTGACCTACCTCTCCTGAAAGTCGGTCGAAAGGTTATCATTCCAGAGGGTTGCCGCCCTGCACCAGGGCAGAGGAGTGCTACAAAGTGAAGCCAAGGAGGATCTGAACAAGCAGGCCTTGCTGAGTTCTCCCCAGGTTATTATCATGATTAGATCATAACCCCCTTTGTCTAATCATGCTTCCTCATGACTATCAACTTCTTTCCTCAGACGAACCATAAAAATGCTGTTTTCCCTGGGTCTTTGGATCTTCATTTCTGAAGGCTTCCATGTCACATAAAACTTTGATTACATGACTGTGTTATGCTTTCCTCCTGTTAATCTTTCTTTTGTTATAAGGGTGTATGCCATAAACCTTGTGATGAGTGGGGAAAACATATCTGCTTTTTTCCCTTATAATACCAAGAATAATTATTCTGTTTATATAATTTTTGATGTTTAAATATTCAATGAAAACATTTTTCTATATTATATTAAGGCCTATAGATGTATGTTATTTAAAAAAATTGTATTTTTGTAATGTTTTTGGATGTGACTATTTTATAGGTTTACCAATATAATAAAACTAGCTTGTTGAAAAATAAATACATAATTTTAGTTCCTTTTGGTACTCCTTTTACACTCACAATGATCTCAATTTAGATGCTATATTTTTGATTAGCCTTTTTATGACCTGTTACTATCTATATATTTTCTAGAATTTGCTGTACAATAAAAAAAAACTAAAGCCTTTTGCTTCTTTATAATACCCTTGCTAGCCTACTCTGCTTTGTAAACTAGTCTAGTTTAAATGATCTTAATAAGAATTTCTGAAAAACTTACACTTGTGTTAAGCATGTGGTATAATCATTGTTCTCAGGAACTCTTCTTTTTCTGGTGAGTTAAAAGTAATGCTTGTGAAGCAAAGTGAGACCAGTGCAAATAAGTGCAACATAGCTTTAATAAAAATAAATGGTGTAGACAAATTCATGCTGGCAGAAGGGAAATGAAAGCACTGAAGATGACTGAGTTTTCTGGGCAAGCTTTGGAGATGGCTCTAGGACTGATTGCCTAAAAAGACCAGCTAAACTTTCAGCAGACAAAGAGAAAAAAAATGGGAGGGAAGGGTTGATGCTATGAACTAAGTCAGGAATATGGCTTTTTTGGGGTGGTCAGCAGTTTGATCAATAAGGTGGAGATACATTGTAAGCAGCATAGGATATAAGCATGAAGATTTGAACTTCAGCTAAGGGTCTAGACAGTCATAATTGAGAGATTATAGAACAGATTTGAGTAGGAGGGACATACAATGCTAGATGAATTAAAGAATGGGGATATTATATCTGAGACAACTCTGAGACATATCAAGTAGTCTAGAGTTAGAATGACCTGGACTAACAGAATGAATGCTGGAATGAGAAAAAAAAAAGGGGGGGGGGGGGACAAATCCAGAAATATTTTGAAAAAATAGTTGAGAAGAATTGGTAAATTATCTTCTAAAGGAAACATGAGGTGTTTCTAAAAATGTAATTATTTGTGGCTGTTTAATGCAGAGATTCTGTGCTAGCTAACCTGGGATCCAAAGTTAAACAAATGTTTTCCCTAGATAAAACCTGAAATAATATAATGTATTGATGTAATCGTGTAGTTACAAGATGCGTACTAGGAAGGAAACTCACTTTAAAAAAGTCATAACAAACACACAAAATAAAAGTTATACATAGGGAGGCTTTTATAATTCTATGAAATTAGCAGTCAATTAATATGACATGAAGATTACCAGGATGCCCATGAACTGGGTTGCACAAGATGTGAGATGTCTGAAGCTCTCATCATTAGTCATACATGATGAGTTGACAGGCCTTGTTAAAATGCAAACAAGGTGATACATGAAGCCATGAGGATTCATTAGCACCTTGAACCAACTTAATTGATCAAATTATCTAATCTATTCTAAAGCACAAGGAATAGGGAGATGTAAGCAAGAACACCAGAGAGATTTTTCTGTGTATGGGAAGGGAGACTATTGAAGAAGTCAGAAAGAGGCATTCATCATGTGGGTTGTGTGTAGTTTCTTTGTGTTGCTGCCTAGCTTGAGCTTGCATTCTAGATCCTTCTTCCTTCTAGTTAATTAATACACACTCACTTTGTCTTCTGGGGAGGCATATAAAATAGGATAAAGAAGACTGAATTGGGAAGCAGAAGTCAATGCCAGTTCTCGCTCAGGCACTAAATTGTTGAATGACTTTACTTACCCTATTCATCTCAGCTTTTACTTTTGTAAAATGAGGGCCTTAGACTAGATAAGTAATATGTACTCCAGCTACTCCACTCTATAAGATAGTTACTCACATTTTTATCCTCACAGTCTTTTTTGGTTATTGGTATTTTTCTTTTAGTACAGGAGAATTTTATTTTTAAAAAGCACTTTTATCAAGAAAATCACCTATTTGAGATTGAAAAACTGGTGATGTTGTAAGATGTATGTTTTCAGGCTCTTTTACAGATTAGCCATGTATCTTGGTTTACAATGAAAATCTATAGAACCTACACAAGCATAAGGCAACATCCATTTTCATTATAATCATATTTCACTCCTTACAAAGTCCTGATATTTCTTCTGTTAGTAATATAATTATATGAGACATGTTTCTTCCAGAATAACTACATTATCATTGAAATTGTACTAAATTTACAAATATTTTAGTCTTTAATATACATGTTGTCAAAATTCAGAGAGATTAAATTGATAAATATCTTCCTATTGCATCTCTTCATTTTTGTGAATTATAAGCAACTGTCAAGTCTCTGGAATTTTATAAAGTTATCATCCTGCTGGAGAATGGCGTGAACCCGGGAGGCGGAGCTTGCAGTGAGCCAAGATCGCGCCACTGCACTCTAGCCTGGGTGACAGAGTGAGACTCTGTCTCAAAACTAAATAAATAAATAAATAATCATCCTGCTATCAAATATAAAATTACATTTCTGATACCTCTGCCTGTTCTTATACAGAGAATCACTTATAGGAATGCTATTTAGGATATCAAATATTCTTTCCAGTAAAATGAAGCTGCAGTAATATGCAGAGGAAAAGTGGAGCTAGGATTGCTTGGAACAATGTAACATACCGGGATATAAAATATCTGGCATATGCTTATGGAGTACATCAAAAGTCTTCATTTTGAAAACTGCACCTTAACTTTTAAATATATTTTGATTAGTAGAGCCTTTATTGACTAGCATTATTTAATAATAGAGGAAAAGATGAAGTGAGGAAAGGAAGGAAAGAAAGGAGGAAGGAGGGAGGGAGGAAGGAACGAAGGAAGGAAGGAAGAAAAGATAACTCGTGAGTCAGGATTCTCAGAGAAGACAGGGTAACACTAGCTATATTAATCAGAAAGATATTTATTAAGACACATATGCAACTCAAAATTGTTGCCATTGCAGAAGAAACAGATTGCAAGAGGCTTTCCATGAATTACTCCTTATATTACCCCACAACTCACTTGCCAAAATCAGGAAACTGAATCAGAAAACCACCCCACAGCTGCTGACTTCAGAACCTGGCCCCTACCAGGCAGTATACCAGTAGAATGAATGCTCTGTGCTTGCCCTTTATCCCTACATAACCAAGCTCTAAAGCAAAGTTGTCTGTGGGGACGAGGAAGGCTGAACAGTGTTTGGTGTACTATTATCATTATTATATTGAAAATACATGTTTTACAATGTGGAAAATTAGCAAAATATGCAGACTTCTCAAAAAAATCAGGAGACACACAAATTTAAAAATATCTAATATGAAATTTGTTTAACGATCCAAAATCTTGGAAGTTTAAGGATTTATTCCAGAAAGATCTTGCAATCTTGAAGACAGCAGATTTAAACTAGCACATTTGTTCAAAACTTTTAGCAAATCTATTTAGAATTTTTGTTCCTTTAAGTTTTCTCTTTTTCCTTCCCCTGACTTGTTTCCAAGTCATAAAGAAGAGGGAAGAGAGAGAGAAAGAGATTTTTTAATTGTTCAACCTATTGGAATAAAGTTAAGAATTACTTCTGAGGTGTAAGACGGTCATGCCTTATCACAATTTTGTTGGCCTTTCTTTTCTTGATTATTTACATAGAAAAATTTAGAGATGATATCATTTTGTGTCTCTTTCCACTGTTCTGGAAGTATTGGTTTCTGATAGCCTATTTCCCAAACTGAAAATTGTGGTTGTTTCATAAGAAAAATTATTATCAGCATATTAGTGAAAATTATTTACTTTACATAATTTGTATTTGAATAACAAAAAAAACTAAACAAAAATAAAACCCAAAGTTCTTCATTCCAGACGGAAAAGTATCTATCGATACTTTTAAAAATTATATATATATATATATGTTTTCTTTACATTGATGCTAGCAGTTTTCAGGATTTCTGATGAATTGTGCAAGGGAATTATTATCAAAATATTGAAGAAACTAGGAAGAAACTAGAAGAAACTAGGAAAAGCTGGATTGTTTGGATATTTTTATAATAAAAATTTTAAACCAGATTTATGACAGTCTAAGTGAAGCTATTTGAAATATTTCTTGTTTCCTAAAACAATGAGGAATTAAACTCAATTTCTTTGGCAGAAATTGGCACATTCTCCTCTTTGATACAAAGCTAGACCACATCTCCTAGACTTCTATAATTTAGAGGGAACCAGCTGACAAGTTCTCCCCACTAGAATGTGAGTAGAAGTAACAAGTTCCAAATTCAGATTGAAGTGGTTAAGAAAGTCAGCTTTCTCTACACTCTGTCTTTTTTGTCTGTTGCCTGAGTGCAAAGCCTGCAGTGCTGGCCCTGAAGAATGGAACCGAGGCCAGGCGTGTGGCTTATGCCTGTAATCCCAGCACTTTGGGAGGCCAAGGTTGGGGGGCAGATTACCTGAGGTCGGGATTTCGAGACCAGCCTGACCAACATGGAGAAACCCCATCTCTATTAAAAAAATACAAAATTAGCTGGGCATGGTGGCGCATGCCTGTAATCCCAGCTACTTGGGAGGCTGAGGCAGGAGAATCGCTTGAACATGGGAGGCAGAGGTTGTGGTGAGCCGAGATTGCGCCATTGAACTCCAGCCTGGGCAACAAGAGCGAAACTCCGTCTGAAAAAAGAATAAAAAAAATGGAACAGAGTCCCTGCCTATTCCTACTCACACTAGAATGTAAAGTGAGCAATGGGATTATTAGGATTGCTGTTTAATGCCTTTAACCTACACTGACTGATGTACATCTGTGAACATACTGTGCTTTGGGAGAAAGTAGTCAGTATAAAAATGTGATCTACATATTCAAGCTGCTTCATATTGGTGCAGTAGTATACTGCCAACTCAAAAGCATTTTACAAATATATTATTATTAATAAAATGAAAATATTAATAGTTACACAGAATTCCATATTTCAATTGTGCTTGTGCTTGGGATGGAAGTTGGGGAAAAGAATGAATAGGCAAGAAAAATCCTCTTAAATTTGAATATTGTGAGAAGAAATTCATGTTACAGGACCAGAGAAGTTTGGCTTTCAACTATTCTAATGGTTGCATTGATTAAGAAAAAGATAGATTTATAAGAAGATGTAATACGTAAGTCATAGACAATTTAAAAGATGTAACAAACCTGAATCTTGACCTTGCATTGTTTCTATTTTTTTCCGTAATGCACTTTTATTTAATTTGGCTTAGCTATTTTAAAGATCATATTACTCTAGTCAGAAGCAGTGTTTTAGAATTCAGCTGGGTCACAGGAACTTTCTCACCACTCCATTCTAATTTGCAGTTTTGCTATAATAAAAGCCCTAAATATATTGCTACTGTCTAGATGTTTTATCTGAAACAAGTGTCCTTTGTAGTCTCAGAGGACTTTTCTATTTTATTTCCAGTAAATCAAAGTCTGTGAAGAGCTTCAGTTTTTATTAAGACATACCCTTCACAGTCCAGTGATTGCCAACTGTGGCAAGCCATTGACAGTTCATTTACATATAAGTGATGACTTCCATCAGGTAGTTGGCTCAAAAACACAATGGACATTTAGAGCATATCCAATATTTCTTGTTCTTTGATGAGCACCAAGTGCCAATTTTTATATAGAAACTGACTATTGAAAAGTGAAGGCTTCTTTTCCATGACCTTACACTGTCTTCTACAGCTCTAGAGTGAAATATTGTCACTGAACTTAATGTAAGATCACACCTCTAAAAGACATTCAGTAGCCTTACTTCAGCTTGCTAAAAATCAAGGAGTCAAATGTAGAAAACCTGAAACAAGAACAATCACATTTTATTAAAAGAAAAGTGAACTTCTACGTCCTGTCCCAAGCTGTCATAATCAGAACAACTTTTATATTTTTATAAAGTCATTGTGACATTATTAATTTTCTCTTATAAATACATTTACTACTTGGAATAGTGATTACACAACACTCATTAAGAAATCTTATATTTAAGTTTGTAAGTGCCTTTCATTATAACTCCATGATTTTGCTCCTAATGTTTTTGGAATAGCAGTGGTTGAAATCTAGCCAAATTTTTATCCTAATCATGTTTTAAAAAGGAGCAGGCTGATGACTTGCAATCATGCTTATATTCAACTTGTGTAATTTTTTCCTTTTTTAAAAAGTTGTGCATTTTCCACTTTTTTCAGTATGTAAATAAAAATACTTTTATCTTTAAAATAAAATTCAATTATCAATAAGGAGAATATGCATCATTAAATTTCACAGCTAAGCCAAATTCCACATTTTAACTTTAGCTAGTAATCACTTCCTCCCCTCGCATCCAAGGTTTCTCTGTTACAATTTTCTGGTTAGAGCTTCATCATGATTTTTAGTGCACTTTGAGTTTGGTTTTGGTGAGGCCTGACTTAACATGATTCTTGTAATTGGCTTTTCTAAAGATTTAATAACTTCCATAGATATTCTTATAGTAAACTCAATTGCATAAAAATAACTTGAGTGGTTTTGTTTGTTTAAAATCAAAGAGGCTATTACAGAAGTAATGGATGCAATGTAAAAACTGTGAAAACAATGGGACACTTGTCATGTAGTTCCCAGCTCTTTTCATATCTAGCCTCTATGCTATGCATAGACTGTCTTCCTTCAATTATTGTTCCTCACTTGTTTCTCTAATTCCATTCAAAATAGAGGGATGGGTAGATGGATGGATAAAATTAAATTAAAGATTCTTAAGAAAACTTTGCTTCAAATTCTTTCGGCACTGGGGCTGTGTGCGGTGACTCATGCCTGTAATCCCAGCACCTTGGGAGGGTGAGGAGGGTGGATCATTTGAGGTCAGGAGTTCGAAACCAGCCTGGCCAACATGGTGAGACCCTGTCTCTACTAAAAATATAAAAGTTAGTTGGGTGTGGTGGCATGTGTCTTTAGTCTTGGCTACTTGGGAGACTGAGGCAGGAGAATTGCTTGAACCCTGGAGGCGGAGGCTGCAGTGAGCCAATACTGTGCCACTGCACTCCAGCTTGGGTGACAGAGCCAGACTGCATCTCAAAAAAACAAAACAAAACAAAAAAAACTTTCAGCGCTAAGGCATAGCAACTCAAGAATACTGTATATTGCTTCTCACCTTTTTACTTTAGAGTGAGCAATGAGCAGGGAAAAATAATACCATGACTTCACCAAAAATTAACACAGTTTAAAACAACCATTTCCAAAAACTTTACGTGATAAAGGACATTATGGAAAACAAAGAAATTGTTTGACATATATGATTTCAATGAAACATCACACCTTTTTAAAGAATAAAATGACACATAACACCTTTCTAAAGAATAAAAAAGATGAATCCAACAGTATTGTATATGAGATTCATGAGTTTTATAAATAAGAATTTTAAAGTTTCTTTGTTATTTATTGGTAACGGAACAACATAAATTATAGTCTAATGAAAAGAGTACTTGACACTATGCAGGTTCACTTCATTATGATAAAACAGATTTTTTTATGGAGATCAGATGAATGGTGTCCATCCAAAGATACTAGAAATTATAGATAAACTTGTCAAAGTTCTTTGTATATTCAAAGATTTTTATCCTTTCTTCCTACTGATATAGAATTGATCCATCTCCAATATTAACTTGTCTCTTTGGGTAGAGAGGTTTAACTATTACAGGTAATAATATGTTGGAAACATCATTCAACTTTACAAGACTTATAATGTTGTCTCATTTTCCTTTCTCTTATGGAACTGGCCACCAACTTTCCAACAACCTGGATGTTAGCTCGTTTGAGTACTGGATGTCCATTCACTATAACACAAAACATACAGTTACATTAATACATTTTCAATTAATATGATAGCAATATATCATGCTTTTGAAATTCTATAAGTTATAGGAAACTAATTATGGTTGTATTAGAACATGCAAAAGATTGGACTTGGACTCTTTTCCTTCAGGTGTAGAGACTCTACAGGTGTAGAGACGCACCTTATATATCATGTGAAGAGACAAAAAGTTACTGTTAGACCAAAGCATTGATGGAAGGGATGGGTGAAACTGGGTTCCACTAATATACAGAATATAGCCCTCTGTATCTGTGGGTTCTCCAGTAATGGATTCAAAGAACTACAGATAAAAACTATTCAAAAAAAGAAATTTCACAAAGTTCTAAAAGGCAAAACTTGAATTTGCTACACAAGTACTATGTTGAATCCACATGAGTGAAGAGGTGTGTAGCTATTGTATTAGATATTATGTGTAACCTAGAGATGATTTAGAGTATATGGGAAGATGGGTATAAATTATATGCAAATACTGCCCCATTTGATATAAAGGACTTAAGCATCTGTGGATTCTCACATTCGAGGGAGATTTTGGAATCAATTTCCTACCAGCCCTGAGGGAAAATCTTATTTGAAATAAATTAGATGCAACACATGTTTGCTTTTAAGACAAACAGTATTGACTTTTTTACATTACAGTGTAATCAGTTCTGATAATGATATTTAAATTAAGCCACTATTCATATAGATTGCTTGTAGAGATCCATCTTTATGTATAAAATGACTTTGTAATTAATAAATAAAGGGTATAGATTTACTGTGGCCACCATTATACAAAGAAATAATTTACAGATAAGGTAGTATATATTTGCTGTTTAGGTCCTATAGTTGTTATTAAACAAAAACATAACCAGTTGCCAAAAACCAGTTAAAATTATAAGAAGAACAATCAACATGGCTAAAAGGAAATTAACGACTTGAGGTGTTATAAGAAACAAGGCATTGTTTCTGGGTTAATGTATCTCCATATTGTTATTACACAATGAGCAAGGCCTTATAACCACAAGATTAAATTGGGCCACATTAAAAAAGGACCTGAATAGGCATTTTTCAAAACAGATATAAAAATGGACAATAGGTATATGAAAATGTACTCAACATCATTAATCATTAGGGAATGCAAATCAAAACCACAATGAGATATCACCTCAGACCCCTTCGGATGGCTATTACCAAAAAGTCTAGAGATAACAAACGTTAGCAAGAGTGTGGATAAAAGGAAATACTTGTACACTATTGGTGGAAATTGAGATTGGTGTAACCATTCTAGAAAACAGTATGGAATTTCCTAAAGTAATTAAAAATAGAACTACCACAAGATCCAGCAATCCCTCTTCTGGGCATATACCCAAAGGAAATGAAATCACCACCTTGTAAGATTATCTATACGTCCACATTCACTGCAGCATTATTCACAGTAGCCAAGATATGGAAACAACCTTAATATATGTCAGTGGACAAAAATAGATTAAATAACTATAGCATATATATACAATGGAATATATTATTTGGCCTTAAGAAGAAGGAAATCCTGCCATTTGCCACAACATGAGTGAACTTGAAAGATATTAACTGAAATAAGCCAGACACAAAAAGAAAAAATATTGCATGATTTCACTTATATGTGGAATCTGAAAAAAAAAGAGTCAAATATACAGACATAGAGAATAAAATTGGTTAGTAGAGGTGGAGGATGGAGAGGAAATGGGGGAAAGTAGCTCAGGGATCACAAAGTAGCAGATGTGTAAGATGAACAGGTCTGGAGATCTAATGTACAACCTGAGGACCACAGGCAATACAATTGTACCATATTTGGGATTCCCACTAAAGATTCCACTTGCTCTTGTAGCAAAAACAAAATAAATGGGAGAGATGATGGCTATGTTGCTTCACTATAGTATCTATTTTATTATTTATATGTATCACATTACATCATGTTGTTTACTTTAAATATACACCATAAAACTTATATTTTTAAACTGAAAAATTAGGCCACAGTAAGAGCATTTGCGAAACAATTAGTAGTTTTCATTCTTAGTGAGATCACAGGGAAAGGCAACCACGAATTAGTGTCCTAATCCTAATTTACCACAGCTATACTAGAAAAGCATGAGATATGCATCCTAGTTCTTGAAATGAGATCTTCAGATTAAGTGCTTTCCTATTATGAATTTCTTTGATAATACCAAGTGTATATTTCAGCAAGCAAGAGATACCTAAAATATAATATTACTCAAAGGAATTAAAATAGAAAGAAATGTGAAAATAAGGGCCCAAGTTCTTGTTCTTAAACATTTCTGAGTGAATCCAGGTTTGGTACTCAATCTTAGTTTTCCTACTTTTGAAATTGGGGGTAATACCTGTCTTGTTCAGTTACTGAAAGGACCGAAAACTATATGTCAAAAGATATATTTCAAGTAATACTTCATGAATATCAACTCTTCAATTGTAATTAATGTACCACACTAATGCAACGTGTTAATAATAGAGGAATCTATTAATAGGGCTGGGGTGC
Source organism: Piliocolobus tephrosceles (assembly GCF_002776525.5). Classification (NCBI taxonomy): domain Eukaryota; kingdom Metazoa; phylum Chordata; class Mammalia; order Primates; family Cercopithecidae; genus Piliocolobus; species Piliocolobus tephrosceles. The sequence goes on along the minus strand of NC_045436.1, from coordinate 40,544,338 downwards.
AGGTGTGAGAGTACATGGGAACACTCTACTTTCCATTCAATATTTCTGTAAACCAATATTTCTGTAAAAGTAGAATAATGATAATACTAAAAGCTTATTAATTTAAAAACAGATATGTGTCTGACAGTTTATAAGTATTTAAAAAATAGTTGCTGGATTATTGTCTACCCTATGATACCATAAAATAAGCGTTTTAAAGAAATTTCACTGACAATTATATTATTATTATTTCATAAACATTTAAAGGATAATTTCCTTTAGGAAGAATTAAAAATATAAATACACATAGTACATCTTTAATCTTTAATATTTACAAAGTAAATGTTCTTGACCTTCATTTTTGTCATATGGCAGAATAGACTCAGAGAACAATCCTTTTGATAAAAACAAGTCAAATCCTGGATAATCTATTAAATGTATTTTAACTTCATTGCTAAGCTGGCAAAGAGGGAAAAAAATGCAAAACCCAAAAACAAAGTGAAATCAGTATGCTTAGTAAATATTTGAAATGCCAAGCCAGTTTTTTTGGTCGTAGGTTGGGGACAGAGAATAAAGCATAGGATCCACCCAAAAGAGGGAGTTTATCATGAAAGCACAGTGGACAGTATATCATGATATACTCTTATGAGTATATCATGAGACCACAGTGGAGGGCTGTGCCATCAGAGTGAGTGGAAATGAGAAAGAGAGAGAGAAATGGGTTGAGGGGTAGGGAGGAGGCAGGAAAGGAGGGAGAGAGCGAAAAGTAAAAAGGAAGAAAAAATGAAAAAAACCTAAAGAAGGGGATATCAAGGAAATTTCCCTGTTTCCATAAGGTGGGTAGAGAGATCATAAATAAGCCCAAAGCTGGCCCTTGTTTTGGTGTTCTAGTTCATGTCACTTGTGTGATCCAAAAATATCCCAAATAACTTTAATGTTTGTTGGTCCCCAAGAACAAATAAAAAACCCCTCTAGAGGAAAGTAACTTCAACAAAGGTCTTTAAAATATGTCATAAAAGCATATTTTATTAACCCATAGTGTATTACAATGTTTTTTTCAATGCAAAAGCAGTACCTATAATAGTGGTATTTTAAAGTTATACAGATAGAAACACATGTAAAATATTAAATACCAAAATATTAATGATGAGTTTAGCTATAATTTAGCCTTATATTTTTTGCTTATCTACATTTTTGATGGAAAATATTATTTATGTAAAAATAGCAATATTAGAGATTTAAGCTTCTAGATTGGAATGCATCATAGAAAGTAATTTTTATTGTAGATAATTAGGAAAAATCAGAAAAAACATTTTTGTTTCTATTTCAACAATTTAAAGAAATGGTTTGAAATTGTGAAAATGTTCAAATAAAATAGATAATATGCTGAATACATAATTTATAGGCTGGATTTTCAGACATGGGATTTTTTTTTCTCAAAGGTTCAAAGTATGATTGTGTCCTATGTTTTCTTTTAAATGACCTACAAATTTTTATATTCACAAGTCCATGTTATTATTTTTCATGCAAATTCCATGACCTGCTCAAGGTTATATATCGTTTCACACTATTGACTACTTCTTGTGAATAATTTAAAATTAATCTTTGTAGAGCAACTTGGAAAGAAAACAAACACAGATAATTTTGCAAAATAAAATAAGCATTTAGGTCATTGAGTATCTACTGAGTCCTGTTTGTTTAGATTCATGCTAAGTGCTATGGGGTGATATAAAGGGCACTAGCTGAGAGCTTTCTGTGTCTCCATTTCCTAATCAAGAAATAAACAAGAGAAGAAAACACTACAATTATTATATTACTCACAGTCATCTAGTTAAAAAAAATAAAGTGAATGCACTACCTAACATGGTTATCAGGATCTGTGCATCAGATGATTATCATAATCAACATAAAGCAAAATATACTTCTAGATGGCAATTAATGTACATAAGTATAGTCAGCCTTCTGTACCTCAATTCAACTAACTGTGAATCTAACATTTTTGGAAAAATACAATAAAAATAACACTACAACAATAAAAAGCAAAATTTAAAAATGCAGTACAATACATATCTATATGGTATTTGCATTGTATTAGGTATTATAAGTAATCTAGAGAACATTTAAAGTATCCAAGAGGATATATGTATGTCATATGCAAATACTACATCATCTTTTATAAGAAACATGAGCATCTGTGGGTTTTGGTATGCTCAGGAGGTCCTGGAGTCAATTCTCTGCATATACCAAGGCACTTATAATATGGTTTGGCTTTGTCCCCACCCAAATCTCAGCTTGAATTTTAGCTCCCAGAATTCCCATGTGTTGTGGGAGGGACCCAGGGGAGGTAACTGAATCATAGGGGACAATCTTTCCCATGCTATTCTCATGATATTGAATAAGTATCATGATATTGAATAAGATAATGGGTCTATCAGGGGTTTCTGCTTTTGCTTCTTTCTCATTTTCTCTTTCTGCTACCATGTAAGAAGTGCCGTTCACCTCCTGCCATGATCCCGTGGCCTGTAAGTCCAATTAAACCTCTTTTTCTTCCCAGTCTTGCATATTTCTTTATCAGCAGTGTGAAAACAGACTAAGACAATAAATTGGTACCAGCAGAGTCGGGGCATTGCTGAAAAGATACCTGAAAATGTGGGAGCAACTTTGGAATTGTGTAACAGGCAGAAGTTGGAACAGTTTGGAGGGCTCAGAAGAAGACAGGAAAATGTGGAAAAGTCTGGAACTTCCTATAAACTTGTTGAATGGCTTTGCCCAAAATGCTGATAGTGATATGGACAATAAGATTCAGGCTGAGGTGGTCTCAGATGGAGATGAGGAAGTTGTTGGGAACTGGAGTAAAGGTGACTCTTGTTATGTTTTAGCAAAGAGATTGGTGGCATTTTGCCCCTGCCCTAGAGATTTGCAGAACTTTGAATTTGAGAAAGACGATTTAGAGTATCTGGTGGAAGAAATTTCTAAGCTGCAAAGCATTCAAGAAGTGACTTGGGTACTGTTTAAAGCATTCAGTTTTATAAGGGAAGCACAGCATAGAAGTTTGGAAATTTTGGAGCCTGAGTATGCAATAGAAAAGAAAACCCCATTTTCTGGGGGACAAATTCAAGCTGGCTGCAGAAATTTGCATGAGTAGCAAGGAGCCTAATGTTAATCCCCAAGACCATTGGGAAAATATCTCCAGGCCATGTCAAAGATCTTCATGGCAGCCCCTCACATCACAGGCCTGGAGGCCCCAGAGGAAAAAGTGGTTTTGTGGGTGGGGTCCAGAGTCTGTTTGCTGTGTGTAGCCTAGGAACTTAATGTCCCAGCTGCTCCAGTCATGGCTGAAAGGGGCCAACATACAGTTCAGGCTGCAGCTTCAGAGGGTGCAAGCCCCAAGCCTTGGCAACTTCCATGTGGTGTTGAGCCTGTGGGTGCACAGAAGTCAAGAAGTGAGGTGTGGGTACCTCTGCCTATTTCAGAAGATGTATGGAAATGTCTGGAAGTCCAGGCAAAAGTTTGCGGCAGGGGTGGGGCCCTCACAGGGAACCTCTGCTAGGGCAGTGTGGAAGGGAAATGTGGGGTTAGAGCCCCCACACAGAGTCCCTACTGGGGCACTGCCTAGCAGAGCTGTGAGAAGAGGGTCACCTTACTCCAAATCCCAGAATGCTAGATCCATCAACAGCTTGCATCCTGTGCCTGGAAAAGCTGTAGACACTCAATACCAGCCTGTGAAAGCAGCCTGGAGGGAGGCCGTACCCTGTAAAACCACAGAGGTGGAGTTGCCCAAGACCATGGGAACCCACCTCTTGCATCAGAATGACATGGAGGTGAGACCTGGAGTCAAAGGAGATCATTTTGGAGCTTTAAAATTTGACTGCCCCACTGGATTTTGGACTTGCATGGGCCCTGTTACCCCTTTGTTTTGGCCAATTTCTCCCATTTGAATGGTTGTATTTACCCCCATTGTATCTAGGGAGTAACTAGCTTGCTTTTGATTGTACAGGGTCATAAGCAGAAGGGACTTGCCTTATCTCAGATGAGACTTTGAAACGCAGACTTTTGGGTTAATGCTGAAATGAGTTAAGACTTCAGAGGACTGTTGGGAGGGCATGATTGATTTCTGAAATATGAGGACTTGAGATTTGGAGGGGCCAGGGTGGAATGATATGGTCTGGCTCTGTCCTCACCCAAATATCAGCTTGAATTTTATCTCCCAAAATTCCCATGTGTTGTGGGAGGGACCCATGGGGAGGTAATTGAATCACGGGGACCAGTCTTCCCTGTGCTATTCTCATGATAGTAAATAAGTCTCATGAGATCTGATGGTTATATCAGGGACTTCTGCTTTTGCTTCTTCCTCATTTTCTCTTGCCACCATCATGTTAGAAGTGACTTTCACCTCCCACCGTGATTCTGAGGCCTCCTCAGCCATGTGGAACTGTTAGTCCAATTAAATCTCTTTTTCTTCCCAGTCTCAGGTATGTGTTTATCAGCAGTGTAAAAACAGACTAATACAACTAATGTTGTTATGTTTATATAGCAGAGGTCCAAGCTTGAACGTTAGTTTTGTGTACTTCAGAGTTTCTCAGAGGGATACATCCAGAACACTGGCAGAACAAATCTTCTAGGGACCTCTGACCAACAAACCTTCTTGGGAAAAAACTTTTAGTAAGAGGAGAACGAGCTGAGTATTTCAGTCTTGTTCCAATAAGACAATGGCAGTTGGTAGAGTTGGATGATTTTATGTACTCTGGAATGCCTCTTGCTATTTTGCTTTGACTTTCCACTCTCTTCTTCCTCACCTTTTCACATCCTAAGTAGGAAGACTTTGGCCTACGTTTTGTGAGAGGAAGTCCCCAGTGAGAAAATGGAAGTAACTGAAAAGCTATCCTCTTAAACAATGTCCTGGGTTGCTGAGAGCACAGAGCATCAGTGCTCTGGGATCAGGGTAACTATGGTAGAAAGGTCAGGAGAGGGCCTTCTGCCTTCTGCAGGTTGACTTGAGCCCATGTGGAATCACCACAGCATGGCCTGGACAGGTGCTAGTGGCAACAGCAGCAGCAAGACACCTTTATTAGGCTTCCTGAGCTCCAGAGTGACAGCATCAGACATCACTTCAATGGGGGCAGACTGAAGTAGGGTGGGTCCGGGAATATGGAATTCCATGTTGCAGCCTAGAAGGATGTATTTATAAGTGCCCACAAGATATCCAAGGAGAATTTGTAGGATTTACTGCAGTTATTGGGATTGTTTTCATAGACAGTAGAGTTTGTGACCATTTCTTTGACTATGTATGTATCTGTATATATGTATATATATATATATATATAGAGAGAGAGAGAGAGAGAGAGAGTTACGTAGTTTGGAGATTGTTTTGAAATACTAAACATTTGCTTTCCAACCCTCACTGCTCCTAGCTCCTGAGTCTATCATCTAGGCAGTAATAATGGTTTCCTAAAGGGTGACTGGAAACATTTCTTATGTTTACCAATTTTGAAACATGGAAAAAATTATAAGTTGCTAATATATATTGTATTTCTGAGTTTTTAAATAATCAGGTCTTTTTTTTAATAATCTGCAAACATGGAAGACATATAAGTATTTAATAAACATAGTTACTTAAATTGAAGTGAATAAATTTGTGGCTTTCCATATATTGACTGCCCTCAAGCAGAAAAACCTAAGAACAATGAAGACAAGTGCATTTCAAGAAGGTTTTAAAACGTAAAGCATAAACAACACTTTCAAAAGTTATGCTTCTGCTGGAATAGTATGACTTTGTTCAGAATGAATAGTATTCTTAGGATCCAAAATACCAGATAGAACCTAAAGAATTTAACACAGAGAGACATATGGTAAAGAAGATTATGTAATGGCATAAGAACCCTTTCCAACTTTAAGGAGATAAAAACTGAACTGGAAGACTGGAGAAGAAATAAAATAGAAGAGATTTGTGAGATCCTGAGCTTTGTAAAATGACCAGGCACCCTCTCCCATTGTACCTCACCTCGGAGGAACAGAAAAAGAGAAATCTCAATGATAAAAGTCACATATTATTTTGGGGAAAATCAGGAGTGCAGGAGTTTTGTTGAAGGGGGCTATAGCAATAGCTCTGGGCACTGTCTAGATGATGGTTCTGCAGCCTTACAGAACAAATCACAGCTCAAGGTGGTATAAGGAGAGCTACTGATACTGCTGAGTTTCCTAAGGCGTATGGGAATTCTGACAAGGCTGACTGACTGGAAGAGATCTAAGGTCAGGATAAGAAGAGGACAGAGTATATTCATTCAGTTACTGGAATTATAGCAGATATTAAGAATGAATGCCAATTAATGGCTCCTAAGGTCCAGGTGGCATGATTTATGCCACAGAGGAGGCCAGCAAGGAGATGAGACTGCACTGAGGATATCTGTACCAGATGAAAGGAAATGAGAGAGCAGGCCTATTATAAATGGGTAACCAGTCACATAGTAAGTAATAATAGAGAGTGAAATTAGATGGCATATATAAACAATAAGAACACATAAAAAGTCAAAATGTGGCTTATAGAATACTGAAATAAAAGAAGTCAGTCTGATTACCTACAGGAAAATATTTTCTACATGATATACTTGAGTTTGAAACTCTATACACTGTGCAACCTGGAAATATAAGGCTCATCAAAAGTGATTTCAATTCGATGAAGGGCAAAGGGTAGAAAGGAGTTTACCTAAGTAATTCTGGAAATCAGTGTTTTGATTGGAAAATAGAGGCTAAAGACAAGATGCACATGGATACAGATGGAATATATATATTAGATAGATAGATAGATAGAAAGATAGATAGATAGATAGATAGATAGATAGATAGATAGATAGATAGATAGATAGATAGATAGACAGAGATATGTTTACAAATATGGGTTCATAGTCATAAATATATTTCCTAGTTCTACCCTCTGAGAGGGCCTGGAAATAGTGACGTTTCAGTAGCAATGAGCACATCCAGTTTCTAAATACTATTTTCCAAGTAAAAGAAACATGATTCCTTGGATAAATAGATGATTCCAGGGCTGGGATAGCAGCAACACAAGATGTGCCTGCAGAATTGTGTAGTGCCAGCAAGTAAGGAAATGTACAAAAGACAAAAAGATGGGTACATGTCAAAGAGACACAGGAGCCAACCTGAAAAAGCCCCCAATCTCTAAATCTGGAAAAATTTGAGCAACAACAATAACAAAATAATACAGTGTTAGATTAGAATTCAAAGTATTAAAGAAATGTACATGAATGTGTACTAGTATAATTAATAAATAAATGGTGAAGAAAATTTTTAGTACAAAAGAATTCTTAATAAGTTATACCCCCACATCCAGAAGAAAACTTTAATTCCTGTCCCCTACCCCCACCCTTTGAGTGTGAGTTAGACTCAGTTATGTGCTTTCATAAAACAGATTGCGTAAAGGGAAGGGGTAGTTTTATAATGAAGAAATCTGACAAACAGATTTCTGTTTTTGGCCAGGTAATCAAGATTAATATCACCAGTGATAAGTCATATTGATAGCATGTTCCCACTGATACGATGAGAACATTTCACCTCTGTGATATTCTTTCCAAAAATTTGTGACCCCAATCTAAGCTTAAAAGAAATCAGACAAGTCCAAATTGAGGGACATTCTACAAAATACCCAATCAGTAATCCTCAAAACTGTCAAGGTCATGAATACAAGGAAATACTGAGAAACTGTCAAAGCCAAGATGAGCCTAGTAAGACATGACAAGCAAACACACTGTGGAATTTAGAATTGGATGTTGGAATGGAAAAAGGACATTAGTGGGAAAACCAGTGAAATCCAAATAAAGTTCAGAGTTTGGTTAATTATAAGGTACAAATGTTAGTTCCTTAGTTTTCACAATGATACCACAGTTATCTCCTAGATGTTAAAAGGAGAAGTAGGGGAGGGAATTTCATATTATCTTTGTAAGTCTTCTATAAATCTAAAATTATTCTGAATTGAAAAGTTCATTTAAAAGGTGGTACCAACTTTTTTACTATATAGGAGAGCTATCACCAGTAACCCAAACATTAAAGCAAAATAACAGAAATACAAAAGAAAATATCATAGCTCTAATAAAAGAGTACTGAAAGTATAGTGGCTAGATGCTAGACTTTTTAGACTGGCTTGTGAAAACCTAGGGTATAGTTTTCAACAAATTTTAGAAACATAATGGCAAAATATACTACTTATGACTCTTAGAAAGAAAGAGCCCTATTTCAATCCTCTTTCCCAGTTAAATCGGTCGACTCCTCCATGATCCTACCTTCAAAACTTCCCATATCTCTTTTCATTGAATGCTTTCATCCTGCTTGCTCCATTGCCTGTTTCTTGGCCATCCTTCAATAGGAGGTTCAAGTTCAGGTCTGTTTGATGAATTCCCAGGCATTAGTAACAACTTTGTCTTCTAAATTCTCTAATCTTTTTACTCTATGTCAATGTTTACCATTTTTAATACTATATTTTTCATTGTCCCCAAAAAGAGTGGAAAGTCCATAAGCTTAGAAAATACATAACACCACAAAGAACTAAATAAACCAAGCCAAATAAACAAACAGAAGAAGTTACATGAAGATTTAGGGGATGTACTGATATCTACAACTTACTGTAAAATGCATTAAAAAAAAGATATGGTTTGATGGGTGAATGGCAGAATGGATGGGTCCCTCAAGAAGTTCTTTCAAATTTCCTGGATGTATAAAAATTTTCACAATAAAATGCTGGGGAAAAATACAAGAAGTTAAAAAATATTTGAAATAATTACATATTTTGTCAATTGCAAAACAGGATTTGAAAAACTAATAATGACTAACAATGAGAAAAACTAATAAAACTAACAATGAGAATAATAACTGCCATTTAATGTATTTAATTCTGTGCAAGGCACTGTGCTGAGTGCTGTACTTATATTATCTCAATTTTTCTGTTTACCAATACCTGATGCTATCATTATTATTATGAGAAACTAAGACTCCTATTAGTAACATGTTTCATTGAGCTATAGATAAGTCTTGATCCACATATGATTTCAGAAATGTTTACAACAACTCATTGGAAACCATAGCACTATTTATATCACTCATTTTTTAAGGAGTTCCATGCTACATTATTTTGTTGTGCGCCTTATTATATGTATGCCCTGAATACAAACAAAACACCAGTAATTCACTTCAAAACAGAGGTAATTCACTTCCCTATATCACTACACTAAACTCTAGGAGAGTATCTTATAGATAAGTGAGTGTTTAGTAAATATTTGATAATGCTTATTTTTGTTTTACAGAAATTATATCGTACTATTCACATTTTGACTTATTCACTCAAGAGGAATCTCTTGAAATCTATCCAAACCAACTAGTGTATCTCTAATTCATTAAGTAGTACATAGTATTCTATTATATTAATGGGCCATAATACTCCTCTACTGATTAACATTTTCTTTGTTGCCCAGTTTTACCAACTAAAAATAATGCTAAAATAATCATGCTTATTTATTCAGTATGCTCTTATTTCCATGTGAAAGATTTCCAACATGAAGTGTAGAGTCAAAATTATATATCATATTAATTTGAATAGATATTGCTAAGTTGCTATCTAAAACTCTAGGAAAGTCATATTTTTACCAGCAATGTGGAACAGTGCTTCTTTGCTTATGTCCCAGCCAGCAAGATAAATTATTGCTTTATTTTGCTTTGTTTTAATTTTGGCCAATCTGAAAGCTGTTAATCTCACTGTGTTTTTTCACCTATTAGTAATTTTGAGAATCTTTGCATATATTTGATAGCTGTTGCATTTTTGTTTTGCGAATGGTTCAATATCTTTTGCCTATTTTGCTATTAGATTGTCCCCTTGTTCTCTATTTTAAATAGCTCATTGTATCAAACCTCTGCCTTCTAAAGTGCAATTCCCCTTCAAATTATTTTTATAGATTTGTTTATATTATTTTTTACATAAAAGTTTTGAATTTTATATAAAAACAAAGTCATTTATCTTCTCTTTTATATTCTTTATTAAGGATATCTTTCCTGTTCCTAAATTGAATATGTAGCTCTTTAGATTGGCTTCCAAAGTTTTTATTAATTAAATAATTGTTTTGGACTTGTTGAATTTTATCAATTACTTCTTTTAGTATTTAGTGGTAATATCATATAATCTTCCTTCTTAAAAGTATTGATGTTATAAACTATGAGAATAGAATTATTAATATGGCATCATTCTGAAATAGAATACATTTGGCCTTAGTATATCCTTCAATAGATGGCTGGACAACTTAACTTTTCTCCACATACTCAGTACTCATGACTGCTAAGGCAAAGAATACCCAACCATTTCCACCTTGTTAGAAACCTTTGGATCCTTCAGGTTCAATTACAACAAATCCACTTTCAGTTAATAGCTCTGAAGCCAGGTTTATATAAAAAGTAGCTGGGGCTGTTTCTATTACCTGGATCTCATTCTCTGCCAGTAGCTAAGAGGTGAGGCTTCCAAGAAGCAAAGACATAAGAGATGAAAATACAAGATCAATTTTAGGGCTTTCAATGTGAAATTCTTCATCATATTTCTTTTTTTGAGGCTTTAAGGTAATACAGGGTAATAAAAGTTACAGGGTAATAAATACAGGGTAATAAAAGTTAAAGACACTAGAGTCCATGTGAAAGGCACAAACACCTTTTTTTTTTTTTTTTTGAGATGGAGTCTCGCTCTGTCACCCAGGCTGGAATGCAATGGCATGATCTCAGCTCACTGTGACCTCTACCTCATGAGTTCAAGAAATTCTCCCACTTCAGCCTCCCGAGTAGCTGGGATTACAGGCACCTGTCATCATGCCTGTCTAATTTTTGTACTTTTGTAGAGATGGGGTTTCACCATGTTGACCAGGCCAGTCTTGAACTCCTGACTTCAGGTGATACTCCTGCCTTGGCCTCCCAAAGTGCTGGGATTACAGGCATGAGCCACCACACTTGGCCGGCACAAATACATTTCTCTGAGCTGACCTAGATCCTAATATTCCAAACAAATATATAAGATACAAATGCATTTTACCCCAAATGTTCTACATAACTTAGTATATTCCTTAACCTTCATTTGTTTTATACCTTATCATAAAAGTGGTAAAGCATTACTATGATGATCTACCAGAAAATTCTCAAGCAAGAGCTTAATTATTTTAACTATGTTAGGAAAACAGCAGTGAAGATTTGAATTGCCAAATCGCCTGAGAAGAAATAATCATAAGAAAATTAAACAAGTGTTCTGATATATGTGCACAATGAGAAAAAGCAAAGAAGGTTGAAACCATCTGTGCTTATAATCTTTTGGGTTCTAATTGAAATCCAAATTTTCTTAATGGGATTTAGATAGCAACATTTAATAGACAAACTTTGCAAAGCAATATCTCACCAGAAAGTAATAAAAATCTTGCAATAATTTTTAAAATATTTATTTATTCTTATTTAATTTATTAATTTAGGAAACAGGGTCTCAGTCACTCAGGCTGGAGTGCAGTGGTGTAATCACGGCTCACTGCAGCCTCAGTCTCCTGGGTTTGAGAGATCTTCCCACCTTAGCCTCCCAGGTAGCTGGGACTACAGGCTGGGGCCACCGCATCTGGCAATTATTTTATTTTTGTAGAGACGGGGTTTCCCTATGTTGCTCAGGCTGGTCTCAAGCTCCTGTCCTGAGGCAATCCTCCTGTCTCAGCCTCCCAAAGTGTTGGGATCATAGACTTGAGCCACCACACCCCACCTATTGTAATATTTTTAGCATAGAGTTTATCAGCATGAACTTTGGAATTAGTTAAGACCAGAGTCCAAATATTGGCACTTCTACTTAACACCTCTGTGATTTTAAGAAAGAGGAACTTGCATTTCTTTATCTGTAAAATGAAAATAACAGAACCTACCTTCAAGGATTAGTATAGGAATTTAAAGAGAAAATATACATAAAGCACTTAATTTGAACGTACAGTAATTTCTCAACAAACTTGAGCTGTTATTGTTCCCCTTTTCCTCTTTTTTTGTCCTCCTCCACCCAGAAGGCCAATAGCAGCTTATCATAATTTGCATATATATGTGTGTATATATACACACACACACACACAATACACATACTACACACACACACACACACACACGTACACACCCTTATATGGGGTTTATTGGGTTTTTGTAAAAAGTGTGCTTGCTCTGTGAATGTACTTCCAGACAAGCAAACAACCCTCTGTTCCAGTGAACTGACCACCAGGTTGCTTATTCTAATCTTTCCGTGTAGATACGTTTCTGTATCTACCACTGATGCATCTACATTCAGATGTTTAGACCACTGAAATACATAATTCTTCTTTCACTCTGACAGGTTTCCAACACCCAACCCTATTCCTCCACCTACACACACAGCCCACATTAAATTCTAGCAAATGTGTATTTTTATTTTGTTAATTCTTCATAGATAAATCAGATAGATAGATCTATCTGGTGTATCTCAGATATAACCAATACACAGCCTAATTTTCCTGCCTTCTCACCCTTCCCTTCTTATATGAACATGACTCTGGAAATATTGTAAGACTCAGTCAGGGGAATTTCTCGAATTTCCCTCTTTTAGACTTAAAGTTAGGCAATGACAACTTCTGAGTAAGCATAGATGTTAAGATGAGTATATAATCCCTTACCAAACAGGGTCTACATCTATGGAAGGGCTGGAACAGGACGTGTTTATAGGGTAAATAGGCTCAAAGTTGGAAATTACCACTAGATGTCACCCTTTGTAACATGTAAGCAAATGTGGGGCAACTTTCTACTACCAAAGTACTCTGGAGTCAAGGCACTTGCCCCAGACCTGAGAAACACCTAACATTAACATTGACTCTGCCTGTGACCCACTGCCACACTGGAAACAAATAATAAAGACTAATCTCCAATTTAATACCAAGGCTGGCTCTGAGGGTCCTCTGATTAGGATAGGAGAACCCACTTATTTTCACAAATAAGGACTTCATTTATTAACTCTCCACCTCCAAAGGGCTGAGGCACACCTGCCATGTTTCTATCTCCAAGCGTATCTATTTTTTTTCCAAGCTCCATCATGCCAGAAGACTGATGGAATTACCTCTTTTGTTCTCTTAGATTGTGTTTGTATCACTAGCAAGAACTCATATGGACCTCTGATTTTGTGATGAAAACCAAGATTAGTCAATACCTCTTTATCACATAAAGCTCCACAGAAATATGACCTAGCTGTCCCTGATTCTCCAAGAGTCATTCTACCACTGCTGACAGATCATGAAAGTTAATTTTGAGGCTGAAAATGCAGCATTTTTCTCCTTCTCAAAACTGCACAGGAACTAAAGTGAAAAAACATTGCTTAATTAATGAAAAATCCCAATTCTACTTTTTCTAGATTCACAGGTAGCATTTCTCTGCTTCTAAGGATGGCCATCCCTAGAGATCTAGTGGTATGATCTAACCATGACCAAATCCTTTTTCTCCATTTGATACATCTCATAAATTTCTCAAGTTTTAAACAAATTTTAATTAATCTGAACCAATAGTTAAAAATAATATCTGATATTTGATTCTTTCAACAACTTTCTGATAAGTACTTTAATTATCCCTATTCACAACTAAGGAAGAAACTAAAGCTAACAATTTAAGTAACGTGCTCAAGATCAAGGAGCTACTAAATGCCAAAGCTTGGGCTTTAACCCATAGTAACTGTAGTTGACAATCAAGCCAAGCTTGACTATTACCTACATTTTCAGATAAATTTATTTCAATTATTTGTAAGCTTAGTTGTATTTCTTCAATTTAGCTTTACATTAAATTTACATTTTGTTTTGTAAACTAAAGTTTACTATTGTTTATGAACTCATAGAATGTATTACTGATAAGTTTTATGAACAAACATAAATGTTTAATATAAGGTGTTCCATGAATTTTACAATAAAAGGAACTCTGGGGGATGTGCCTGCTAAACCCATGGGCATGTAGATATGTGTAAACTTAAATGTAACCTTCCTAAGCAACCTGTAGGGTAGCCCCATATTTGAATGAGCTTTCTCTATTCAAATATGGGGCTTCATGATAGCCTTTCAGAAGGTTTAAGAACAAGTTAAGGTCACATAAACAGTAATTGGCAGGATGAAGGTGTATACACGGATTGGGTTTTCTGACCATAACATTTGTTTAATTTTCATTAAACTGAGCAGTCTTTCAAAGTGAAGACTGTTTCTCAAATTTTACAGTGTTGGCTTTAATTTTTTTCTTATTAACAAACTAACTTTAAGAAAATCAGTTTGTAATCATACTCTCAATTGCACCTCTTTTTCTTACTTCATTCTATTGTCATAGTTCTTTGGTTTTGAGGGACAAAATTAGTGGTGTTACATCCTAGAATTTTTATCACTTGGCATCTACTACACTGGTAGTAAAGATTTTACATATAATATCCATTATACCATATCTGCATAGCACATGAATATTATGTACCAATCCAGACAGCTGCGTGCCTGAGATGATTTATCATGCAATCTGTGTCTATAAGACATAATAAACAGAATAGGTAAGTGAAGCTTCTCAGAAAAACTGCAAAAATAAAGACCTTATGTTAAATCTTCTGAAAGAAAACGTTGATTAGACGGATATTGTGAAAGCAAATGAAGTAACTAAATGTAGAAAGTTTCAAACAATTCTCTGGATATTATTTTGTGTCAGGCACTAGTGAAATCACTTTATATGTTATTTTACTTTTTTCAATCACTACCCTTACATGACACCTACAACTGTAATCTCAAATTTTACACATGAGGAAAGTGAAGCATAGAAATTTCAAGTAAATTTCTCACAGTCACATGAGTAGTAAACTCCATGACTGGACTTCAAACCTAAGTAGTGTAAGTGGGGTATCTGAATCCAGCAGCAACCATAACAGCAATGAATCAGACACTGCATAAGCACTTTACCTGTATTTTCTCATTTAACCTTGACACTAACCCTATGAGATGTTACTATCGTAATTCTCATTTTAAGAATGAGAAAACAAAGGTTCACAGAGGTTAAATAACTTGTGCAATACATCATATTTAATGGATAGCTCTTCAGGATTGGAATCTAGCTAGTCAACAGACTATAATTTTGTTTATTAAGTGCATATAAAGTACCTGCATAGATATTTAATTCAGGTATATACGTGTATTTTATACATTTTTTTCATTATTGACATTATAATCTTAGGCCCATGAATTAAAATATAAAATGGTTATACAAGCATTTATAAATATTTTCTATTCATGGATATTGATTCTGTCATGGATATCGTGGGTTGACTCCTCATTTCTGGCCACCTTTTAGATCTAGAGCACGTAGAAATTTTAAAACCTATTTCTCAGAGGACCATGCAACTCAAACTCTGGATGTTAATTATTTTCCACCAGTTAGCTATACTCACTTAAGATTCAGAAGACAGAAATAAGGTGGAAACTTTCTTTCTGCCCTTGCCCTTTCTTTTAGTTCTTCTTGCAGGCAAGGTTAAAGAAAAGTGAGCTTTTCTGCTGTAGTGTTAGAAAGGCTGTTATCTAGAACAGAAGCATTTGCAGTAGCAGCAGCAGTGGCAGCAGCAATGGCATCTTCTTGATTTTCCCTCCTGATTTTGTGGATCCCCTGGGGTATGTTCTTGAATTCGTAACTCCAATCCAATGTAAGACACGAATGTGGTAGCACCCTTGATAGGTCATCTCTTTAGTGCTCTGAGTCATTTCTGGATACCCAAACTAGAAATCACCCATTTAGCCCTCCAACAAATTTAAGTACTTAATTATCGTATCCCAGCTACTTACTTATCTATCACATTTCTAGTGTGTGTTTCCTGCCCTGGGTTTTGACTGATACAGTATTCATTGTTCAAACTGCATTAGGGCTGCCTGATAGAAGTTCTTGTAGCTAATGCCTTTCAGAGACTGTGTTGCTGACCTATTTTACAGTTTTGTCTCTCCATGAATTTCAATCTTCTTCATCCCATCCCCCTTTCTCAGTAACTTCATCCGTTCACTACTCCAAAAACATCTTTGAAAACCAGTTTGACAGCCAAGCCTAACAAAGCCCAAAATGCTAACATTCCAGTTTAGGAAAGTTATTTTGAAAGAAAAAGAAAATTCTAGCAATAGAATGTTCAAATTTTTATTTGTTGTAAGACATTTAAAATAATAATGTTATTCATGAAAGGAAGTTTTGTTTGTTTGTTTTCCTGTTTTCTGGTGTATTTATACTGGGAAACATGTCCTGAGACCTAGCTCCCAACTCCTGCCAACCTTGACCTTCCACTCACCTTTTACCACTGTGGTTACATGCTTTGCTGCTGTTGCTGCTTGACTCTTGCCCTGAATGTTATGTTTCAAAAAATAAGCTTAGGTGTTTTTACCTGATACTAAGCTTTTGCCATAAAATATAACTGTCTTCAAGACATGCGTATAAAAACCAGAGGACAAGATTATGCCAAGTTCCTTGCCTCTGCCACGTTTTCTTGCTTTGTGTGTGTGTGTTTGTGTGAGAGAGAGATATTCTTTATTAGCAAAATTTAACAAAGAAGTAGCCATTAAGGTAGTCTCAAATACATTCAGTTAAGTAACTTTCAAGAATACATATTGGTATCGACACACCTTGCTTACTTTGTACTCAGCTGCACACTAAAATAAATACCATACATATTTATATGTGATGGCTGTTGGGAAGAATATCAAAAGGGTAAACAACATTTGGGAAAACCAACAGGCATTTGTTTCTTTGTACCTGACCAAAACTACATTCAGCTGGTATTTGTGCTACTACATAGATGGGCGCCTACAGGCCATCTGATATTTCTGTTCTTGTTGTCTTTCTCTGTAGAAGGAAGGGAGAAAGCAAAGAGATCAAGAACTATGTCTTAGTCCCAGACACCATGGTCAAATCAAAGAAGAATAACACAAAGGAAAGTCCTTATCACTAGGAGCTGGGTTAGTTTCTACTTTTTGTTTCTGGATGGCAATCAGGAAGAGGTTTGTAAAGATATATGCGTATGTGTAGTAAACAATTTCTACTCTCAAAATATTTTAAACATTCATTTGAAAAATTAATCAGGTTAATGCATTTCTGTGGAAAGAACAACCACTTTTTGTCATTTGGTTTCTTTCCAGGTCTTTTACAAACGTATGAACTACAATTATCATTGCTATTTTCTTGCTGCTGTTTTTCCTAAATATTTCCATTTAATTCATTGATTCTTCCTCTCAGTTTATGTTTCTTCAAATTCAGATTAGAAGTATGACATTTTCTCAGAAAACAGAATTGGATGCTTCAAGGTTATTTTGATTTAAACTTACAAATAATCATTTAATGAAATGAACAAACGTCTATTCAATTTTCACTGATAAGGCCAGAATAACAGAATACAGACAATTATATAGACAATATAGACAATTATAGAAAATTATATTTTATGGCAAAAGCCAAGTATCAGGTAAAAGCACCTAAACTCCTTTTTTGAATAACAGAATAACAGAAATAGAATATTTAGGTATTTTGTTTCCAATGATTTATTACGAAATTTTACAAATATATTAAAATCATGGAAGAATCATATGGAGAAAACCACCTAAATTGTACAATTAATATTTTGCTGTGTTTTCTTTATCACGCATCTCTCCATCTATTTGCTCTGTTTGGGAATTCTATAACCACCTCAAAAGAGGAATCAGGTGAAAAACATTAGAAAGGGCATGATTTTATAGAACTATTCCCACCCCACACTTAATAATGTTTTCATACATGTTGATTTTGCTTTTGACTATCCAAATTGCTATAAAATTTTGGAAAATGTTTTAAGTGAACCCTGGGATTTTGTGACTCAGATGTCAATATTTTCTGTAGTTTTTCCCATGCTTTTCAATAAAGTAGGGTTTGTTGAGAAGTAGAGAAGAAAGGGTTATCATTGAGTATCAGACTAATATATAAAACTCCTTACATGCCATCACTCTGCCCTCAATTTTTAAATAATAGGATTTTATAAAAAGACTGAATAAAGGACTCTAAAGCGATAAACTACAGAGAGATACAAGATGCTATTGCCAAAAACCAGATAGCATTCAATTAGTTTTTTTTAAAGGCATTCTTATCACATCTCCTCCTAATATTAGCTTTCTCAATAAACAATAGCCTGCTGCAATATTGCCAGGGTTGCCCAGCTGAGATGACAATGTGCAGTGACAGATGATTGGGATCATCCGAAACTGTTGATGTTATTCACAAACGGCACTCACTGGTCCTTTAGTTTAGGAGATTATTCTATGACTCTAACATGAAATCAGATTAATATTTATGTGGTAAGAGAGATAAGAAATGCATTTTTCTGCAATAAAAAATAACCAAACATATTTTGTGGGTCCATTTTCAGCTACTAACTTTTATCTAATTGAGTCTGATATGTACATAAGATAATGAGCACACACATCTTTCTGTTATCTAATTGAGTCTGATATGTACATAAGATAATGAGCACACACATCTTTCTGCTCTTTGAAAAGGCTTTAAATCTTGTATGACTATTCAAGACCTAAATTTAGGCTTTCAGATTGTATTTGCTTTAAATGAAGGAAAAATCAGTAGGGTAAAAAATATCTACAATTTAATATAATAATGCTACCATTCATACTGGGTTATGTCAATCTCTGGTTTTTAGACATAGGAATTACTTGGCCACATGAAGCTACTGGGTCAAATTAAAGTTTATAATAATATTTTATAGACCATTATTTTTCTCCAGAATACAGAAAATTTCTAGTATTAAAACAAAAAATATATAAGTCATTACTTTAATCCATCTAACTAAAAAGTATATTTTTAATATGTTTTGAAACATTGGTTGATTTGATAGGATTGAATCAATTACCATTCTGAAAAAATATTAAATTTTATTTAGATGCTAGAACTGAAATACAACATACTGAAATCTTCATAATATGATAATATTTTCAATTCAAGACATAAAGCAATTACTAGCTTATGATAAGCAGAACATTTCTGAAGATTATCTGCAAGGCCCTGAAAGGTCTGGCTGCTTCCTATCTTTCCAGGCTCATCTGGAATGATGCTTGCAGGATTTCCAGGTGAGTCAACTCTCTAGTTTCCTCCTACCTTGTTGAGTTGCTACTTCTCAATATTTAAAGATTCTCTATTTTCTCTGACCTGGAATCATATTCTGAGCCTCAAACTTTCCTCTGTCTTTTTTCACTCCTTTGATGTCCTTGTCCAGTCCTGTGTCTTTAAATATCATGAATTTGTTAGTGTTTATCAAATATATATTTCTAGTCTGAATGTCTCCCTAAGCTCCAGATTTGGTGGGGAAAAATCCTATGATCTACTACATATCCAGAAAATGTGGACCCTGTCAGTGACGTGCTATGCTAGCAAGAGCAAATTCTATATGTCTCCTCCCAATTTTGCATTCAGAGACATGTAGGTAGCTTGAAACCAGCCATATTGGGAGTATTTAGCCCATGAAAATCAGCAAATGCTAAAAATCCTCACCTGCCCTTCCAGAGCTAGGTTAGCAGCACACAACTGCCTATCGCGTCCTGAATAGGCCTGATATTGTTTGGCTGTGTCCTCACCCAAATCTCATCTTGAATTGTAGCTCCCATAATTCCCTCGTGTTGTGGGAGAGACCAAGTGGGAGATATTTTAATCATAGGGATGGTTTCCCCCATACTGTTCTCATGATGGTGAATAAGTCTCATGAGATCTCATGGCTTTACAAGAGGAAACCCCTTTCACTTGGTTTTCACTTTCTTGTCTTATCTGTCAGCATGTGAGATGTGCCTTTCATCTTCTGTCATGATTGTGAGGCCTCCCCAGCCACACAGAACTGTGAGTCCATTAAACCTCTTTCTTTTGTAAATTGCCCAGTCTTGGCTATGTCTTTATCAGCAGCGTGAAAGCTGACTAACACAGTAAATTGGTACCAGTAGAGAGGGGAGCTGCTGAAAAGATATGCAAAAATGTGGAAGCAAATTTAAAACTGGGTAACAGGCAGGCAGAGGTAGGAACAGTTTGGAGGGCTCAGAAAAAAAAAAAAAAAAAAACAGGAAAATGTGTGAAAGTTTGGAAATCCCTAGAGACTTGTTGAATGGCTTTGACCAAAATGCTGATAATGATATGGATAATGAAATCTAGGCTGAGGTGGTCTCAGGTGGAGATGAGGAACTTGCTAGGAACTGAAGCAAAGGTGACTCTTGTTATGTTTTAGCAAAGAGACTGGTGGCATTTTGTCCCTACCTTTTTTTGATATTTCTCTGACTTTGAACTTGGGAGAGATAACTTAGGGTATCTGGCTGAAGAAATTTCTAAGCAACAAAGCATTCAATTGGTGACTTGGGTGCTGTTAAAGGCATTCAGTTTTATAAGGGAAGCAGAACATAAAAGTTTGAAAAATTTGTAGCCTGACAATGTAATATAAAAGAAAATCCCATTTTCTGAGGAGAAATTCAAGCTGACTGCAGAAATTTGCATAAGTAACAAGGAGCCAAATGTTAATCCCCAAGACAATGGGGTAAATGTCTCCAGGGCATGTCAGAGAACTTTGCAACAGCCCTTCCTGTCACAAACCTGGAGGCCTGGGAGGTAAAAATTACTTCCTGGGTTGGGCCCAGGGTCCCTCTGCTGTGTGCAGCCTAGGGACTTGGTGCCCTGCATCTCAGCTGCTCCAGCTGTGACGAAAAGGGGCCAAACTACAGCTTGGGCCATGGCTTCAGAGGGTGCAAGTCCCAAGCCTTGGCAGCTTCCAGGTGGTGTTGAGCCTGCGGGTGCACAGAAGTCAAGAACTGAGGTTTGGGAACCTCCACCTAGATTTTAGAGGATGTATGGAAACGCCTGGATGTCCAGGCAGACGTTTGTTGCAGGAGTGCACACTGATGGAGAACCTCTGCTAGGGCAGGAGGGAAATGTGGGGTGGGCACCCCCACAGAGAGTCCTCATTGGGGCACTGCCTAGTGGAGCTGTGAGAAGAGGGCCACTGTTCTCCAGATCTCAGAATGGTAGATCCACCAATAGTGTGCACCCTGCACATAGAAAATCCATAGACCCTCCATGCCAGCCCATGAAAGCAGCTGGAACAGATGCTGTACCCCACAAAGCCACAGAAGTGGAGCTGCCCAAGACCATGGGAATCCACCTCTTGCAACAGCATGACCCAGATGTGAGACATAGAGTCAAAGGAGACCATTTTGAGCATTAAGATTTAACTGCCCTGCTGGATTTCAGACTTGCATGGGGCCTTTAGCCCCTTTGTTTTGGCCAATTTCTTCCATTTGGAATAGCTGTATTTACCCAATGCCTATACCCCCATTGTATCTAGGAAGTAACTAACTTGCTTTTGATTTTACAAAGCAAGTGGAAGGGACTTGCTTTGTCTTAGATGAGACTTTGTCTTAGATGAGACTTTGGACTGTGGACTTTTGAGTTAATACTGAAATGAGTTAAGACTTTGGGGGACTGCTGGGATGGCATGATTGGTTTTGAAATGCGAAGACATGAGATTTGGAAGGGGCCAAGTGTGAAATCAGGGTTTGCCTGTGTCCTCACCCAAATCTCATCTTGAATTGTAGCTCCCATAATTCCCTTGAGTTGTGGGAGGGACCAAGTGGGAGATAAATTGAATCATGGGGACGGTTCTCATGGTGGTGAATAAGTCTCATGAGATCTGATGGTTTTATAAAGGGAAATCCCTTTGGCTTGGTTTTCATTCTCTTCTCTTGTCTGCTGCCATGTGAGATGTGCCTTTCATCTTCCACCATGATTGTGAGACCTCCCCAGCCACATGGAACTGTGAGTCCATTAAACCTCTTTCTTTTGTAAATTGTCCTGTCTCAGCTATGTTGAAAATGGACTAATACAAGGCCCAAGAAAACCAGGACCAAGAAGATCATGAATAATGAATGTGCTCTTCTCTCTCTCTCTCTGTGTGTGTGTGTGTGTGTGTGTGTGTGTGAAAAGATTATTGTATTAGCAGTTCCTTTAATACTATTCCCTAAATCCATTCTTTCAGTTTATTAAAAGTAACTCTATACCCACAAAGTCCCAAATTCAGATTGGCAGCTCAATTTGGTGGCCCAGAGGTATGTAACCTATTATTCCAGATGTAATTACAAAGTTATGGCAATATGCAAAGTCAAGGAAACAAATCTAATTACTTTTAGGAAAATTTTGCTCATAATTATTGTCTCGATTAAGAATCTTATAATATTGGTGCTTCTAATCTCTCTCCAATCCATGTGCTTAGATCAGGGAGGAGATACTAAACACAGACTGGCCAGAATCTCTTTTGGAAGAAGAGGGTCAATTAGCTGTTGGCAGCCACGTTGGAAAGGACACTGCTGCCATAAAAACCCATGTGTTAGGGGGCAGAGGAAATCAGGTACGAGGAAAGAGAATAAAGTAAATGTTCAAAGAGAAAGAGTGCTAAGAGATCCCACAGTCCAGGAAAGAGAGGGAGAGAAAGCCAATTGACATTCTACAACCCCAATTCCCATGCAGCATGGTTTTATTAGGTTTCACATGCTTCCATTCTGTTCTCGAATGAATACCACTTTTGCTCAGTTCTTATTAATAATACCATTTAAGGTTTAGTTGAGAAAAAATTTCTTTAATATCCAGACTTGGTATTTAATTGATCTCTTGCAATCTATGCTTAGATGTGTAATAGTCATTTCAAAATTCACATGCCTAAAACTGAACTCCTGAATTTCCCCCAAAGGTGCTTCATTCACATTTCATCTTCTTCTCAGCTCAGTAAATTTCTGTATCTTTTTCAGGCTAAAACTATTTTGATTCATTTTTTCTCATATAACTATATCCAACCCCATAGCATGTCCTGCTGACTCTATCTTCTGAATAGAATATTCAAAGTCTGCACACTTCTTGTCATCTTCATTATCACCTCCTTTTCCTAAGCCATTATTTTGTCCTGCTTGGATTATTGCAATAACCGTTTGTAGTCCCTGTTTCTGCCTCCTCTTCTCCCTTCAGTCTATTTTCTACACAGCAGCCGGATTAAACCATGTCATTCTTCTGATCACCATGCCATTAACCTTCCCATTTCTCTCAGGCTAAAAGCCAAAAACTTTATAATGGCATCTCCTCTTTCACAGTCTAATCTCACCTCCAACTATTTGCCTCCTCCTCATTGACTTATTTCCAACTATATAGGCTTCTCAGCTCTTCCTGAAACCCTCGGTACACTCTCTTCTCAGGCCCTTTGCCTTTGCTGTTCACTCCACTTCTCAGGATTTCTCCTTAATTATCTAACAGCCCCATTACTAACCTTCAGGTCTTTGCTCAAATGTCAACTTCTGAGTGCAGTTTTTCCTATCATTGCATTTAAACTAAAGTATCACCTACCCCTAGGATGCCCTATCCCTCTTCTAGCTCTTTCCCCCATAGTATGTATGTATACATGTATTTTTAGATGAAGTTTAGATGGAGTTTAGATGGGCTCTTGTTGCCCAGGCTGGAGTGCAATGGCACAATCTTGGCTCACTGCAACCTCTGCCTCCCAGGTTCAAGTAATTCTCCTGCCTCAGCTTCCTGAGTAGCTGGGATTACAGGCATGTGCCAGCAAGCCAAGCTAATTTTGTATTTTCAGTAGAGATGGGGTTTCACCCTGTTGGTCTCGAACTCCTAACCTTATGTGATCCGCCCGCCTCAGCCTCCCAAAGTGCTGGGATTACAGGCATGATCCATCGTGCCTGGCCCTCCATAGTATTTAGAAGCATTTACCATAGCATGCATTTTCTTCATTTTTACTTTTTTTGTTTCTCTCTACTAAAATATAAACTCTTTGCTGGCAGGGATTTTTGACTATTGAGATCATAGCTGTTTCCCATGTTTCTAGAATGGTGCCTGCCATACAGTAGATGCTCAAGAAACTCTTGAATAAATGAATAAGTGAATTCACAGAATAAAAATACTTGTGGGGGTGCAGTTGGGGAAATGGCTGAATTACACAAACTATTTGTCTCCACTGCCCTATTTCAGTGGAATATTGCCAACTCTTTGCTCTGCTTTGTTCTATTTAGATTCTGCATCTGTGTAGATTTCTCTTCCAAAATTTGGGGATGTATAGTAATTTAGTCAGTGAAAGAGTTGTTTCCATGGATGCTTGGTAAACTGATTATAATGAATTTGGCACTGGGTCCTAGTTTTAATATGACACCATGGTATATTATAATTCTAATTTCCAATCTAAAGTTTCTCTAGTAGCGGAATAAGTACTTTCCCTGGGCATTTTTTTTTTTTTTTCCTGCAGAACTTAGATAAAAAGCTCATGTTTTATTTGGCATCTGATCACTCATAGCAATCTTCTCAGATAAAAACACAATGTCAGTGAGAAGAAAGGAAAAACCTCCTGCCGAATAGAAGGGAATAATCCCTTGTAAAACTGTCTCTGGATGCTAATGAGCCAACAATAAAGGCCCTATTATGTAATTGTTTGGAATGATATTGTTCACATTAAATTTCAGTGATGCCAAAGGCAGAATCACCCTGAGGCTCTGATACATCAGTTAGAATAATGACACAGATTCAAGCTCATCAATTTCGCTAATGGCTGGTGCATCTACTTTAGACCAGCAAGGAAAAACAAAAACTTGAGTTTTACTTTTAATCTTATTTTGACATTATTGATCACATTCTTTAACAAAGAAAAAAGAAAAATTATATTGAGGCATCAATACCCAATACCCTGAAACATGCACAAACATATCTCAGTGAGACCACACTAGGATCAAAAGTGTATGAAGTCCCCCTCATCTGTCCACAGGCTGAAATAACAACACTTTGTTTGTCTTCAATTTCTCGTGTCTTCATACTTTGATGTCTGGTTAGATTGGTAATTGATTCCATTACCATATGTAGACACTTCAAATAATGAAATGGGTGATACAAACTGGGACAAAATGTATAGTCAATATATTTTGACTTTCTCCAGAATCTAGGAAACTTAGGTAATATCTAGTCGTTAAACCATGTTTGAAATCATAAGTAAAAAATGAATACCTTAATGGCTCTCTAAGGATAATATGGATTCCAATAGGCACTAAAATTTTATACCACATGAATGTGATACTGTGATCAAGTGGACAGCATTTTGGCATATGCAATAAACCACATTTAACATAATTCTGTTTTTAAGTGTATAATTAGGTTATGTCACAAACTGAGTAGCTGATTCCAGAAATTTTAAAGTATTTAGCTACAAAATCTAATATTATATTTGAAAGACTAGATCTTTTTGGTAAACTGTTTACTGAAGGGATCAGCTAAGGTCCTCTATGATTAATCTTCATATTCTCTATAGAATATTCTAAAGCATAAGCCAGGCATGATGGCTCACGCCTGTAATCCCAGCATTTTGGGAGGCTGAGGCAGGCAGATCACCTGAGGTCAGGAATTCAAGATCAGCCTGACCAACATGGAGAAACCCCACCTCTACTAAAAATAAAAATTAGCTGGGCATGGTGGTACATGCCTGTATTCCCAGCTAAGTGGGGAGGCTAAGGCAGGAGAATCACTTGAACCCAAGAGGCAGAGGGTGCAGTGAGCCAAGGTCATGCCATTGCACTCTAGCCTGGGCCGCAAGAGTGAAACTCCATCTCAAAAAAAAAAAAAAAAAAAAAAAGAAAGAAAGAAAGAAAGAAAGAATATTCCAGAGCATATCCTTTATTAGATATTCTTATAAAATTACAGTTTCTGTGAATGTGAAAATCATGTAGGACAGATGATAAAAAGTATATCTTCTCATGAAATTTGAGACTTGAGAATAACATTACAGATTATCTTGCCATAATTTTTTATATTACAGTTAAGAAACTGAGATTCAGTAAAGCAAAGTGATATGGATTCATATTAGAAGTTATAATTGCATTACGTGACTGAAAGGGATCAGAAAAGGCCACCCCAAAACATGTTACTTTGGCATAAGAATTATTTTGAGTTCAAAGCAACTGAGAAGCAGCAGATGAAGAAAGAATTCTCTGTCCTCCCACTTTCTGACTAAAAATAGGGCATAAATTTCCTTTTATGAAGGTTTCCTGCTCTCTTCTCTCATATCAAGAAAAAGAGACAATTCTTAATCACTGGAGACTACTCTTGTCACTGGAGAGTAGTCAGCATAAGAATATTTAATAAACAATCCTTACTTTACATTAGTTTTTCCATATTTTTACCTCTCCACAATTTACCATTTCTAGAAGCCTAAACCTCTTTTTCTTTCTCTAGTCACTTTTCCACAATTTATCATCCTTTGTAAAAATGATTTATAAGCTCCTGGGTCTAAGCACCTCTTACGGATTTTAACTTCTTTTCTGTGAACCCCTCTCCAACTACGCATGTAAAAATATTAACATCAATAACATATGTATGCCTTTTCTCCTGTTAATCTGTTTTTTTTTTGGTCAGTTTAACTTGCAAACCCCAGTTACAAACCCAAGAGAGTAGAGGAAACGTTTTTCCTCTCTTATGACATCTCATGACACACTTGATTATTTGCCACTTGATTACACAACAAGCATTAAGAATGTCCTCATTATTATCTATTTCTGTGGTGTGTTTGTAATCCAACTATTAGTGATTTAGCTTCTTTACTTAAAAAAAGTCTTCATTAAAATTTTCTACACTATACACTTCAGAGCTCCATTCCTCTACCTGCTACATGTATTCAGGTGATGACAAGGTGGGGGAGAGTTGAGGGGTGGGATTGTTATTGCCATTTATCCTAAAAGACTGTTTTAGAAAGATACTGGAGAGTGCCTACTATTTTAATGTTGTAGCTCTAGCTGTATTCCAGAGCTTAAATGTTAATGGTTTTAATCTGCCTCCATATTCATACCATTAGACACCTACCTATGTCACTTGGGGCTTACAAAGTATCAGACACTCGATAACAAAGGGAAGTCATGATGCCTGTCATTAAAGGCCTTACAATCAAATATGAGGAGACAGCTGAAAAACGAACACAATGAAAAGGCTATAGACACCATGGTAGCAGCCTGTGTGAGAATAACAGGGGACAAAGGCAGGAGTAGACAATTGTAACAGGGTAAATTGACAAAACTCAATAGAGGTGACCCTTGAGCTCATGAAAAGTGGCTTGTTAAGGGGAAGGTGATAAGTAAGTTATGCCATTTTTGTACTGGTGGATCAATCACAAATTTATATTAAAAATTCCTGGAAGCCAAAATCTTCCTCGCAAAATACAGATCCATATATCCAACTGATTTACTTGACCCATCTATTGTGCTTGACATGCTCAAATATAACTTATGGTCTTTCCTTACAAACCTGGTCTTCACTGTAGATATTCCATCCTATGTCTCAAATCAGAAATCTAATCTTGATTCCTCCATTATTAAACCACTGCCAAGTCTTTTCCTGTTAATTTTACCCCCAAAGTATCTTTCAAATAAGTTCAAATTTTTCAGTTTTCTTCTTGACTACTACCATAATTCAAATTATGATCATCCACCACCTTTACTATTATATTACTTCAGTAATTAGAAGAATGCCTATCATATACTAAATGCTTAATAAATATATTTGAATGAACAGATTATTGACTGAACTATATTCCTTTCATTCCCTTTCCTTACTCTCTCATTCATTCTTCCAGAGGGAAGGCAGAGTGATCTACTCAGCTCTAATGTGATTCTCCTATTTAAAATCCTTAATTGGCTTCTCACCACTTACAAAAAATCATAATAGTAAGGTCCTACATAAATGTATTGGTTAATGCTCCATCTTGAACAAAATAAGATAAGAAATGTGAGTTTGTGCACCTGTAATTTACTATTATTGTATAACATGTTCACTGTAATGACACTTCCAGCTTGAATAATTGGAAACTCTGGGTATCACGTACTTCAGTGGATGTAAGTGGAGAGAGAAGAGTGAGGGAAAGTGGTAATCTCATGGGCACATATTTTTGAAAATAAAATTTTAATTGCAATTATTTTTCAAACAAAAATACAGAGAATATATAACAAATTCCATATACTTATTACATAGATCAAACAGTTATCAATATTTTGCATTCTAATTTTTTAGTTGAAGTATTTTAGAGGCAATCCTAAATTTCATGTCACTTAATTTCAACATATTTAAGCCTTTTAAAAATATGAAGATTTTCTTGCATTCTACAATCATCATTATCATAACTAACATAAATAGCAAAAATTCCTTTGTATCATCTGATACCAAAGCCATATTCAAAACTTTTCGGTTGTCTGAAAAAAACTATCTTTTTAAAATATGGGTTATTAGAATCAGGATCCAAACAAGGTCCACACAGTGTGTTTGGTGATGTCTTCTAAGTCTCTTAATTTGAAGCATTCCTTTGTCAGTTTTTTTTAAAATTTCATCTCATTGACTTGAAGAAATTGGGTCAGGTGTCCTATAGAATGTCCTATATTATATATTTTTCTGTTTGGTCCTCTGTGGTTTCACTTAACTTCTCTTACTAGTAATACAAATTTTCTGTCAGCTGTCAGCTCAAAAGGTTTTAATAGGCTCAGGATTAATGTCTTTTTGTATCTCCCTTTACCAAAAACTACATAAGTGATGCTATCTATTTCATGTAACACCACAAATCAGGCACAAAATACCTAGTGGTCTACCCCTTAGTGATGCTAAAATAGATATGGATTCAATTGGTGTCTTAGTCCATTCAGGCTACTATAACAACATACCATAGATTGAGTAACTTATAAACTACATAAATCTATTTCTCACAGTTCAACACGGGGAAGTCCAAGATCAAGGTACTAGCAGATTCAGTGTCTGGTGAGATTCCACTCTCGGGTTCATAGATGACACCGTCTAGCTGAGTCCTCACATGATGGAAGGGGCAAACAAGCTCCTCCACCACTAATCCCATCCATAAGCGCTTCATCATTATGACCTAATCATCTCCCAAAGGCCCCTACCTCTTGATATCATCACCTTGAGGGTTGGGATTTCCACATATGAATTTTTAGGAGACACAAACTTTCCAACCATAGTGGGTGGTGACAGATGGATCCCTCTACTATAGAATTACCTATCAGTCTTTTACCCAACAGCTCTATTCTTTGGCGATCTTTGTCCAAATTAGGTTTCTTAGGGGCTACAAAATGATTTTTCTACTTCTATCAATTCTCTTATATTTATTTGCTGGAATTTCTTTTCAAGAAAAACATTATTTTATCATTCAAGGCTTTTTGTTTGCCCTGAAATATAGTTCATATAGAAAGCTGCATTATTTTTAATTATTTTCCTTTGATAATAGAAACTGGTCCAGGTCCTATTTCTTTTTCTTTATAGCTTTATTTCATGTACCATAAATTTCACTCCTTTAAAGTGCACAGTTCAGTGGTGTTTAGTATATTCGAAGTTGTACAATCTATCATCATAGTAGAATTTTATAACATTTTCAATACCCACCCTCCCAAAAAGCCCACCCATGACAGTCACCCCCTACTACCTCTACTCCTCAGCCTTAAGCAACCAATAATCTGATTTTTGTCTCTATGGATTTGCCTATTCTGAATACCTCACATAAATGGGATCATGTAATATTCCATTTTGTGATTCTCTTCTTTCACTTAGCTCAACATTTTCAAGGTCTATTTATGGCAAAGCATGCATCAATACTCCATCATTTTGATTGCTGAACAATATTCCATTGTGCAGAAATAGCATATTGTGTTTATCCATTCTTCAGTTGATGGACATTAGGTTACTTCCATTTGGGAGCTATTATGAATAATATTGCTACCAACAGTTGTTGATGAGTTTTATACTGACTTATGTTTTCATTTTTCCTGGGTAGATATCTGGAGTGGAATTGCTGGGTCACATGTTAGATGTGTGTTTATCATTTCAAGGAAGTACGGACTGTTTTCCAAATTGCACCATTTTACATTCCTACCAGTGACATATAAATAAGTATTTCAGTTTCTCCATATATTCATCAGGGATATATGAATACATTCATTAATACTGACTTTCTTATTTTGCCATCATAGTGAGTGTGAAATACATTTTCACTGTACTTTTGATTTTAATTTCCCTAAAGATACTGAGCATCTTTTCATATGCTTATTGGACATATATATATGTCCAAATATACACACACACACACACATATATACATACATACACACACACACACATATACACACATGTAATTGGAGAAAGGACTATTCTCATTCTTTGCCTATTTTTAAATTAGGTTGTCTTTTATTGTAAATGTTCTTCTATATTGAATACAAGGCCATTATCAGAAATACAACTTGAAGATATTTGTTTCTCCCAATCTATGGGTTGTCTTTGAACTTTCCTGATGGGTGCCCTGTGAAGCATGAAGTTTTAAATTTTGGTGAAGTACAATTTACTTATTTATTTATTTATTTATTATTTGTGCTTTTTTGTGTCATCGTCAAGAAACCATTGCCTCATCTGATATCATAAGGATTTACTCTTATGTTTTATTCTAGAAATTTCATAGTTTTCACTCTTATGGTTATGCATATAATGCATCTTGAGTTAATTTTTGTGTATCTAATTTTGGAAGGGATCCAAATTCATTCTTTTGGCATGCAGATAGACAGTTGTCCCAGGACCATTTGATGTTTTCATGATTCTTTTCCTACCAATTTTTGTGGCAATCTTGTAAAAATTAATTGATCATAATGTGAGAGTTTGTTTCTGGACTTTTAATTCCATTCCATTTATCGATATGCCTCTCTTTATGCAAATATCACAGTCTTGATTACAGTTCCCTTGTAGTTAAGTTTTAAATAAAGAATCCTCCAATTCAAGTGGGTGTTTCAACTTTGTTCTTTTTTTTCAAGATTGTTCTATTTTTGGTCCCTTGCATTTCCATATGAACTTTAGAATCAGCTTATCAATTTGTAGGAAAAAAACAACTTAGATTTTATATGGATTGCATTGAATCTGTAGATCAGGTTGGAGAGACTGCCATCTTGGTGGCAATGCTGATCTGTAAACATGAGATGCTTTCAATTAATTAGATCTTATTTAATCTATTTCAATCATATTTTGTACTTTCAGTATACAAGTATTGTACTTACATTGTTAGAATTATTCTTTTAAAAACGTTCAGTCTTTGTGCTATTTTAAATGGTTAAATGGAATCAGTTTCTTAATTCTGTTGTGTGATTACTAATTACTGATACATAGAAATGCAAATGGATTTGTATATTAATTTACCTTGTATCCTGGCTGAATTCATTTAACAGTAGGATTTTCTTTTTATGAGATTTTATCATCTGCAAATAGAAATAGTTTTACTTCTTCCTTCTCCATCTGGATATCTAGATGCTTTCTTTTCCTAATTATCCTGGCTAGAACATCTAGTGCAATGTTGAATGGTAGCAGTGAGAATAGCTACCCTAAAGGCGTTTCTGATCTTAGGGGAAAAGTAATAATTCTTTCTCCATTAAATATTATGTTAACTATGGGATTTTCATAGATTGACTTTATCAGGTTGAAGAATTCCCTTATATTCCCAGTTTGTTGAGTCCTTTTGTCACGAAACTGTGTTGCATTTTGTCACATAATTTTTCTGCATTGAGATAATCGTGTGCTTTTTTCTTTATTAATATTGTATAATGCATTAATTGACTTTCAGAAGTTAAATGAATCTTGTTTCATGGGTTAAATCTCACTTGATCATGGGGTGTAATCATTTTTCCAAGCCACTGGATTCAACTTTTTAGTATTTTATTGAGGATTTTTGCTTCTATATTCACAAGGAATATTTGTCTGTCGTTTTGGGGATTTTTTTTCTTTATACCTGTCTGATATTGGTAATACTGGCCTCACAGAATAAGTGAGAGAAATATCCTCTCCTCTTCTATTCTTGATTTCAAAACATAACTACAAAGCAGAAGTAATCAAAGCAATGTGATACTGGCACAAGGATAGAGAGAGATAAATGGAATAAAAATTAGTTAGATAAGAATTGGTATTAATTCTTCTTTAAATGTCTGATAGAATCCAACAATGAAGCCCTCTGAACCTGGGATTTTCCTTATGGGAAGGTATTTTACTAGTAGTTCGATCTCTCTACTTGTTTAGGGCTATTCAGATTTTATATATTCTGGGGGGTCAGTTTCAATAGTTCCTGTGTTCCCAGGGATCTGTCCATTTTGTGGAAGTTATCTAATTTGTTGGCATACAGTTGCTTATAGTATTCTTCTATTATTCTTGTATCCGTAAGGTCAATAATGGTAGCCCCTCTTTTACTCTTGAATTTAGTAATTTGAGTCTTGTTTGTTTTTCTTTGTCAGTCTAACTAAAGATTGATAGCTTTTGTTAGTTTTTAAAAACCAACTTTTGCTTTTTGTTGATTTTCAATATATTGTTTTTCTATTCTTTATCTTTTATCTCATTTACTGTGTTTCTTCTCTGACATTAATTATTTCCTTTCTTCTTCTTGCTTTGAGTATAGTTTGCTCTTCTACTTCTGGATTCTTAAGGTAGAAGATTAGGTTGTTGCCTCAATCTTTTTAAATGTAGGCATTTGTGGCTATATACATTTTATTCTAAGCACTGCTTTAGTTACATCTCATAAGTTTCAGTATGTTGTATTTTTATTTCCATTTGTCTCAAAGTATTTTCTAATGGTACTTATAATGTCTTCTTTGATTCATTGGGTATTTAGGAGGCTGTTATTTATTTTCCACATAATATGAATCTCCCAAATTTTCCTGATGTTGATGTCCAATTTAATTACATTTTGGTGAAATAACATATTTTGTCTGATTTTGATCTTTGTACATTTATTGAGGTTTGTTTTCTGGCCTAGCATTTGGTCTATCCTGAAGAATGTTCCATATATACTTGAGAAGTATGTGTCTTCTGCTGCTGTTTGCTGCTTTGCTCCCTAGATGTCCATAAAGTCTAGTTGGTTTAAGTGTTTAGGTTCTCTATTTCCTTGTTGATCTTCTCCCTAGCTGTCTACCCACTACTCAAAATGGGAAATTGAAGGCTCCAAATATGATTGTTGAGTTGTCTATTTCTCCCTTCAATTTTGTCAGTTTTTTTCATATGGTTTGGGACTCCATTAGTAGGTGAATATATCTTGTAGATATTTGGCAGATATTCTTCCTGGCAAATATTATTAACTATTAGTTTGTTTTACAAATTTAAAATCAATGTCTAAAATTCCTGTAAGTGATTCTATTCACATTTTTGGTGGGGCAAAAAATAAATGGAGATATATAAGCAGGAAGGTTGAAGATAAAGTAATAACTAAATCTATAGCTAGCCAGTGGTGATTTGTTAATCTCTGTCAACTGCAACCAAGCTTTGCAACTGTGAACAGTTATAACAACCATCATCATATAATGTTTTTGAAGGTCGCAACCTCAGTAAAAGAATGGACTAGATAAAAATCTGTCCATGGGGAAAAGGAAATGACATAGATACACGTGTGACATGACCTGGATACTAGGCAGGTTTTTTTTCTTTATTGAGTACATACAGATTTTCCCTCATGAGTTTAATATTAAAATTTATATTAACTCGAGGATTCCAGAAACTCCAGACTCTGAAATTAATTTATATTTGTTCCATGCAAGGGGTGTCCCAGAAGCCTGGAAAGAAGCCAGGGCAAATCTTTGCCAAGGGATTTATAAACTCAGAATCCAAAATTTACACAACGCTCCAGGAAAAAGGCCACCATCAGTGAATGCAGAACAATACACTGAGGACTTACTCTCAAGAACTTCAAATTTTAAATATATATGAGATATAATGGGAATTAATTAAATTTTAAGGAATAAGATCTGAACCAAAATATAAACAAATATTTGGGAGTTGTGGCTCATACCTGTAATCCCAGCACTTTGGGAGGCTGAGGTGGGAGGACTGCTTAGGCTAGGAGTTAGAGATCAGCCTGGGCAATAAAATGAGACCCTGTCTCCAAAAAATAAAAACATAAAAAAATAGCTGGGCACAGTGACGCATGCCTGTAGTCCTAGCTATTCAGCAGGCTGAGGTGGAATGTTCATACGAGCCCAGGAATTCAAGGCTAGTGAGCTGCAGTTGTTTCACTGCACTCCAGTCTGGGCTACAGAGTAAAACCCTGCCTCCAAAAACTATATACACATATATAAATAAATAATAAAATACTATTAAAATATCAGGCAATGTGAAACAATTAGATTTCTGGAGATTAAAAATATAATGATTGAAATTATAAACTTCCATTTGGTTTAATAGCAAAATAGATACTGTCGAGAAGAAATCAGCAAGCCATAAAAAGGTATTGAAAAAATTAGCAAGAATGTAGAGCAGATGGAAGATATGAGAGATAAAATAGGAAGAAAAGAATGAGAGGTTTCAATATAAACCTAATGGGAGCATTTTTTAAAAGAATATAATGGAAAAGATAAAATGTTCTAAAAAATAGGAGATAAAAGTTTTTAAGAACATAAAGATATATAGAAATTCAAGATTCTCAAATCTCAAATAAGAAATAAAAATAGATCCACATCTAAACACTGCTTACTGAAGCTACAGGGAACCAAACACCAAGAGATTTTAATAGGATTAAGGGAGAACAATATAGTTACAACAAAAACGGCAGCAATGATAGATACATATTAATATTATTAACCAAGAGAAAATGACTGTAGACCAAGAATTAAAAGTCCAGCTCAAGAATCATTCAAGACCAAATGAGAATAAAGATAATTTTAGAAAATAAAATATGAGAATTATTCATCACCAACAGCCCCTTAAAAAGTTTTCTAAAAGATGTATTTCTGGAAAAAGGATCCCAAAAGGAAAGTCTGAGATGCAAGAAGAATTGGTAAGAATGAGCAAAGAAAATGTAAACAACAAAACAAAAACCTCTAAACAAATGTTGCTTGTATAAAACAATAAACAGGGTGGATCTAAAAACACTGAACAGTAGTTTCCAAATGAAGAGGTAGAATTTCACATGCATTTCTTTATTGTGTTCTTGTAGTCAGTGTTGCTCTTGGCATGTCCAATACCATACTTATTTCAATTTATTTAAACATAATGTCTTTATTTATTTTGTTTTCTCTTTGTGAGTTTTTTGGATAATTTAACATGATAACAAATTTTGGTTATCTTACTGCATTTATTTTGATGAGTACATTGAAAGCCTATATAATTGGTTCATATCTTAAATGTTTGAAATTTTTTCTTTCATTATATCTTTGATAATATCGTTCATTTCCTAAATCTTCATGTTTTGAAACTGTAATATTTCAGAGTTGTCCTTCAGATTAATCCTTTAATTTTCTTATATTTTGTTCCCATTTAAAAAAATCTGTTGTGTACTTTATCATTTTCTTTTGGAGATATTTATTTATTTATTTATTTATTTATTTATTTATTTATTTATTTTGAGATGGAGTCTCACTCTGTCGCCGGGGCTGGAGTGCAGTGGCCGGATCTCAGCTCACTGCAAGCTCCGCCTCCCGGGTTTATGCCATTCTCCTGCCTCAGCCTCCTGAGTAGCTTGGGACTACAGGCGCCGCCACCTCGCCCGGCTAGTTTTTTGTATTTTTTAGTAGAGACGGGGTTTCACCGTGTTAGCCAGGATGATCTCGAACTCCTGACCTCGTGATCCGCCCGTCTCGGCCTCCCAAAGTGCTGGGATTACAGGCTTGAGCCACCGCGCCCGGCTTATTTATCTTGCAAAAGTATTATTTAAATGCTCATTATATTATTGATTTCCAAGCAATGTTTGGGTTCTCTGTTGTACTGAGCATAATTTATGTACTTCCTTAGGTTTGTGCAGTCACCTGCCTATGGAGAGAGTCCTGGCAGGTCATCTCACTTTCTCTTCTGATATAACCAGATGTCTCAATTACCCTGGGGGTGAGGATCAGTCTCCATGGACCCCAGGGGGCTTGCCACAGTAGGAGTTCTGACAGGTGGATGCCAAAGTCCTGCTCAACTAAATCCAGTGTCACTACTTGAAAACTGGCGTGAAGCACAAAGGATCTGGCTTCCACAGTAGCAATTACATCACTCTGAAGAGTTAAACTTAAAAGATGTACTACAGTTTTGTATATCTAATCTCTTCATCTCGGAGAAAGATTAATTTGAATATTTTTACCTAGCTATTCATTAACTTGTATCAGAAAAAAGGACATAAATGCTTCTAGAGAATTTGTTTGATAAGCAGTTACACTGCCATGAGGTCGTATCACTCACTCCAGACAAGCTTATTTTGTTTTTTTATTGGCCTATAATTTTACTGACGTGAAAAACATCTTAGAAGGAAACCCCACCAAATAAAACCTAGCTAAGGGAATAGGAAGAACACATGTCCACAAATAGATATCTAAAGCTTCCCTACTGAAATCTAAGAATTCGAAGGAGGCCAATTCAAATGGGAAAGATGTCACGAAGTAAAACATATAAACATATCTATAGCTAACATTTGTTTTGATCACACGTTCCTCTAGGAAACACATGGCAACTAGGAAGAAAATCCTATTTTCATTGCCAGCAGTTAAAGGGCTAACCTCCCTTAGAATCCAAAGTATTAGGGGTGTTGTGTGTGTTTTAAAACTAAGCAAGTGCCACTTTACACAAATGGTAGAGATTTACTTTTACAGTAATAACTGTTGCTATTACAGAAATATCATTTGCTGGATATGGCTTTCAGGCAAAATACCAGTATGTGGATTAATAGACTCAGGTCCAATTAGAGTGCTGCTCTTTCGAGAATGATTTACATATAAGCACCCCGGATTTACTGTTTTATTGAAGCATAGTTTGTTTTATATGACAAAGTTTGGGAGATGTAAAAGTATAAACAAGAAGGAATCCCAAAGGGTTATGTATTGCTTCTTTCTAACCACTGGAGAATTGCACAACCCAACTGTCATGTGGTTGTCTTTGCCAAAGAATAAGAATGAATCTAATGTTATTCTAAGTAGCTCATTTCGATTAGCTACAACCATTTCTATCAGGAGACAGGAACATATTTTGGGAACAATAAAGTGCTATGCAAATGCTAGCTGTTATAATTGGTATTAAGACCTTTTCTCTATTCCCAGAAGGGGAAAATGACTAGACATTTTGCATCTTATAAAAATCTTTGTAACTCTGAAAACACTAATATGTTATTTCTTCAGCTTTCTCTATACAAATAAAAATCCAGTTTTACTTTTTCCCAATTAGCATTATGTCTGAGTTGAATTTAATTCTCCCTGTAGACAATGGCCAAATTTACCATGCCACAAATTTAAAACAAATAGGCAGTTAGCAAAAACTGAGGTGATTTTTGTTAAACTTCTACATTTTTAATTTTTTAACAGATAAAGGTCAACATGTCAATCATGTCTAATATTTGAATTTTAAATTTTTACATTAAATTATCAATATTTTTAACATATAGAAAATTGAAAAGTACTACAAAAAATACCTGCATCATCAGGTGGTCAATTTAATTCTATAATTATTAGCTTAATTAAATTGTTAGAGTTGTCCCCCAAATATCTACCCATAATCTTTAGGTAATTATTTTAATTAGTTTTTAGCTTATCTCTCCATTTGTTTTGAAAAATAACTACAGGTATACATATACACACATATATTGTATATAAGAACATTTTCTATATGTTAAATGTTCTTACTATAATTTTAAAAAAAGAAAAAAAACTACTAGACACTGGTATGAAATTACCAGGACACAATTTTAAGCAAACAAAACAAGCATATATTATACAGTTCTACACCTTGTTTTGTTTGCTTAATATTGTATCCTGGTGATTTCTGCATATCAGTGTATAGTAGGTCATTATTGTTCTTTTAAAAAATTTATTGGAAGAACATTTAACGTGAGGTTTACCCCTCTTGACAAATTTTTAAGCACACAATATGTTGTTATTGACTATAGGTACAGTGAATCTCTAGAGCTTATGTGTATTGCTTGACTAAAACTATTCCTATTGATTAGTAATTCCTCATTTATCTCTCCCACTAGCCTCTAGAACTACCATTCCACTCTTTGATTCTCCTGAATCTGCCTACTTTACATACATAATGTAAATGTAACCATGCAGTATTTGTCTTTCTGTGACTGGTTTATTTCACTCAGCATAATATCTTCAAGGTCTATTCATGTTGCCACATATTGTAGAATTTTCTTCTTTTGTAAGGTTGAACAATGTATATACATTACATTTTCTTTATTCATCTGTTGATAGACATTTAGGTTGTTTCCACATTGTGGCTATTGTGAATCATGATGCAATGAACATAGGAACGCTCAAGTCTTGGAGATACTGATTTCAATTCTTTTGGTTATATACCTAGAAATAGGATTACTGAATCATGTAGTAGTTCTATTTTTAATTTTTACAGGAACCTCCAAACCATTTTCCATCGTGTCTATACCAGTTGGCATATTCCCAAGAACAATGTGCAAGTGTTCCAATTTCTCCATATCCTCCCCAACATTTAATTTTTATTGTTTTACTTTTTTATTGAAGCATAGTTTGTTTTATATGAGAAAGTTTGGGAGATGTAAAAGTATAAACAGGAAGGAATCCCAAAGGGTTATGTATTGCTTCTTTCTAACTACTGGGGAAATTTTTCTTTTTTTTTAATGATAGCCATCTTGACAGGCATGAGGTGATATTTCATTGTGGTTGTGAGTTGCATTTCCCTGATGATTAGTGATGTTGAACAGTTTAAAATATACCTATTGGCAATTGATACAGTTTGACTCTGTGTCCCCATGCACATCGAGTCTCGAATTGTAATCCCCAGGTGTTGAGGGAGGGATCAAATGGGAGGTGATTGGATCATGGGGGTGATTTCCCCTATTGCTGTTCTCATAATGTGAGTGAGATCTCATGAGATCTGATAGTTTGAAAGTGGCACTTCCCCTTCACTCTCTCTCTTGCCACCATGTAAGACCCACCTTGCTTCCCTTTTGCCTTCTGCCATGATTGTAGGTTTCCCAGGCCATGCAGAAATGTAAGTCAATTAAACTTCCTTTATTAAATAGTCAGTCTGAGGCAGTTCTTTATAGCAGTGTGAAAAAGGACTAATACAGCAATTTTTTAGTCTTTTTTGGAGAAATGTCTAGTAAAGTTTTTAGCCCATTTTTATATCCAGTTATTAGGGTTTTTTTTTTTTTATTTTTCTTATTTTGCTATTGAATTGTAGCCGTTCGTTATACATTTTGGAGATTAACCCCTTATAAATGCAAACATTTTCTCCCATTTCATAGGTTGCCTTCTCACTCCAGTGATTGTTTCCTTCACTGTGCAGAGCTTTTTAGTTTAATGCCATCCTATTTGTTTATTTTTGTTGCTTGTACTTTTTGTGTCATACCTATGATATTATTGCCAAGATCAATGTCACAAAGGTTTTCTCCTCTGTTTTCTTCTAGGAGTTTACAGTTTTAGGTCTTACATTGACTTTTGTGTATGGTGTAAGAATAAAAGGTACAATTTCATTCTTTTGCATATGGTTATCCAGTTTTCCCAACACCTTTATTGAAGAAACTATCCTCCCCACATTGTGTATTCTTGGTGCCTTTATCGAAGATTAGTTGACCATGTATAGGTATAATTAGTTCTGGGCTCTCAGTTCTGCTCCACTTGTTTATATGTCTTTCTTTATACCAGTACCATACTATTTTGATGCTTTGTAATATATTTTGAAATCAGAAAGAGTGATACCTCTAGATTCTTTCTCAAGATTTTTTTGTAGTTTTTTTGTAGTTTCATATGAATTTTAGAATTCTTTTGTAGTTTCATATGAATTTTAGAATTGTTTCTTTTTCTACAAAATTGGGATTTTGATAATTACATTGAATCTGTAAGTCACTTTTGTTAGTATAGACATGTTAACAATAAATATTATAACTTCCAATCCATGAACACAGGATATGTTTTCACTTTATATGTGTTTTTTGTTTAATTTCTTTCATCAATGATCTATAGTCTTTCAGTATGTTAGTCTTTCACCTCCTTAACTAAGCTTTATTCTGTGTGATGCTATTGTAAATAGAATTGTTTTCTTAATTTACTTTCTGGATAGTTATTATTACATTCTTTTTTGACAGATTAATGTTCCAGTGTGTGGAGGTACTATACTTAATTATTTTTTTGAGACAGGGTCTAGCTCTGTCACCCAGGCTGGAGTGCAGAGGCACACTCATGGCTCACTGCAGCCTCAAATTCCAGGGCTCAAGTGATCCTCCTGCCTCATTGTCCCGAGCAGCTGGGACTATAGGCATGCATCACCATGCATGGCTAGTTTTTTGTTGTTGTTGTTTCGTTTTTGTTTGTTTGTTTGTTTTTAGTAGAGACAAGGTCTCACTATGTTGCCCAGGCTGGGCTTGAACTACTTGGCTTAAGTGATCCTCCTGCCTCAACCTCCCAAAGTTCTGGGATTACAAGCATGAGCAACCATGCCTGGCCCCAAATTTTATTTTTGATGGATATATGGCTTATTTCCAATCTTTTGCTTTACAAAACATGACATAGTAAATAAACTTGTGCACATGTAGTTTCATACTTATGAATTAACATTCATAAATAGTCTCAAGGCTCTTGTCTCTGAGTCCTATGGTGCCTCCTTTCATGTCCTTCAGGTCTTTTCTCAAACATCATCCTCTTAGTGTAGTCTTTTCAAACCACCCTACTTAAAATAATGACTCCTCCCCAGCAGTTTTGGTTCCCACTAGACTTAACATCCATGAGAACTACAGATAATACTACAAACTTCATAAATATATGTTAATTAGAAGAAATGGAGGAAAAGGGAGCAGAGGAAGAGAGACACAAGGCCAGGAAGGATGGAGGTTGGGAGAAAGTGAGTGAAGAAGAGACGAGTAACAAGACAAGAAAAAAAGAGTGATAGAGGGAGGAGGATAATAGAGCTCTCGCTCAAATAGCAACAAAAATGTAAATATAAAAGACACTAAAATAGATGAAAGCCATTTGTAATTATATTTTTAAAAACTATCATTTCTTTACACTCACAGTATTCTTCAAAAATGGGCAACTTCTCATAATGATTAAGAGCACAGAGTGTGGAGTGAGATTGTATGGGCCTGAATCCTGCCATCTTCATGCTCTGAATGTGACTTCTGGCAGGCTGCTTCATTACCCTGTGCCTCAGTTTCCTCATTTGTTAGACAGAAATCATAGCTTATTTCACCTCATGAGGTTACTTATAAATCAATACATGCAAAATGCTTAGCACAGTGCCTAAAACATAGCAGGCTCTCCTCAATAAATGCTAATTGTTGTCCTTTTTCAGAGATTATATGAGAAGGCTAGAATTTATGTAGAAAAACACCCTGTCATTTTAAGGGCAGAGACACACATACCCCACAAATATTTCATAATTTAATGAAATATGATTGCAGACTCTGGATTGGCTGTAGAAAAGCATTATCAATACTTTTGTTGCTTGTCTTTTTTAGCTTTAGAAGCTAAAAATCTCTACTACTCAATTCTCTGGCCTCCACTGATTATGATGTCATGTAACACTATTGTGGTCAATGAGAGAAGAGAATGTGAGTAGGTGAGAGTTCCTGGGACATTAGGAATAGGTTTTGTTTGGGTTTTTGTTTTTGCTTTTTGCTTCTTCCTACATCCTTCTGCTTAGAACATTGACCTGAAATTATAATGGGATGTGAGCTATCTTAAGGCAAGAAGCTTAAAAACAAAGCCTCAAAAGTTAAGGGTGAAAGAATGGAAAATACAGACAATGTGAGTCCCGTATGACACCATGGTGTTAAGGCACTAATTCTAGATTGTCTACATGCAGACTTCATGTGGCATTAGATACATGTATGTATTTTAAGAGCTGCCTTTCTGAGTTCCACTATTTCTAGCCAAATACATTCCTAATATAGATAGAAATCAAAATAAAAGTCCTAACCTTTCTGTTTTAAATTCAATTTTTGATAACTTGTAGTTGAGAACATGAGAGAATATTCAGAAAAAACAATGACAGGTTAATACCACCAGCCCTTCTGTATATTAAGATACATTATGAGGCAAAAATAACTGAATTAATATATCATTGAGTGACAACTAAATGATAGATCAATGGAGTAATATTAAATTCAGTAAATATCCAAAAGTTTAATATGATAAATTAGGCATGACCAAATGATGGTGAAGGAAAGAAGCACTCAATAACTTTTAATATTATTAATGGAAAAGAAATTAGGTTTATCCACAAATCTCATGCAAAGCTGTATAGACTAATTCTTATGACAGACGATGTCTACAGAAGGAAATCAGAGTGCCCTTTCATATGCTATTGCTGTATACTTTGCTCTAGCACTTTTCACATCTATTAGAAGTGGTGACTTCCTTGTTTTCTATCAGCAACTCCCAAAAGAGTGTATGTGTGCTCAATACATGCATAATAAATAATTTAATGCATATATCTTTAGATGTTTCTGGCTGTGCTAAATTTAGATGAGTAAAATAGGCCCACCCTCAAAAACCTTACAGCCAGAAGGGATACGATGATGTAAGTCTCCCAAAAAAGATAATACAAGTAGAATGTTACAGATGTCTAAGGCAGATGCAAACCAAATATTCTGTGAATTCACAGTATTCAAATTAATTCAAGAAGGCATATGGAAACATTTATGTTTTT
Organism: Piliocolobus tephrosceles; assembly: GCF_002776525.5. Classification (NCBI taxonomy): domain Eukaryota; kingdom Metazoa; phylum Chordata; class Mammalia; order Primates; family Cercopithecidae; genus Piliocolobus; species Piliocolobus tephrosceles. Next base: position 40,501,618 of record NC_045436.1, on the reverse strand, counting down.
GTCAAATAAGCAAAAAAATATAACTTTTAAGTTCATGTATATTATTTAGAATGGTCTTTATATTTTAGTGGGTGATAGACTTTGAGAATTAAATCCCTGCCAGTAAACTCTCCTAAAGAGAGACAGAGGCAATAATTTTTTCACACAATTTTAGGAGATTCAGAATTTCCCTGATATTTGACCATAAACATTGAGTTAAGGATGATATATGTTTGATCCAGATATTTGTAGTCCAGTTTTATCAATATTTGTGTGATAAATAATTTGATTTTGTCCCTATATAGACTAGCAAACATCTCATAGAAATATATTTACATTTTTTCGTGAAGATGACCAGAACAATGCTGAGGACACAAAGTACAATAAAAGTATGATTTAAAATGCAGGTATCAAACATTACATTTCAATGGTTAGGTAGATATTTTGCTTACATAGTGAGTTAAGAAAGTATAACAATTTTAGAGCAATGAAACTGTTTCTAAATGATTATTTTTCAGCACTGCTAATGAAAATGACAACTTTCCCAACAATTACTCCATGAAAACTTAGCACAATTTGAAGATTATTTTTATAAAGGTTGATTCAATTCTAGGATACTGAGAGCATTTTGTACATGCAACTTTAAACATTAATTATATTTTTAGTGCAAAACTATAATGTTCACTTGGATGATGTGGAAATACATATAACAGAACTTTTTTATAGGGAAATGTTGATGCACGGACATAAATTGTAACTTTTCATGACAACTATATGGATAATTTGGTCTGAATGATAATATGTTTCTTATAGTTGTTATTGCTGTTGACAGAGGTGACAAAAGAACAGAAATAATACATTCTTGAAATTCAGAACTTGGTGAATTCCATTAAGGCACAAAACAATATTAAGGTTCTTGGGTTCCTCTTTTCCACTGGCTTTCATTTTACTGTACTCTCAATAACAGGACAACAGTAGATTCTATTGTGCGGATCTAGAAAAATAGTTATTCCTCTTGATCTTCTACCCATACTTTTATAGAAATTCAATACTGAAGAAGCAGTGCTGGGGGCCTAAGGTCACAAAGTATATAAGGGAGTTTATGTTCATGTGAGTTTAGCAAAAAAAATAAGTGTACCTCAGAAATTAGTATTCACAGTTTATAAACCATTTTGGTGGATATCTGTTGGTTCTGAGCATGTGTTTTCAAATATATATCTAATACTAACTCTAGGCCATGATCAATTATTTCTTCCCATGAAGGTGAAGGGATTTGGCTTACAAAGGAATGAGACAGAATAAAAGAGGAGAGAATACTGACTTAATGACTCTTATTTACATTCAATAAACAATGTTCCTTTTCTCGTGACAGAATCATGTTGGGAATCAATATACCATAAACCAAAATTAGAAACTGTTTAACAATGCTTTACTAAACAAATGGAACTCTGTAGTTACGTTTCCTAGAAACTTAACTAGGAAGTCTCTAGTTGGAGTATTCTATGTCATTTAATTATTTTAAATAAATTATGCCCTTATTAGTATGGTGCTTCACAAATTGCAAAGCAGTTTCACAAAAAAAAGGTTTTATCTAAACCTCACAACTTTTGAGTAGTTCATTGCATTTCACAAATGAGGTTTTTCAATGCCTAGTAAATGACCAAACCAGGATGTTAATCAAGTTCTTTCAACTCTATCACGTTATTTCCAGTTCAGCATGGTCATGGTACTTGCATTTTATGATACAGAAGATGTACTGGCTTTATATTTTTCAGTTATAAAATAATTTATCATAATCCTCAGATGTCATTCTTATTTAAAAAGTGTATCACAAACATATCCAGCATAAGCATTTTTAAGTGAATGAAATATTTTGATTATCTTCAGTGTTTTATTTCTTAAGACTGAATTTAGTTGGTGTTCAATTCTCCTTAAGAGAGATATTTATAGATTGAAACTACCTTTCCAGACTGCTGATCTCTTTCCAAACAAAATTTCTTTTTACTTTTTTTCCTCTGGCACAAGTTCCTGCATGTAACAGCAGGAATACAAATTATGTCCAAAGCACTTATGTAGTTGGCAGAAGTATTTTCTCTTCTGCAATAAATTTATCAAACATTTTTCAAAACAGTAAATCCTTGAAAACAAGGGCTGAATTCCAAATAGGATTATCATAGTTATGCCATTTACAATGTTTTAGTTAAAAGAATCTTCAATTATCCATTGTAAAGATCCTAAGTTTGAGAGCAATAACAATTTGCTATGGGCCTGAACTGGCAGACTAATTTTCAGCCTCAGCTACTCTATTTTTTTTTCTTGAAACTTTAGGCCAGTTTTTCACTATGGGAAATGCATTGCTAATTAGTGATCAGTTCCTGCATGAGTCTTTCACTCATCCTATGAATATGCCTGCCATTGCTGATAGCAGCATCATCAAATCTAGAGCATAATGCGACAGATGGAGGAGAAAGAAGAGCTTCGAGGATTCAGAAGACAAAATTGAGTGCATAAGACATCATTTATAATGTCCCTATGTGTGCAAATTCAATTAGAGGTAAAATATTGATTAGGTAGTTGATGTCACAGATAATACATTATGGAAAAGCAATTAAACATTTTCAATTTTTCATTTTTTAAATATTCACAACCGTATAGCAGAATTAAAGATGAGTTAGTTAGATGGTGCTGATGAAGGAGAGAAATGAGTCAGGTACAGACAAACAACCAAATAAATATTTATTTAATTATCAAGTATTCAGCAAGCATTTATTAAGTGTCTAATATTTGCTAGGCATCCTGTCAAGCAAAATGGATAAGAAGATGGATACACAGAGTAAGACAGAATTTCTTCCCTTAAAGAGCTTTCACCTCTTGGGAGCACTAAACAGACACACGTTCTTCAATGCACCTTGCACCACTGTTCAAATTCACTCAGGTATGTATCCAGAATTATGGAGATAGAACTGAGTAGATTGAGGCAACCCCAGCTGCCACGTCTTTATCAGACCAATCAACACAGAAAATCATTCAGTATAGTAGTGCAAATGGCCACTATCAGCATGGATTTAGTAAGGCCTCCTAGACTCTAAATATGTGACCTTTGACTTCTATTTCTAAGCTCTGCTAGAAAATATTAACCAGATGGAAACTCATAGAAAACTTTCTGGGCTCTTGATTCTCAAACAAAAGAGTACCCTGAGAGTTCAAACGTACGTTTGAATAATCTTTACTAAAAACATTGCAATACACAAGAGGTGGAGATATTATGAAAAGTTTCAGTGTATGAATACAGAGCTAGAAGACAGTATCAGAAATGCTCTATAGGAAAGGTGGTGTTTATTTCTTGGAGTGCAAAATACAGTAGTCTAGCAGCTGGCAAAAGCTAAATCTGAACAAAATTAAATCAGATATGGAACAAAAAGTACAGTTAGTGACCATAGATAGGGCAGCGCTTGGAGTGTATAAATGAAAGAAAAGAATGTAGTCTCCAAGGGTGTACAAAAATAATTGTACAGAAAATATGTGTGTGTGTATATATATATATATATATATATATATGGCTTTTTATACCAAATGTTTATGGAAAAATATGAATTAACCAGTTAATAATAAAGTATTCTCTAGAGAAAGCAGAGAAATATATTTCATAGAGAAATATATTTAACAGACAGACACAGACACCAATCTATATTCTATGTAGCAAGCATAATTTTAAAGATTTAACAAATTGAAATTATTTGCTAAAATTTCCCATTGCGGAGAAGCAACAATTCAGGAAATGTATAAAAGTGTTCCATCATGAAACAGAAAATTATGTTTTGGAATAAAATGAGAGTTCATTCATTTAGGAGTCTCCTGTCTGGTAAATTTTCACGTCCAGAAGAGAAGAAAAATTAGGCCACAAAAAGAAAGGAAAAAAAGAAGAAAGCTTCTAAGTAGCCGAAACAAATTGCATAAAGTCATAATATACACAACAAACAGTTCCTGGTAGAGTGCTGAAGTGTTTGTTGATCACTGAATTAGTCAAACAGGAACTTCCTAGGCCCTCATTCTACAGCCACTTAGCCTTCATTTTAAACACTTTTCTTGGTTTGTCATTTGTTTTCTTAGCTCCGAAGATATTAGAGAGGGAGATAAGTAAACACATAAGAAGAACATGACACACTGGGGCCTATTAGGGGGTTGGAGGCTGGGGGGAGGGATGGCATTAGGAGACATACCTAATATAAATGATGAGTTAATGGATGCAGCAAACCAACATGGCACATGTATACCTATGTATCAAACCTGCACATTGTGCACATGTATCCTAGAACTTAAAGTACAAAGAAACAAAAAGAATAAGTAATAGCTGACTCTCAAAGACTAAAGAAAGGGATAGAAAATAAAATTTGAAAAAGCCTCAAGAATATTCAACATCAGTCACTTAATGTTGAAATATGCTTCTGAAATAGCTCTGAATAGTTTCTGAAATGATGTGCAGGACAGGAATATTACTTAAAGTCACAAACTTGTTTTATTCATCTATTGTTTCAATAAATATTTATTGATCATCTATGTCAGTATTTTTCAGCCCTTTTTAAATTTTCACCTCCTAAGCATATATGTGTGTGTGTGTGTGTGTGTATGTGTGTGTATCTATACACATACACATATATATGTATGTGTATATATATGTGTGTATATATGTGTGTGTATGTATAGATACACACACATACACACACACACATATCCCTGTCTTCTTCCTTAAACCCCTTCCTTGCTCTATTACCATGAAATTATAATACCACAGATATACTGTTCATATTTTTATAAATGGTGGCCCTTTGGAAGTTCTCAAACCATTGTAATAGCAAGATTTTTTCACTCTCTCAAGAACCAAGTTTGCTTCCTTGAAGAAAATGTCATTCCCACTGAACGTACATGTTCTACCCATAGCCAGGCACTGCCAGGCACAATGTATTTAATAGCAAGCAAATCAAAGTCTCTGCTCCTATGGGATTCATTTCTAAGAGGAGAGATAATTATAATAATATAGACATATAAACATGATATGGTGACATATGCTAGGGTATAGTAGTGAGCCCATAATATTGAATATCACCACCAGTCAGGGAGGTAAGAAAAGGTTTACTTGAGAAACTGACACTTGAAGAGAGATCTGAAGAATGAATAGAATAAACCAGTAAGGAACAAGGAAGAGCATTCAACATAGGACATCATGCATGAAGGTCCTGTGGCAAGAGGAAGCATGGGAAAAGCAAGAGACTTAGGAAGACCTGTGTAGATAGAGCACTGAGAATATCAGAGTGCTCCGTAAGAAGGCAAGGGGTTACAGGTCCTAATAACAAGTCTCTATTATCAGAGCAAAGTGAATAAATACACATCAAAGTGAAAAATACAAGTCTTTAAGCCAAAGCGGAATATATGACATGACCAGTGTCATGATCATCACATAGCATACAAACTGAATTATTTATTAATGAATTCCTAGAATTATAGCAGCTGTAACATTTTCAATGTTTTCCACTAAGATGCCTATTTTTCAAAAACCGGAGGTAGATGTCAGTTACCTAGATAATTAAATTCTAACAGTCTGTATTAGTCTGTTTTCATGCTGCTGATAAAGACATACCTAAGACTGGGTAATTTATGAAGAAAAAGAGGTTTAATGGACTCACATTTCCACATGGCTGGGAGGCCTCACCATCACGGTAGAAGGCAAAAGGCACGTTTTACATGGTGGCAGCCAAGATAGAATGAGAGCCAAATGAAAGGGTTTTCCCCTTTAAAGCCATCAGACTTGGTGAGACTTACTTACTATGACGAGAACAGTATGGGGGAAACCACCCCCATGATTCAATTATCTCCCACCGAGTCCCTCCCACAACACAAGGGAATTATGGGGGAGCTACAATTCAAGGTGGGATTTGGGTAGGGACTGATAAACCTAACCATATCGCAGTCTGACAGTTAATTCTCAATTTAATTATTCTACACTGCTTTCATAAAGTGTACCATTTTGAAATTAATTTTTAAACAAATTTTTATGGATTTAAGGGTACAAGTGCAGTTGTGTAACATGATTATATTGAGTAGTGGTGAAAGCTGGGTTTTTACTGTACATTGTACACCCAAGTAGTGTACAATGCATCCAACAGGTGGTATTTCATCCCTCCCTCTGCTGCCCCACCATTTGGAGTCTCCAGTGTCTATTATTCTACTCTGTATATCCATGTACCCATTGATTAGCTCCCACTTAAAAGTGGAAACGTGGTTTTTGTTTTCATTTTAGTTTTCTGTTATTGAGTCATTTCACTAAGGACAGTGGCCTCCAGTTTCATCCATGTTGCTGCAAAAAAAAAGATTCATTCTTTTTTATGCCTGAGTTGTATTACATAGCATATATGTAGTACATTTTTAATGCAATCATCTTTGGATGATGAACAGTGATGGGCACTCAGTTTAGAACAGTTGATGGACACTTAGGTTGATTTCATGGCTTTGCTATGGTGACTAGTGCTACAATAAACATACAAAGACAGGTAAGTTTTCATATAATTTATTGTCCTTTTGGTAGATCCCCAGTAGTGGGATTGCTGGATCGAGGGGTATTTCTATTTTTAGTTCTTTGAGATAGCCCCACACAGTTTGGTTGTACAATTTACATTCCGACCTACAGTGGATAAGCGTTCCCTTTTCTCTCACCAACATCAGCTGTTTTTTGACTTTTTAATAACAGCCATTCTGACTGGTGGAAGATGGTGGGTTTTATTTGCATTTCTCTGATGATTAGTGATGTTGATCTTTTTTACATGTTTGTTGGTCATTTGTATTTCTCCTTTCATTTTGTACCCCATACATTTATACAATTATAAATTGTCAGTTTACACAAAAATAATGCCAGGAAAACCAGGTATTTTTCTCCTTAAAATTAAACCTACTTAATTGTGACATACGGAGTCATAAAGAAAATGAACTATGAATGTGTGAAATAGGTGATTATTATATCTAAAGTATGAAAAGTAAACTGGTTATAAAATAATTGATGAAGGATAAATATTGATAAGAGGCATAAGATGCGTCATCCAGAAAGCTACAAGATCTTCTCCTAAACTGATATACAACGCCATCTGAATTTCAATGAACTGTAGTGTTGTTTCTTTTACCTCTGAATGCCTTTTGTTCCTATGATGTAAGAAATACCCATTAGAAGCCAAGCAATTTTAAGAAATAGCTTTAGCAGTCACTCAATCCCCATTCTCTGGTACTATAACAACAGGAGGTGAGTCTTAAAGAACTTGGAAATTTGTTTACATTTAAGGTTCCAATAAGTTCCAAATATGTTTTTGATTATTATCCTCAGTATGTTTGTGTTTATGTATGTGTGCACATATCATTGAATATTAGGTTATAAAAGGTAAAAAAAAGAAAAAATTGATCATTTGAGGCTTTTCTGGTTTTTTTTTATTCAGATACTACCATAGCAGAGAAACACAACTGCTGTTCTTTAAGAGCAGACGTCTCCCTAGTTGATGCTCTCAGGTTCACCAGAAGTCTAGCAGCTGGTACATAATATGAAAGAAAAGGCAGGGAGGTCTAGATGTGTTTTTTTATGTCATTCAAGAAAAACCTCACCTTGCTTCAACCTAGCTGTTCAACTTTTTGTGTACACATCACAACCTTTAAAAAAATTACTTCCTGAAAATACTTCCATTTTCCAAACACCAGGTAAAGTTACATAAAATGATCAACAACTTTCCATGACACTCCTGAAGATAGTGGAAATACTGCCCCATGTCATTCTGGAAAATAAGGATGGGCTCCCTACCAGCAGACGCCTTGGGCTACTTCCAGGGCCTTTGGAAATGATCCAGTGAGTGAGAAGCTAGATCAGAAAATATTTACTGAGGATTCACAAAAGGTCAGTCAAGATGGGGCCTCAGAAGATGTTACAAATGACTCTAGGACGGGTGCAAGGAGGCATGTGTGAATTGACAGACTGAAAGGCCTAGCAGGGGTTGGACTGTGGCCCATGCCAGTCATCCTCTAGCCCAGGAATTCATGGCCCACACCAGAATGGCCTCCACTCAGATATTCTGGCACTCCTGATGGCTGCACGCTGAGTCATAGGATGTGGCAAATAGTCTAGCAATTATCAATCTGGCATTTCACTAAGTATAAATCATGGGGCTGCTTTTGTTCTATTTTGTGAACGCCCAACTGGCAAACAACAAAACAAAGGATGGCAGAAAACTTTTTGAAGTTTCTTCACCAACTCCCTTTTTGAAGTCAATTGGAAATTTGTGTGGTGGCATAGGGTGTAACTGTTTTTATAAATAAAAGAGGAAGAACAGTGGGTGCAAAGGCTTATGAACAGCTTTGAATTCTGCCTAATGAGCTGGGATGCTGAAAATATTCCTGTTCTCCCTGGTGTTTCCTCCACCATTTATGCAGACCCTCCGCACTCCCTTTCTAAAAGAAGCAAAAGCATCAGTAGTGAAGCAATAGCACAGAGAGGATAAGCAGGCAGCAGCAATAGCCTGTTATTGGTCTCTACCTACCCTGCCAGCTGGCCTTATTCACACTGCATCCAGTAGCACAGCCAATAAAAGAATCAGTTCTCGGCCTGGCACGGTGACTCACGCCCATAATCCCAGCACTTTGGGAGGCCGAGGCAGGTGGATTGTGAGGTTAGGAGTTCAAGACCAGTCTAGCCAAGATGGTGAAACCCCATCTCTACCAAAAATACAAAAATTAGCCAGGCATGGTGGCGGGCACCTGTAATCCCAGCTACTCAGGAGGTGAGGCAGAGAATTGCTTGAACCCAGGAAGCAGAGGTTGCAGTGAGCTGAGATTGCACCACTGCTTTGCATTTCTCTGATGGCAAGTGATGATGAGCATTTTTTCATGTGTCTGTTGGCTGTATGAATGTCTTCTTTTGAGAAATGTCTGTTCATATCCTTTGCCCACTTTTTGATGGGGTTGTTTGTTTTTTTCTTGTATATTTGTTTGAGTTCTTTGTAGATTCTGGAAATTAGCCCTTTGTCAGATGAGTAGATTGCAAAAATTTTCTCCCATTCTGTAGGTTGCCTGTTCACTCTGATGGTAGTTTCTTTGGCTGTGCAGAAGCTCTTTAGTTTAATTAGATCCCATTTGTCAATTTTGGCTTTTGCTGCCGTTGCTTTTGGTGTTTTAGACATGAAGTCCTTGCCCATGCCTATGTCCTGAATGGTATGAGATACCATCTCACACCAGTTAGAATGGCAATCATTAAAAAATCAGGAAACAACAGGTGTTGGAGAGGATGTGGAGAAATAGGAACACTTTTACACTGTTGGTGGGATTGTAAACTAGTTCAACCACTATGGAAAACAGTATGGCAATTCCTCAAGGACCTAGAACTAGATGTACCATATGACCCAGCCATCCCACTACTGGGTATATACCCAAAGGATTATAAATCATGCTCCTATAAAGACACATGCACACGTATGTTTATTGCGGCACTATTCACAATAGCAAAGACTTGGAATCAACCCAAATGTCCATCAGTGACAGACTGGATTAAGAAAATGTGGCACATATACACCATGGAATACTATGCAGCCATAAAAAAGGATGAGTTTGCGTCCTTTGTAGGGACATGGATGCAGCTGGAAACCATCATTCTTAGCAAACTATCACAAGAAGAGAAAACCAAACACTGCATGTTCTCACTCATAGGTGGGAACTGAACAATGAGCTCACTTGGACTCGGGAAGGGGAACATCACACAATGGGGCCTATCATGGGGAGGGGGGAGGGGGGAGGGATTGCATTGGGGAGTTATACCTGATATAAATGATGAATTGATGGGTGTTGACGAGTTGATGGCTGCAGCACACCAACATGGCACATGTATACATATGTAACAAACCTGCACGTTATGCACATGTACCCTAGAACTTAAAGTATAATAAAAAAAAAAAAAAAGAGAGAGAGATTGCACCACTGCACTTCAGCCTGGATACAGAGTGAGGCTCCATTTAAAAACAAAAAAAATACCCACAGTTCCACAGCTAAAAGGTCCCAAACTGCTTCCATTTGCACCCTAGCACTCCTTCAAACTACAATTTTAACTAATACTATTTATAGCACCATATCTATAGAGCATATTTATATAGAAAACAAGGTGGCCTTAAATTATCAAAATAAGTTTTCCCTCTTGGATGGAGGTTGTTCTACAAATACACACACACACACACACACACACATACATATGTATACACACACACACACATCTATGTGTATGTACATATATTTAAACATTTGTATATATTTTCTCATACATGTCAATATATCATATATATCCTAATATAAATAACTAAAATTTATGTAATATTTTAATTTTGTAATTTATAGACCACTGGCTTGTCATGAAAAATTTGTATTTCTATATACTGGAATTCAAGATCAAGGATATTAACAGTAGCATTCACATTGTCACACTTTTTTTTTTTTAACAGGCAAATTGCTCTTGTACCTTTGCCTTATGAAGAGCTATTTTCAATGACATTTAGGCTAAAATTAGTAAAAAGTCAGACTTCTATCTTTATCTAATGATATCTGATGAAGATGAAATTTTGTGGCTTTAGCTGACTGTCTTAATGAAGGTATGTTAGTGCTGGCCAGTAGTTAACATAGACAAAGGACCTATTCTCAACCCTTCAACAGAATAGATGTTATTGATTGATTTCACCTCACTGGATTTTAACTTTTATATTGGATATGTTTAACATTATGGTGAACAAAAGAGCAAAACTCTTTTCTGTTGCTATTTTAAATTATAGAAAAGGAAAAAGCACAAATTTCAAAAATACAAAATAAAAATTTCAAATAGAGATGCTAAGATTGCCTTCTCCTACCTAATAGTTCATTCTATATCTGTGTACCCTACTTTAGAAACTACTCCTTTAGGCAATGACAATACAGAAGATATGAAAACAAGCAAATGCTGAAATCAGCTTTGCCTGTTAAAGAGACTAACTCAGGAAGAAGTAAGGAGAATAGATTGAAAAACAAATCTAGTGGGAAAGAGATCGGGTGGAGCCCAGAGTAACTGTCCAGGAGATAATGGGAACCTCAGTTAAACCTGTAGCGGGGAGCAGAGGCTGATGCTGAGATAGGGTGGGCAGGGGAGTGTGAATGCCAGGATGCCAGGATGCCATCTGCCATGGCTGCTCAGAACCACACACACAGTTCCTAGGGGTACTCTTCTGCATGCTCTATATCAAGACTTAAAAAGGAAAAGTCAATTAAATAGAGAAAAGTAAAACAATAAAGAGCAGTCTCTAAACAAAATTTACAGAGTTTGATTTGGGCTGTGAATAGGTGAGTGTTCATTACATGTCTCCATGTTTCTCTGGTTTTGAAATATTTAAAAATAAAAATATAGCTTATTCACATGCTTATATTTTTTAAATAAACTTTATTAACTAGTGGAGAATTTTGATACCTCTGACTATTAAACATCAAATTCTCCTTACAGAAACTAAGCATTTTTGTTAAATTCACTGAAATGTTGACATGTGAGAATTTCTTACCTTAAAATAACAAAACATTTCATGCATCTGGAGATAGGTGCAAAATTGCTATCAACTCTCTTCTTCTGTTACAAAATTAATGAGTATTCAGTGAAGCTATAACAAAGAATTTTCCTCTAGGCATGTTATAAAAACATTTCTAGTTCTAGTATTAAAGCAAAGTCTTGCTTGAGATCCAGTAGTTTTTTAAATTGCACATTTTTGAAAATGACAAATGCCACACAAAAGAATTTGTTTGATTTCTCTTACATTTAAAACCCCTGTCTTATTTATCAACTCCTCTCTTGTAATGAATATTTTCCTGAGGGAGGATTGAGGAACAATTAATGAGTAAATTCAGAGCATTCTCCTCTCTTCATCCAACTGCTTAAGGACATAGAGCTCCAATACATTTTGAATATCACCAAAGTATGCAGTCAATTCTACTGTATCTTCTTCATAAAGATGATTTCGTCCAAAACCGATGCCTCAAATTACCTCAGGAGTAAGAGATTTCCTTTCACGATGACAGTTTTTCTATTATATAAGAATGCTAAGGTCTGAATTTCAGTCTCTGATTCATGGTACATTCATTTGAGTTTCACTATGAGAGAAAAGCAGTTTTGGAAAGCAGAGATGTGAACCTGAGAGAGTGCACAGAGCCATATATTAGTGAAATAAATAATCACTGATACACTCAGAGTTTGTTCATTATACTCCTTACATTAAAAATTTAATACTTTCATTTTATCTTTTCTTCCCCCTTTTTAAGTGTCTCCATGATAATTTTCTATATTTTATAGATACTTTTCAACTACACAACTAAGATTTATGTCATTAATCTATATAAATTAAAAAATCCAAAATTTTTTAAAAATTAAAAAATAAGATTTCTCCTTCCAGCAACAATATACCGATTTAAGAATTTTATTCTCACACTGATAGAATAATCAGAAGTCTCAAATATAAAATTTAATGGATTAAAAGTGTTAATTGATTTTTATAGGACAATAAGTCACAGAGGAAAAAAACATCAGGTATATTGAAGCAAGGTAAAAAACCCTCTCTGACTTGTAGATTCATGAAGAAAAATGCTTTGCATCAAATATAATAAAACTATGTTTTGTAACATAGATCCAGCTATATATATTTTCTTTTATAATTCTTATTTTTCATTTATGTTCCATAGTATTTGTATCCGGTTGAAAATAAACTCACTTTATATGACTTCTAAAAATGTCAATTATGCTGGAAAAAGAAATGGATACTTTTATTAAAATGCCATCATGTCACAGTTTCATCATATTTAAAAATGCATGTAGAGAAGGATAGCCTTGAACATTTGAAGTTTTGAGGTTACCTAGAAAAATTACATTGCAATCATTGGCTTGTGAAGAAAGCTCAATCACCATTTCTTGCTCATCATTCTTTGTAATTGATGATACCGCTATATGAAAAGAACCTGCCATCCACTGACTGGGGAATATTGTGCAAGACATCATTCTTTAAACTTCAGTTTTCTACTATGCAAAATGAAAAAGAAAGTATCTATTTAATACTTGCCTCAGTATTATGGAAGTGATCACAGTGGTAAGTGTGTTTTATAATTCTTTCTGTAAATCACATAATACATGGAAATATTCACAAGGAAGACAGCAGGAACATCCTTGCCAGAAAACCAAATGATTGTTCCTCTGTTTTGTGGCTCCTGCTTTTCTTTAGAATAGGCAGAGTATTTTTCTAATTTTTTCTACCTACTAGCAATGTTCACTCTACATCTAATCATAAATTGCAACCAAACTAGGAAAAAATGGGTTGGGAATGAGACTAATAATAGAATATTCCATAATGGAATATGTAATATTATAGGTAAAGTAGTAATAAACTCTGCAAGGATAGCTTTTCATAAAACTCATCTATTCAGAGTCAGAGAGCTGGGTAGTGAGGTTGGTACAAAATCCCATCTCAGTCTAGAAAAGCTGAACTGGGTAAAAAGCCTGTTAGTAGAGTTAGTTTATAATCCTAATCAGATGACTGAGTGAGTATGACCCATTAAAAAACCTGGTTGACACTAACCAACCCAGACAGAGTTTTCTTCATTTAGGGATGAAGACACAGGAATCTCGGGACCAATCTCTCTTTCTCTCTCTTTCTGTCTCCCTCCCTTCCCCATGGAGTCTTAAAAATAATACTGCAGAACATAGTGATCCTGAAGATTTAAATAACTAATATATTCCTGAGAAAATATCTATTTTTGTATTATATATATATATTTTGTTAGAAACCAGTACATGGTCTCTATAAATTAGAAGTCCTCATTCATTTGTTTAAATAAAAGGTTATTAGGTGAGTACTTTCTGTGCTCCAGGCATCTTCATCTCTTTCATAAGGCAGTGTTTCTCAATTTTTGGTATACATTAGAATCTCCTGAGAAGCCTGAAACAGAATAAGTGATGCCTGGGCCCCACCCCAGACCTTGTTAGTCAACGCTGTCTAGGTCGGTGATTCTAGTGTGCGGCAAGGGCTGTGAAACCATATGGCTAGCAGTGGAGGACATACCTGTAAACACGGGTGGCCATAGTTCTTGAGATAAGAGTTACTTCATGAACAGAGAAATGATATAATTTTACATATTGATTAGAGGAGATTTCAGGCAGGGAAATGGCATGATCCAACTCACATAGTTATAAACCCTTCTGCTTTTGTGTGGTATACAGACTAGGTGGGCAAGAGGAAGATTATTAGACTTTAAGTAGTCCAAACTAGAGATAAATAATGTGACTTGAAAAAGAATGGAAGAAGTAGAGAGCAAGGTATGTTTTGAGCACTGGAAAATGCTGAGAGCTGACGAAGCTGGATAATGAGGTTCACTGCTATTCTGTCTGTTGAAAATTTCTGTAATAAAAAACTGTCTAAATATATAAAATAACTGAGGAATTGCTTTTAGGCTTTTGGGGGAAAAAATTTAGACCCAAGACTCTCATATGCTTTCCAGTTTTACAAAGGTAACAGAAAGACTTTCACAGGGATGTGAAGACTTATATAATTTTCAAATTATTTTAGACATACTTTAGCAGATGAAGAGATTAATCAAAACTCGATTCAAGATTGCAAAGTTGCATAAAATAGGTTTCTTCTTACTCAGTTTGCAAATTCAAGGACCCCATTGGATCACATGTTGTCAGAACATTTGCCACAGGCTGATCTGGCCCTGTCCTTAAGAATCCTTTAGAATTATCCCTAAAGCTTGGAGGACAGATTCCCTGGAGATCTATCTGCATGTTCATCTCCTTGTGCACATGGATTTTGATCCCCTCATGTCAGATCGGAAGTGTGGTACAGTTTACATGCCAGGAGGACGTGGTGCTGTGAAGCATGGTGGTTCTGGCACACTTTGGTTCCAATGGAACTAATCCTACCCGAACATATTTCTGGGCGTCACCTTATTCTGTTAGCTTAAGTCCAGTGAAGTTTAATTTAATAATCTTCTAATGTGACTAAATTAGAAACATAATTCATTATACATCACAGTGGACATTTTTAATGGGTGCATCACAGATTGGTACATAAAACCAGCTAGATTCAAGGTCCACAATTTAATATTTAAAGTTGTACAATTGAGCCATCCCTCTCTGTTACGCAGGAGAAAGACACACTTTACTGTCTCCTCTCTAATGATTTGTCCTTTAGGTTCCAAGCTAGTGGGGATATGTTCAGATGCTAAATGCAACAAAAGCATTCTCTATTTCCCTTTTTCCTTTTTTGTTGAAAGGCACTTTGAAGTTTGTAAAAATAGCCACTTGAAGATTGTTGGAATTTATCAACAGCAATTGTAGTTTATGGGATGAATGATAATTATTACCTATATACACTTGAGCCTAGCAAATGCTAAAACAGTGTTAAGGGGGAATTTATAGCACCAAATGCCCACATCAAAAAGATAGGAAGATCTCAAATTGACACCCTAACATCATAACTGAGAACCAAGAGCAAACAAACCCCAAAGCTAGCAGAAGATAAGAAATAAGCAAGATCAGACAGGAACTGAAGGAGATAGAGACCAAAAGACCCTTTAAAAAATCAATGAATTCAGGATATGTTTTTTCTTTTTTTGGAAAAGAAAATTAATGAAAGAGACCACTAGCTAGACTAATAAAGAAGAGAGAAGAATCAAATAGACACAATAAAAAAGATAAAGGGGATATTACCACTGACCCACAGAAATACAGCCATCAGAGAATACTATTAACACCTCTATACAAATAAACTAGAAAATCTGGAAGAAATGGATACGTTCCAGGACACATACACCCTCCCAGGACTAAACCACGAAGAAGCTGAATCCCTGAATAGACCAACAATGAGTTCTGAAACTAAGGCAGTAATAAATAGCCTACCAAGCAAAAAACACACAGGACCAGATGGATTTCCAACTAAATTCTACCAGAAATACAAAGAGGAGCTGATACCCTTTCTTCTGAAACTACTCCAAACAATTGAAAGGAAGGCACCCCTCCATAACTCATTCTATGAGGCCAGCATCATCCTGATACCAAAACCTCGCAGAGATTCAATAAAAAAGAAAACTTCAGGCCAATATCTCTGACGAAGGATATTCAAATAGGATGAGAAGATGTCAAATTGTCTTTGTTTGTAGATGGCATGATCCTATATCTAGAAAACCCCATCATCTCAGCAGCCCAAAAGCTTTGTAAGCTAACGAGGAACTTCAGCAAGGTCTCAGGATACATAATGAATGTGCAAAAGTCACAAACATTCCTGTACACCGACAACAGGCAAGCAGAGAAACCAACCATGAAGGAACTCCCATTCAAATTGCTACAAAGAGAATAAAATACCTAGAAATATAGCAAACAAGGGAAGCGAAGGACCTCTTCAAGGAGAACTACAAACCACTGCTCAAGGAAATCAGAGAGGACACAAACAAGTGGAGAAACATTCCATGGAAAGGAAGAATCAATATTATGAAAATGGCCATACTACCCAAAGTAATTTAGAGGTTCAATGCTCAGTGCTACACCTATTAAACTGCCCTTAAGATTCTTCACAGATATAGAAGAAACTATTTTAAAATTCATATGGAACCAAAAAAAGAGCTCGTATAGCCAAGACAATCCTAAGCAAAAAGAACAAAGCTGGAGGCATCATGCTACCAGACTTGAAACTATACCACAAAACCACAATAACCAAAACAGCATAGTGCTTGTATTAAAACAGACACATAGACCAATGGAACAAAATAGAGAACTCAGAAATAAGACCAAATATCTGCAACCATCTCATCCTTGACAAACTTCACAAAAACAAGCAACGGGGAAAGGATTCCCTATTTAAGAAATGGTTCTGGGAGATCTGGCTAGCCATATGCAGAAAATTGAAACTGGATACCTTCCTTACACCTTATACAAAAATTAACTCAAGATGGATTAAAGACTTAAATGTAAAACCCCAAACTATAAAAACCCTAGAAGAAAATCTAGGTAATACCATTCAGGACATAGGCATGGGCCAAGATTTCATGATGAAATTGCCGAAAGCAATTGCCACAAAAGCCAAAATTGACAAATGGGATCTGATTAAACTAAAGAGCTTCTGCACAGCAAAAGAAACTATTATCAGAGTGAACAGGCAACCTACAGAGTGGGTGAAAAATTTTGCAATCTACCCATCTGACAAAAGTCTAATATCCAGAATCTACAAGGAACTTAAAGAAATCTACGAGAAAAAAACAAACAATCCTATTAAAAAGTGGGCAAAGAATGTGAACAGACACTCCTCAAAAGAAGACATTGACATGGCCAACAAACATATGAAAAGAAGCTCAACATCACTGATCTTTAAAGAAATGCAAATCAAAACCACAATGAGATAGTATCTCACACCAATAAGAATGGTGTTTATTAAAAAGTCAAGAATCAACAGATGCTGGTGAGGTTGTAGAGAATTAGGAATGCTTTTACACTGTTGGTGGGAATGTAAATTAGCTCAACCATTGTCGAAGATGGTGTGGCAATTCCTCAGAGATCTAGAACCAGAAATACCATTTGTCTCTGCAATCCCATTACTGGATATACCCAAAGGAATATAAATCATTCTGTTATAAAGACATATGCACATGTATGTTCATTGCAGCACTATTCACAATAGCAAAGACATGGAATCAAACCAAATACCCATCAATGATAGACTGAATAAAGAAAATGTGGTACATATACATGATGAAATACTATGCAGCCATAAAAAGAAACAAGATCATGTCCTTTGCAGAAACACGAATTATCCTCAGCAAACTATGCAGGAACGGAAAACCAAGTATTGCATGTTCTCACTTACAAGTAGTAGCTGAACAATGAGAACACATGGACACAGGGAGTGAAATAATGACACTGAGGCCTGTTAGGAGGTAGGGTGGGGACAGGAAGACAATTGGGAAAAATAGATAATGTGTGCTAGGCTTAATACCTAGGTGGTGGGTCGATAGGTGCAGCAAACCACTGTGGCACAGATTTTCCTATGTAACAAACCTGCACATCCTACACATATATCCCGGAACTTAAAACAAAATTTAAAATTAATTATAAAAAGAACTACAATTACTTCAAACTTAAAACAAGAAACTGAAACCACAGATACTAGGTTATTATTATAGAGTGAGTACTGGTAACATATATAGGTTGTATATTATATAGTAATTCTGATTTGAAGATAAAAATCATTCTCTTGACTTTTGCCTATACCTATGGCAATGTGTAGTGAGACACCAGCATCTGCTATAAAATTCTTCTCCCATCCATCTCTTCCACTTTTCTCTTCTGCCTCTATATTTTACTATTAAAATCTATAGTAGGTGCCCATTAGACAGACTGTCAGATGGAGGTTATTATGCATAATTATGACCAGCACAAATGTTCAATAGTGTCAAACATTTTATGCTCTGCATATTTTTAAATTCAGGCACTCTGGGAGGTCATCTGTGTACTGGACAGATAGACATCTATTAAATGTCCAGTCGCTCTATGATCCTTTTTGTCTCTACATTGCTAGAGATTCCTGGTACATAATACCACAGTATGCACTTTAGAGTATTCATTAAATGAATGAATTTATACATGAATGAAGATTTGAACCTTCCCTTCTTGAGACAGAATCAATTATTTTTTGCAAAGATATGTATCAAACTTACACTGAAAAAAAAGTGGGCCACACCACCAAAAAAATGAAGAGAATATAACTGTGATGTGAATGTATAAAAACAGATATGTGAAAATCATGATCAGTGAGCCCTTCCCATCCATAAGTAAAATAAATATGGTCAAAATTATAAGAGCACATCTATTATTTGCAACAAGCCATAAAGATAAATTATTTTTTATAAAATTTTGAGTGTTTTATACATGCAGCTGTCAATATGTTTATTAAATAACTCTAGTATCCAGGTGTTTGCATACCAAATGAAACCTGGGAGCCATTTTTCCTGTATTTATCATTCACTATTTTCCCACAATATGCAAATGCTAAAGCTAAATAAATTATATTCATAGGTTGATTTTAAGTCTAAAGTATCTATATTTATATAAAAATCTACGCTTCAAATTTTAAAGCCTTTAAGCAAAAAAGACAAGTACAGTTTTAGTGTAAGATTTACATGCTTTTTTAATGTTAACTTTAAAGACATTTAAAATGTTCTGTGCCCTCCAGGTATGCTTATTGAACAGGCTAATTTATTATAATATTATATAATCAAAACAGGACTCTGGCAAACTATATTTGAACTGAGATTTACATAATGACATACCTTTAATAGAAAGTCTTATCAGCTCCCTACAATTATCAAATGTTCTAATTTAACTGACAGTCAAACAATACAGAGGACAACTATAAAAATTCCTAAGTATTGTGAAAACATTTTCACTTCATTATGCTGCAGTCTTGGTGGGGGAAACGTCATCATTCTCCCCTAGGGATATTAAATGATTTTCATCTTAAGCAACATTTACATTTAATAAGTATCAGTTTTGTTTTATGAGAGGTTTAACAATGAAGTGCTATTTCCTACTACTTGATATGTGTAGTTGGAAAAGTAAAGGAATTGAGCTTAAAATAGGCATATAAAGCAAGATTTGAGGGGCCAAAAATGCATGATCAGAGCTTTCCAAAGAGGTTGGTACTCAATATGTCCACAGGCAACAACACATGTGTGTGCGTACATGTGTGTGCATGAAGGGGGTGGAATAAGGACCTAATGAGACCCTGAATTTGAATCCTCAAAGCAGTTAAAATTAAGGACATGATCATGAACAAGCCACTTAGCCTCTGGACCCTCAGATCCTCAATTCAAATATTCTAATACCTCCTAACTGGTTCTCTGTAAACATCTAAAGGAAGTTGGCATAATAGCTCACTCAAGGCTTAAATATTCTATAGTTATAAATAGTTTTATAAAATCGTGGAAGAAACTATGACAAAATAATAAAAAGTGGTTATATTAGAGAGTAAGTGCTTGGTTTGCAATCTTACAAATTTTTTGCAATCCACTTTATATTAAATTTATACATAAAAATATTGATGCATAGGACATTATAGTTGATTACCATATAATAAAATAGTGTTTAATCCTAGTAAACAAATGCATTATTTTTAATTATTATTATTTTTGAAGGGATGGTTATGCCAACTTGGAATGTCTCTGTATTAGTCAATTTTTACACTACATAAAGAACTTCCTTGAGGCTGGGTGATTTATAAAGGAAAGAGGTTTAACTGACTCAGTTCCACATGGCTGGGGAGGCCTCAGGAAACTTACAACTGGTGGAAGGGGAAGCAGGCACCTTCTTCACAAGGCAGCAGGAGAGTAAAGAGCAGGGGAAACAGCCACTTATAAAGCCATCAGATCTGGTGAGTACTCACACACTATCATGAGAACAGCATGGGGGAAACCGCCCTTATGATCCAATGGCCTCCGTCCCTGGACAAGTAGGGATTACAGGTTCCTCCCACAACACTTGGGGGTTACAATTCGAGATGAGATTTGGGTGGGGACAAAGAGCAAAACTGTATCAGTCTCAGTTGAGGGGACTCTTTCTGTGAGCTTTGAATAATGTTAAAGAAGCTCTTACTGTTCTCCAAAGATGTTGGCAGCCTCCATGCTCCTCTCTCTTGCAAAGTGTTTTCTTTACCTTTCCTCTCAACATTGCTTAGCAGAACAGTGGAGCACTCACTATGTGCTTGTTTTACCTCACTCATCACCTTCTATCTTTTATTGTAGTTAATTATTTAAATGTATCTTTTACTCAGTCTAAACCAATACATGAGAGGGAAGATGTTTTATTTACCTTTGAATCCTCCTCATGTCTAACGTAGGGTATTGAATACAGACAATAAATATTTGTGGAGTGACTGAATAATGCTTTTATCTCACCTTGGATTTTTGCCTCCCAATGGTAAATTTATATTTCTTTTATTAAATAACAAATGTAAATGTTAAAGAACTGCCTTACTACATTACAGCCATATGTTATAGCAATCTTTGAATGAACCCAGAGAGAGCAAATAAAGTAATTTCAATATATAAATGATAAAAATATATTTATCCTTAATATGAAAACATAGCTTAGCTGCTATAGTAATCCTTCATGTACACATTAAACAATTTATGCACAAATACCTACTATGGGCTGAGAATTACAGTGGGGAATAAGGATAATTAAGTAGAATGTTTCTCAAAAGCTTATAGAACTATCAGAGATTTCTCAAATAAATATATATTTCACATGTATTTTAAAATGTAAAATTATTTTTAAATAGTTTCGAAATATGATGTAATAAAATGGGCTCATTTCTCCTTTTCATTGAAAGGTTATATTTTACTTTTATATAAACATATTCTTTTTATTATAGTTTAACAGCAAAATCAAAACAAATAAGATAAATGTATATCTACCAACAAAGAACAATATAAAAATAGATCAAGCTTAATTTTAAATTGAGGAATATGGCATAACACGTAAGTTTAGAATAATATTTTTAAATCTTAACCTTTTATTATATTAAAAAATAAATGTGCATCAAAGTGTGTAGAATATGCAGAAAAATTAGAAAATTCTGTTATATTAGAACAGTAAATAAAGTCCACTGGATTCACAAAATGTAGATATTAAAGTTTGTATATTCTTAACTCATTTTATGTAACTATATGAGTATATTATACGTGACATACTAGTTTGTAATCTTTTTTCATTAAAATTTATTTTTCATATTTCCTATAAATATTCAATAACATAATTGTAATGGTCACATGGAATTCCATCTTCTTCATGAATCATAATTTATTTAACTATTCCCCTATTGCTGGACATTTGCATTGTTTCAACATTTCTTTTCACTACAGTGCTGTAATTACCATCCTTGTAAATAAATCCATATGCATTATTTTCTTATGATTATTATACACACCTCACTAAATTCTAAAATAATATACTGATTATAATTTAATAGTTTCTTGATGACTCAATATCATCTCCATCAAAACAAAGCATATTTCTTTCAGTTTAATGTGGAAATGTTTGCTCTAGAGTTAGAATTAAATCCTGATTGTACCATTCAGTAGCTCCATGACTTCAAGCAAGTTACTCAGCCTCTTAGGAAATAATATCTCCCTCTGTAAAATGAGCTTGATAATAGCTTCTATCATATAGATTATGAAGATAACATGAGAAATATACATAAAATGTATAGCTCTGAGTCTTTTAAGTGTATAAAGTGAATAAACATTAACTTTACATTAATTACATAATTTTTCATCATAGCAATTATATCCATCAGGGATTTCCAGAGGAAAGATCCAATAGGCTATATAGAGATATACATAAAGAAACTTGACTATGAAGGACTAACTCATGCCATTGCAAAGACGAAGAAGTCCCACAGTCTGCCATCTGTACCCTAGTGTCCCAGAGAAGCTGATGGTCCAAACCCTAAGGTCTGAAAACTAGGTGAGCCAATGGTATAAGTCCCAGGCTGAGTCCATAGGACTAGTATCTTGGGGGTTGATGGTGTAAGTTCTGATTCAAGTCCAAAAGTCCAAGAACCTGGAGCACTGATGTCCAAGACAGAAGATGGATGTCCTAGTTCAAGTAGATACAAGAAATTTGCCCCTCCTCCACCTTTTTTTTCTATTTAAATCCTCAGCAGATTAGATGATGACCACCTGTATCAAAGAGGGAAATCTTCTTTACCTAGCCTACTGATTTAAATGCTAACCTCATCCAGAAACACCTTCACGCAGAAATAACATTACCAGCCATCTGGCATCCATAAGCCCAGTCAAGTTGACACACAAAATTAACCTTCACAACAATTACAGTAGATACAAGGAACAGTGAAGCTGTCCAACCCTGTTTACCCCTTGCTCAAAAAACTCAAATCGTAATTGATTTCAGTTTCAAAATCTTATATAGATTTATTTTATAACTATTAAATATTACTTCAAGATTTCTCTATGTGTATATTTTATACTGCCAGATGTACTCATTCTCTTTTCCTAGGCATTATACTTAATTGCTTCCATTATATCAACTAACATGCAATCTCTATTGTTTTTCTTTATGCCCTGTTTCTTGACAGTTACATTTCCCCACACTCCTAAGAATATTCTAAGAGTTCTACAGCCATGGTAACAAGTTAAAACTAGAACTTGTTTTGAACCTATTTAACTAATCCATTATATTTCTATAATCATGGTGATAAGAAACTCTCAGAATCGGTTTTAAATATCAACCAGTGACAGCTAAACTTAGTAAACACACTTCTGAAAGCCAACCAGTCAGTGAGAGTTCCTGCTTTTCAAAGTTGACCACTGAACAAAAGTCTTATTCTAGTAACACATTTCTGAAAGCCAATCAGCAACTCAGTCTTTCCTGTGTAACCACACGCAGCAAACAGTGTCATTTTACTTCCACTGCTAAAAGCCACTAATCACTGACCTATATGCTTTCTATATTAGTTATCTACTGCTGTGTAACAAATTGCCCCATGCCGGGCGCTGTGGCTCACACCTGTGATCCCAGCACTTTGGGAGGCTGAGGTGGGTGGATTACAAGGTCAGGAGATCGAGACCATCCTGGCTAACACAGTGAAACACTGTCTCTACTAAAAATACAAAAAATTAGCCAGGCGTGGTGGTGGACGCCTGTAGTCCCAGCTGCTGTGGAGGCTGAGCCAGGAGAATGGTGTGAACCTGGGAGCGGAACTTGCAGTGAGTGGAGATCACGCCACTGCACTCCAGCCTGGGCGGCAGAGCCAGACTCCCCCCCAAAAAAAAAAAAAAAAAAAAAAAAAAAAATTGCCCCAAAACTAGAAGCATAAGACAAAAATTTATCTCACACCATTTCTGAGAGTTAGGAATCTGGGTAGCTTTACTAGGGTTCAGGCTCAGGGTCTCTCATGAGACTGCCTTCAAGCTCTCACTAGAGCTGCAGTCATCTGAAGGATTGACTGGAGGCTCCATTTCCACATTGTATTACTCACATAGAACTCAGTGCCTAATTTGTGTAGGCAGAAGGTCTTAGTTCATCACCGCATACACCTCTCTAAGAGCTGTTGCAGTATCCTCGTGACATGGCACCTAGCTTTCCTCAGAGCAACTTACCCAAGGGAGAGCAAGGAAGAAGCCAGACTCTCTTTTATGATCTGGACTCAGAAGTGAAGTACCTGCTATATTCTATTGGTAACACCTGATACACTATGAGAGGAAAATACACACAAGCATGAACCAAGAACCACATCCTTGGAGCCATCTTAGAGACTGGCTACCACTCTTCCTGAAAACCCTATATAAGATCAACGGCCTGCTTTGCCCAGAGATCATGCTTAACCAGTATAATGCCCCATTATTTATGGGTTTTATTTCAGATATTGAGTGTTAGTGTCATCCTTTTCTTAATTTCTAGATGTTCTTCCTAGACTTTTTGAAGTTTCTCATTTGGAAGCATTCCATTTGACCCAGGAACCAACAACAGTGCTCACTGCACCTACTTCAACCAAAACTCTGATAGTGCTTTGTATCTGCTAGAATGTGAACACTTCTATGGCAGGTATTAAGCCTAAGTTATTTCTCAATCTTTATTGCCAAGTATATAGTAGACACTCAGTTAATATTTGTTACATAAATAGATGCAGAAATCATAATGAAATATTAATCTTTCAAATTTTACCTCACAAAGTTAAGCAATATTGAGTGGTGGATTGTTGTAAATGTACAACTCATATTTTCTTTACTA
The DNA here is from genome assembly GCF_002776525.5 of Piliocolobus tephrosceles. Taxonomy (NCBI): domain Eukaryota; kingdom Metazoa; phylum Chordata; class Mammalia; order Primates; family Cercopithecidae; genus Piliocolobus; species Piliocolobus tephrosceles. The sequence continues at coordinate 40,476,777 of NC_045436.1, read as the reverse complement.
ATAGACCTGGTGCCATCTTGATATTTTCTTACTCAAATGTTTCCAACATGCTGGTGAAGCTGGGTTCAGGAGGTAGGAGACACATCTCTGATTTTATCATTGAAGTTTAAGGAAAAATGGAATTCACATAGAACACAACCATTTCATTAAATGAGAAAGACCTAATTCATCACCCTAATACATTTTTTATACCTTGAACATAGTCAAAAACTTTAGCCAGATACAATATTGCAATCGTTTTTATTTTACTGTTGGATGATTCATGTAAGTATAGCAAGTGTTGAAAGTTTGAACCAATTAAACCATGTAAACATAAAATATGTCTTCAATCAACAATTACAATTACCATGAAAACACATTCATATCCATTTGCCACTACCAAAGAAAATCAAAAGGACATTAGAGAACATGACATTGGAGGCTGATGGCAGTGTATAGCAGATAAAATAAGGGATGAATGGGGATATACCCAAACAACTTTTCAAGTCCTATTTGGTATAAAATATATTTTTCAGTGACTATATTATTCATCTCAAGCAAGCAGATACTCTATAGGCAAAGCATGACATTGACCTAAACATAGTGCATTTAAACTTAACCCAAATTAGAATAGGCCATTTCCTATACTTGAGCAGATATAAATGATATAAAATATATAGAGCTCCTTTCAAATGAGAATGTAAGTTTTTTACAGTAATTAATCCTACGGAACACCTCAAAGAATAGGCTCAAAATTAAGCTTAGTTTTTGACAAGAGTAATAAATGTCTATATTCTAAATAAGCAAAGGAAAACCAGGACAAGTCAGAATAGTAAATTTAAGAAGGCAAAATAAATTATACACACATCAAATAGTTACACGAAAATATGACAAAAAGTTAGATTAAAAAATACGGGCAGAAATCCAAGTAAATGCTGGGATGTGTATTTTTAAAAGTCTTTAAAAAGTGCAAAAATATAAGCAGAACTAGTAGTAGCTAAGATTATATTCACAATAAGTCAAACATGTATTGGATTATCATGTTGTATTCTGAGCTTCATCCCTTAAAATAAATGAGAAAATTGGAAAAATGTTCAGAGAGAAGTGCCAAAAGGGATCAAGGATTAGAAGGAGGGATTCTGAAGAATACATTAAATAGCCCATTTTAGAAAATAGAGAGTCATAATAATCTATGCATAACCTTTATTTTGTTGTTAGTAAATAAGTTTCAACTGGAATAAAGGATATATAAGAAAGTCTTATGTTACAAAGTAGAAAATTCTTAAAGAAGATCACCAAAAATCAGCCTTGACTGTCAAGGATGATTATCTAATTGCTGGAATCTTTAAAGCTAAGATAGATTCTAATTTAGCAAATGTATATCAAGTCTTGACTAAAGGCAGTGAAGCAAACTAAATTACATAAAAAATACCTTGTACTTTCTTAATGGGAAAAAAAACAGTAATTAGGCCAAGAAATCAGGTTCCGGTATTAATCACGTAATTTAAATAACCATGTATTCTAAGGGTAAGTAAAATGTATTATATGAAGTGCTGGAAATGATATGAAAAAGAAGTAGTAGAACTATAGGTCATTGATATTACTCAGCATCTGAACTAATGAGAAACTTGACAGTAAGACAATAATACGATTTCAGTTAAAATGGACCATTGGTTTAGGAAAGTGATTTGATCATTCATTTGTATTCCCTAAATGATTTTCTTGAAAGATAATAGCTAATCCACCCCTTCAAGGTATCTCCATTAGAATTCCAAGAATTATAGGCCTAAAATGCTCCTTAATATAATCTACAGCTTCAAGGTTAAAAATTTGCCAAAGTCACAAAAGCTTAACAAAGGAGAGAAACAAGTTGAGCATATTTGTGACAGTCCAGAGGGTTGGGGAGCTTGAGGACAGACAGTGCTTCAAAAAAAAGACAACCGAAGATATGTTAAAAGACTAACTTTCCAAAATAGCCTTTCTAAAACTAAGTGTGACAAGCCATATATTCCTGGAAAAAAATTAAAGACTTGTTTTTTACTTGGTCTAAGATTATAAAATTATAATCTAGAAGAAATTCTTTGTGCCTATTAAGCAAGTTGAAATTACGACTTACGCAGCATTCCAGTTACAATCAAGCCACTATTCTAGGAAATACAGGATATAAAAATATGGTTGTACCAGGTATTTTTAGAGAATGTATGGTCCTCATACTAGGTACTTTGTTAGCAACCCATGCCATTTATGGAATATTCGTAACTCTATTTAATCATTGGTTCTTGCTGTTGATAGATCTCTGAATTTACAGAGTAAAATCAATAAACAGGAGTACCCACATTGTAGAGTATTAATGTTGGAACACATAATAAATTCCCAAAGCTATCTTCCCTAAAATGTTTATAGTTAAGGAGTTACTCAGTTTTAAGAAGCACTTCTGTAATAGACTAATCTTTTTCAAGGCAAATGTTGCAAATCTCTTGTCAGTCAATTCAATAACAATGTAATTCAAAAAGATTCAAGGCTCTGGTCACTTACCCATAGAAAAAGAAAAAAATCAGCAAAAAGCTTGGAAGACAGAGTTTGAAAATAACAACATAATGCTACTTGCATATTTCCTTTTAATTTGTTTTAACAAAGTGTTTGCAAATAGACTGTAAACAACAAACACAAATAGGTATAGGTCACCTTCTGATAATTTCAAGTGGAAAATTGCAGAGAAAATAAATAGCAGTCAGGTTCTTAATTCATTTTATTAAACCCAAAACTTTCAACTTAAGTTACTCTTTTTCATAATTTTCTTTCCTTTTCTTTCTCTCATCTTCCTCTAGGCTATTACAGAACTGAGCCCTTAAATATGCCTTTGTATGCACCAGTCCAATGATATTGCACTGAATTTGTGACTCTCTTTAAATAAGTTTTAAAATGCAAGTTTTAAAGCTTCAAGAGAAAACATCTTTTAAAAATACTACCAAAATAAAATTTCCCTACCTTGGTTCTTTAATATTTATAACTTGCTTTTTATAGATTTATTGAGGCGTAAAATATATACAATAAACTGCGTAAAGTGTAATATTCAATAACTTTTTACTTTGTATATCCATGAAATGATAACTGCAATCAAAATGATAAACATTTCCATCACTCTTAAATTTTTTAACCCATCACCTCTCACTTCTACTTCCAATCTCCATTCCCAGGTAGCCACAGATTTGTTTCTACTCAGTTTGCATTTTCTAGTATTTTACATACATGGAATCATATAGTATGTACTCTTTATTGTCTGGCCTCTTTCACTCGCATACTTATTTTGAGATTCAGCCATGTTGTTATGTGTATCAAAGGTATCCAGGTTTTTTCTTTTATATTGCTAAGTATTCTACATGGATATATCACAATATGTTTATCCATCCATCTGTAGGTAGTTATTTGAGTTGTTTCTATTAGTTTGAGTGTTTTATAAAAATGTTTTATGAATATTCATATACAAGTTTTTGAATAGACATATATTTTCTCTTCTTTGGGATAAATATGTAGAAGTGCAATGCCTGGTTGTATGGCAGATGTATGTTTAACTTTTTTTAAAAATTGGCCAGGTGCAGTAGCTCATGCTTGTAATCCCAGCACTTTAGGAGGCTGAGGTGGGCAGATCACTTGAGGTCAGGAGCTCAAGACCAGCCTTGCCAACATGATAAAACCCCATCTCTACTAAAATATATATATATATATATATGAATTAGCTAGTTGTGGTGGTGGGCACCTGTAATCCCAGCTTCTTGGGAGGTTGAAACACAAGAATCACTTGAACCTGGGAGAGAGAGGTTGCAGTGAGCCAAGATTGTGCCACTGCACTCCAGTCTGGGCTACAAAGTGAGACTCTCTCTTAAAAAAAAAAGAAAGAAAAGAAAAGAAAGGAAAAAAAAAAAGAAAAGAAAAATAAAATAAATAAATGCCAAAATATTTTGCAAAGTGTATTTACCATTTTATATTTGTAGTAGCATGGTATTAGTGTTCTGGTTGCTGCACATCCCTGCTGACACTCGATATGACCAGTCTTCTTAACTTTAGCCATTTTCGTAGATGTATAGTGATATCTCACTGTGGTTTAATTCACATTTCCCTATGGCTAATGATGGTACACATCTTCTTATGAACTTTTTGGCCATTTATATAAATGATTCTCTTTTAATTTTGTGTTTATTTTGAAACATTTTACTTATAGTAAACTTCATTCCTTTTGGTGTACGATTCTATGGGTTTTGACTTATTTAAAATCATGTCATCACTATCATAATCAAGATACAGAACGGTTCCATCACCCTAAAAACTCCCTCATGCTGCCTCTTTGTAGTAAAACACTACCATCAAATTTAAACCCTGGCAATCACAGGCCTGACCTTTGTTACTATAGGTTTGCTTTTTCCAAAGTGCCACTTAAATGGAATCATACCATAGCCCTGGATTCTGGCTTCTTTCACTTAATATGATACATCTGAAATTCATCCATGTTATATGTATCAATAGTTCACTCCTCTATTTTTACTGCTGAACCAAATTTTTATGGATGAACCAAATTTTGTTTATTCACTCACCAGTTGAAGAACAGTTGTGTTGTTTCCAGCTTTTGGCAACTTTGAATAATGCTGATCATATATATATATATATATATATATATGTGTGTGTGTGTGTGTGTGTGTGTGTATGTATGCATATATATATATGTATGTCTACACACATATGTTACATATATAATATATTGTATATATTTCTTATTTATATATTATAAATATGTGTGTTTTGTGTAAATAAATGCTTTCTTTTATATAGAATGGCTAGGCTTTATGATTAGAATATATTTCACTTATGAGAAAGTATCAAAATATTTTCAAAATGGCTGTATTATTTTGCATTTCCACCAGTAATGTGTGAGTGTTTGAGGTGTTGAGGTGTCCCACCTCCTTGTTTGGTATCATTAGATTAAAAAAAATTATTTTAGCCTTTCTAATAAGTGAGTAGTAGTATTTCACTGTAGTTTAAATTTGCATTTCCCTGATGACTAATGATGTTGATCATCTTTTCATGTGCTCATTTGCTATCTATATATCTTTTTTCACTATTTGGTTTTGCAAAACTGCAAAGTTAATTTATAGAAAAATAGTCTTTTCAACAAATATTGTTGGAAAGTTTGTGATATCAAAGTATTAAAAAAAGAACTTCAATTTATATCTTGAACCACATACAAAAATTAACCCCAAATCAACCACACACTGAAATATAAACCTAAAACTATAAAATTTATAGAAGAAAACCTTGTTGCTACAATCCAGGCCAACACTTCCTGGATATGGCAGCAAAAGCATGCAATAAAGAAACACAGTAGTAAATTGTACTTTATCAAAATTGAAAACTTCTGCTCTTCCAGAGATACTATTAAAAGACAGAAAAGACAAACCAAGACAAACCACAGACTGGAAGAAAATATTCACAAAGCATATAAAGGTTAACTTACCTGTATTCAGAATATGTAAAGGATTCTCAAAACTTAATAAATAATAATATGAAAATGATCAAAAGTTTTGAATAGACACTTCAACAAAGATATACAAATAATAAATACATGAAAAGATGCCAAATAACATTGTTTACTAGAGAAATGCAAATTTAAACCACAAAGAGCTACCAACATACATCTATTAGATTGGCTAAAATTAGAAAGGCTGATTGCACCAAGTGTTGATACAGCTGTGGAATAAATGCAACTTTCATATCTCTGCAGTGGCTGGGTAATATGAAATGTTAAAATGACTGGAAAACAGGTTAGCCAAGAGAAATGCAAGCACATGTCTAAACACAGTCCTGAACATGAATGTTCGTAGCAGCTTTACTTGTAGTAATGCAAAAGTGAAAACAACCCAAATTTCCATCAACTAGTGAGTAGACAGGCACAATATAGTTCCACTATTCTAGTGGAGGTACCAAAGCACAAAACAGTCCCTTTTTAAATTGCAGGCATAGTATATAAGAAGGAAAGAGAACATTCTATAGGATCTATGTATCATCCCATATCATCTATGTGATGAATATAGTTATATATAATATTATAAGGTATCAGTTCTTCTTTACAATAAAAAATAAGGCTTAATATCTTACCTATATATTTATAACCTTCTTCCCCATTTACTATGGGTCTCAACCAAGTTGACTTGAGTAGTGTACTGTCAGGCACGTGTGCACCTTCAGGAGGATAGAGTGTAAATAACATTTCAATTGCTTTGGACTTTTTGATTAGTTCAGAATATTTTTCTTTGCCATCTATAAAGAAAAGAGAAAATATATAAAATTTGAGACATTTTACAGAGTGTCATACTTGCTTCTTTTAAGGGATGCAAATTAAAAACTATTATAACAATTTGGATACAACAGGTCACACTGAAAACATGGTTTTTTTTAGTCAAAGTTACTTTACCAAAAATCTTCTTGTTCAGTTAATTCCAAAAACTAAAGAGTAAGGGCTTTACTAATATCATCTTAAACCACTATCAGCTTGAAGCAGTATTGTTAAAGCTGTGACAAAAATTAAGGTACCCAATGAACAGCATTCACATTATACATTCTATAGTATAACCATAGATTCTTACTTTTAATTTCTGTTAAACAATGGAATCAGATTAATCTGACAAAATGTTGAGTAAATATAGAGTTCCATATATTGGAACTACTAAAGGAATTAATATTTCTAGGTGAAGGTTTTTAAGAAAATATAAAATGCATATTGCTGTGACTGAATTATTTTTATCTGGCAAACATTTGTATAGCACATATTATGTGCAAAGAATTATTCCTAGTGCTTTAAAATATTAACATATTTAATTTTCATAACATACCTATAAGGTAAGTCCTATTATTATTTCCTTTTACATGTAGAAATTGAGACCCAGAGAAGTTAAATAACTTGCCTAAATTTCATAGTCTATAAATGATGCAAGTAGGCTTCAGACACCTAAGGAAGCTCTTATTTGCAAACGAATCTTTGTCAACTGAACATGGCCTGTATTAACTAGTAGCTGAGAAAACTGGAATTAAACAATAATTTTAATTACATAGTGAAACATCTCTGGTATGCCCATTGGACCTCCAGTTTGTAATTCTAGTTTTTGTTTGATAAGCCAGGGTCCTAAAATTCAACAAAACAGTCTCCTGAGGACTTAAAGTGACTCTGCCTAGAAACATTTTAAAGAAAAAGAGAGACACTAATGTAAATCTCCACTTACAACCTGATTACATATATTTCCTTCCTTTCCTCTTAGTCTTCTTTATTTTGTTACATGTCATATTTTCTGATAAAGTGAATATAAGGCCATATGACATGATTTGATGGTGAACAGTGTACTAGGTATCCATCTATTGCCTCACAAATCCAAATCCATCCTTCACTGTCCTGCTTGTGAGGTTAGAACACTTCTTCCTTGCAATACGGTATGATTTTAAGTATAAAACAAATTGGGCAATGGAGAGAACTAGACAATGAATGGGTTCTTTCTGGATCTGGTGGGTCTCTCAGCAGGCTCCTGCAACTTCTCTGGCATCTCAGAGGGCACTCCGCTCCTCCCACCACTGGGCACTTCCTAGAGAGTTCCACCAGTGCAGCACCTTCCTATGAATGGCTTCCCATTGAGTTCCACAATGTGACATCACCTTACAGACAGTTTGCCACAGATCTCCAGAATGCCTTCTCCATGAGTGTCACTAGAATGCCAGCTCAGTGTACTCCCCCATTCACTGACTCCCCATGGGTGGCCTTTGTAAAAATTTGTCTTTCTTCAGGTGCTCTGCCTCAAGGCAGACCAAGGGGTCCCTATATCTCCTCTTGTCAATTAGAGTTCTTTTACCCCTTAGTAGAAAATCACATTTACTCCAATCTCTGTCATAGTTAATAACTACTATATTAGACTTTTCCTGCTTAAATTACTATGCAGTTTCTATCTGCTAAGTGGACCCTAACTGATACAGACAGACCTGGGTCCTAATTCTTAATGGGCTTTGAAATATAGTCATGTGCTGCATGACAACATTTCAGTCAATGATGGACCAGATATAAAATGGAGCCTAAATGCCTAGTGAAGTCCTGGCTGTGGTGACATTGTAGCACAATGAATTACTCACATGTTTATGATGATGCTGGTGTAAACAGTGTTACTGCACTGCCAGTTATATTAATGTACACAACATGCAACTATTTGTAGTACATAATACATGATAATAAATGGCTGTTAGTGGTTTCTGTATTCACCATACTATAATTTTTAACTTTATGTTACAGTGTACTCCTTCTACTTATTAAAAAAAAACAAACCTGTAAAACAGCCTCAGGCATGTCCTCTAGGAGCTATTCCAGAAGAAAGCATTGTTATCATAGTAGATGGCAGCTTCATGCTGCTATTGGCCCTGAAGATTTTGCAGTGGGACAAGATGTGGAGGAGAAAGACAGTGAATATTGACGATCCTGTGTAGGCTGAGGCTAATGTGTATGTTTGTGTGTTTATTTGTAATAAAAAACTAAAAAATATATATAAACAAATCCTAAAATAGAAAGGGCTTAGAGAATAAGGATGCAAACAGAGAATATTTTTTTTACAGTTGTACAATCTATTTGTGTTTTCAGCTAAGTGTTATCACAAAGTGTCAAAAAGTTACGAAGAAATTTAAAAGTTTATAAGGTAAAATATAGTAAGCTAAAGTTAATTTTTACTGAAGAAAGGAAACGTTGTTACAAATTTAGTGTCACTTAAGTGTTCAGTATTTATAAAGTCTACAGTAGTGTACAGTCATGTCCTATGCCTTCACATTTACTCACCACTCACTCACTGACTCACCTAGAGCAAATTTCAGTCCTGTAAGCTCCATAAGTGCCCTATATAGGTGTATCATGTTTTGTTTTGGATACTGTATTTTTACTGTACCTTTTCTATGTTTAGATGTGTTTAGACACACAAATCCTTACCAATGTGTTACAATTACCTCCCTATATTTTTCATATGCCTCAATATCAGGTCAAATAAAATGCCTACACTAAAATCTAAGTAGAGGTGAATATAGAACTACCACTTTCTCCCACTAGCTTATCCTGATTGAAGACTAATAGAAACACATGAAGTCAATGGAGTGTTGAATTTGCAAGGAAAACGTAAAGATAAATGTAACATTAGACATATATTGAAGGTTTGTAGCTTAGAGTCTTGCTGATGCCCCATTTTCCAATTGGTAGTGTCAATGGAGTCTTGGAACTTACACAAACAAGGCCTCATGATTTTTTAAATGATTGTACCTTCTTTCATAATTGCAAAGTTAACTACAAATAAACATTTTTTCATTTGAAAGGCATATAGCTGGTAAAACTCTGTTCCTTATTTTTCATTACACATGCCATCCCAAGATAAAAGCAGGAATTTGATTTGTTTCTGATATTAATAATTTTTGCTGTTTATGGACTACTTCTTTTTGATATACTAAGTCAATATTGCCATATGGGATTTAGATGTAGCAACACACTACTCTTGAAACTCAAAAGAATAAGAGCTCTTCCTTACCCCTACCTCACCAGGCCACATATGCAATATCTGAAGTTTTTTAAATTAACAAATGGATAGAACATAGTTGCCAGTATTTATTGAGAATTTAGTATACAACAGGTGTGCAAAGCAGGTTATACACATTTGCTAATTTAATTCTGAAATCAGAATATGTTTAATTTGCTGAGAATCCTATGAAGTCAATATTACCATACATCACAGCTCATGATACTGAAGCATAGGAAGGTTACAGGGCATTTTCAAGGCCTCCCAGCTGGTAAGAGGTGAAACCAGAATTTATTCCCTATTCTAACTTCAAAACCTGTTTTTTAAACCCCAATGCCATATTGTTTTAACCAATGGTTCCTGGTATCAAGAGACTGTTAGCACTTCAACGGTTACGAGTCAACTGGTGGTCTCTCCCGTTGCTAATCACCCTTCCAATCTTTTCAAATCCTTCTACAGCTGTACCTGTAAAGTGTACTCTGCTGGTCAGCCCTCTGAGAGCAGGATATAGCTGTTTCCTGGAGGTTTACTGATGTTGGTCTTCTCCACAAAAATTTATTTTGTAGCAGCTATTGAAACGCCCTCAGGTCAAAACCACCATTTGTAAACTGATGACAGCCCTCTCAGTTCGCTAAGAATAATGGCTAGTATAACATCCCACAGTATGAACTCTACACCACCTCTAGTTTTCCCCTGCTTCTCAGATAAGTGAGGCTCGTTATGCTTAATATTCAGGGTAGATGAGGAGTTTTCAGAGAACTCAAAGTAGCCCTTCCCTTCCTCTCCCAAACAGTGTACTGTGTTATTGAGAGCTTGTTGCCTCCCTCCTGCAGAGCCTGGAGTATTTAAGGCAGTGGTTCCAGGGCTGTACTTCAAGAATCACAGTGATTTTAAAAATAAATAAATAAATATTAGAAAATTGATATACATTCTGCTAAGTGGGCATAATAAAAAGAAAGAGCATCTATTGTCACAACTGTTCCTCTTTTTGTATGTATTACTGAAGAATATTTCAACACTCAAAATGTATGGGCAAGAACATCTCAGATGAAAGAACAATAATTTACATTGAAACATGGAGATTCCTAAATTTCCAGGAAATTTTAAAGTTTCAAGTTCTTTCTAATGTGCCTGCCCCTTCACACAAATGCCAGCAGAGACACAACACTTTAAAAAAGGGCAAATGTATAAATTATTAAGGTCAGGACCAGTCCTAAGTGTACCAGGGAGACTTGGGTGGCTAACAAAGCTTAAACCAGAATGGCAGAATGGTAGGGCTAGTTACTGAAGTCAATTTTTAACAAGTATTTATAAGTACAGATAGAAATAGCCTAATCCTTTATCTTTACACTGTACTGGTCCTATTAAGTAACTAAATTTATCTGCAAGGTTTAAAAAAAACATATTTTATAGTTTTCATACTAATGCAAAGATCACAGGTTAAAAACAATGACAACAGGTAGATGTTTTCTTTCATTGTGAATGTTATGCATTTACAATTAATTAGCAATTTAATGAATAATATTTAATAAATAATGAATGGTATTCATTAAATTGCTAATGCATTCTTCATGGACTACTAGCCAATACTGTGAGGTTTTTAGGATGGAGTTTTCACACGTGAGTTTGAACTGGTGGACAAATAATCTATAACCTAGTGTAAATGACCAGTTTTTAAATGCTGTACTTTTAATATCTTGTCAGTGTTCAGTTAAAGCATTTTATGTTGCATTCATTTTCTTTGATTTGAAATAAGTGAATGTCATGCTTTTTGTCATGCCATTTTTATCTAAGTTTATTTCTGTTCATTAGTAATATTTAAAAAGGAGGACACCAGGTTATCAATATGAAAAATTATGTACTTCTTGAACAAGAAAAAGTGAATCCAAAGCAGCCCCATTCTTAAATTAATGAAACTTTCTTACGTTTAGCTTCTTTTAAGCTGAAAGATCATTCTTAAAGATCAGTGATGAAGGAAAACATTAAGATTCAAAACCAAGGGACAAAATGGTTAAGAAGGCAATTAAATGATATGCCAATAAATAATATGATCTGTAAAAATAAATGCTAGGACCACTGATTTCATATTACAATGAAATACCAACATTGCATAATTTAAACAAGAGTGAAAATGTTCTCTAACCCTTGACTAAGAGTAAATAACAATACAAAATGAGGATATGAATTATTTAAAAATGTTAAATTACAGCAAATATTACCACCTTTAAATCCCTTCAGGTCATGAAACAGGCACATATTTTAAATTTTGCCAGAATATTCTTCACTATACATTTAAATGTTAAATGTATGAAAATTGTGCTATTGGTACATACCTTTATAAATCCAATCAAAATGCTATTTTAGAGTAGAAAATTGGGGAATCACAGCTATGTGATTGTTCAATAATCAAACTACAGTTAGTTCAAAAGGTTCATTTCTTCAGTGGAATAAAGAGTTCATAAAGAAATATGCTAACATTTTAACTTTATTTTCATTCTGTATTTACTTATTTTTTGCTTGTTTGCTTAATAAACAACTTAAATAGATTTTCAAGTCTTCGATATAGAAAGCTAAAAGACTTTTTCCTTTTCCTGTCTTCAAGGGCTTTAGATAGAAACACAGATCATATCACTATATATAAATAAATTTTATAGCTACCCAAAACACTAAAATACTTTTAGTTAGTAATTCCAATAGAATTATAAGGATTCCTTAGGAGGGGCATTTTCTTTCTTCTAAAAGAGTGTGTGTGTGTGTGTGTGTGTGTGTGTGTGTGTGTGTGTATAAGTGTGTCTGTGTACTGGAAGTAATACAAACATTATCTCAAATTATTAAAGTTATTAATTTTAAGTACTCTATTTTAAAAATATAAATATTCTTATCCCTCAGTCTCAACATGGGTAGGTTAAATCCATTAATGAGACTTTGTTCTAACTAAAGACAAAAGACTAAAGATAAATGCTCCTTCCACCTTAGTTACATTTATGAGAGTAATACAATAACACAAAAACTTCTTAAAATTTAAGAGCATAATGACAGTTTTTATTGGGCTCAGCATACATAATCCACAAGATATTTCTTTTCACTTTGTTGGGAAGATAACTTTAATAAAAAAATTTCATCTCACGGGTCAGATGCATGAATTTCCAATTAAGTATAGCTACTCTTTTTTTTTTTTTTTTGAAACGGAGTTTTGCTCTGTTGCCCAACCTGGAGGACAGTAGCATGATCTGGGCTCACTGCAACCTCCGCTTCTTGGGTTCTAGTGATTCTCCTGCCTCAGCCTCCCGAGTAGCTGGGATTACAGGCATGTGCCACCACGCCAGGCTAATTTTTTGTATTTTTTGTATTTTTTTTTTTTTTTAGTAGAGACGGGGTTTCTCCATGTTGGTCAGACTGGTCTCAAACTCTCGACCTCAGATGATCCGCCGGCCTTGACCTGCCAAAGTGCTGGGATTACAGGCGTGAGCCACAGCACCCGGCAAGTGTAGCTATTCTTAATTGTCAAATCAAATTTGAATTACCCAGTCCTTTTGGTTTTCTTGAGACAAATCACATCACTTTGGTTATTGTTCTATATCCTTAAGGGGCAGAGGGCAATTCAATGAATTTTTAAGCTATTCATTACTAATATCAGTTTTAAATGTATTTTGAGCTAAACATTTCAGTTAATTACACAGTTAAATATTTTAAGTATTATTTTCCCATACTATTTAAATCCCTAAGAAAAATTGCAATAATTGGCAGTTGACTATAACAAGCTTAGCTTTATGCATTTACTCAACAATTACATTAGCCCTGACATGCAAAAACATATACATATTTTTTTCCTTTTCTTGTGCTTAGGCCTCTTTCTAGATTCAAGAGGCAAAAGTAATATCATGCTATTTCAGTAAAAAAACAAACTCCAAACAAGTGAGAATTTTTCCTGATGGATTTTTCGAACTGAATTCCAAATAAATGTGTTTTATAAATTTATGTATTATTTTTTTAAAATCAGTGCTGTCTTTCAGAATTGAGCCATTTTTTAATTTTTTAGACTTCATTTTCCAGACTTATTTAGATTTCTCAATCCTGTTAAAGATTCTATAATTTAAGGCTTGTTTGTTGATTATACTAATGTTAAGATTACTTTAAATTCTTTCCGAAACATGACTGGATACAAGTCAGTTTATAAATGGAAGAATTTACTTAACAAATGTACAATATCCTGGCCCTGATTTATTTATATGCATTAATAGGTAATCAATTTCCTAGCTAAAAGAGACACAATAATAGCAAAGTTTTTCTCTTTTCCTCTCCCACAATGCCAAAATAAAGTATATTTTAATCAACCAAAAATATAAATAGAATGGCATCTTTACTGAAGCATGAAAATTCCTACAACTTCCAATAACTTTAAAGAATATATAACAGAAACAATAACATTAACACCTAAATAAAAGAGACTGTCTAGAATTGATACATCTAAATTTGGTATGGGTGAAGCCCTGGGTATAATCTGTCATGATGCATAATTCCTCTCCATTTATGGACCTGTGAAACTCAAGAATAAGTTATCTGCTCACAGAATACCTTGATGAGACAGGAATAAGCAATTCCCATTCAAAATGAGATAAAATGAAAAGAAAAAGAGTGACTGATCCCAAGCCATTTTAAAACCCAGCTGGGCAAACTTGAGAACATTTCTAAGTCTGAGAATAATCCTCTGTGGTTTTCAGCTCTGCCCTCTTAAGTCATCCTTCTTTTTTCATGAAAAGTAGCATGGGGTTAGCAGCTGAGTCATTTTAATAGTCTATTTCCTGCCTGTACACTTTTGGGAGTCCAGTAGCCTTCTTTCACTTAATACGGTTTCTGTCCCTTTTGGTCCAAGCTGGCAGTGTTCCACAGATTTAAAATGTTCGAAAATCCTGAGGCCTCATGTGTATTATGGGAATTCACTTCATTACACAAGAGACTTCTCCACAAATCTTTCCTGTATAATCCCATTGCTATGATTTGAATGCTTGTTTTCTCCAAAATTCAGTTTGAAGTTTAGTTGCCATTGTGGCAGTGTTGACAGGTGGGACTTTTGGGAGGTGATTGGGCCGTGAGGGCACAGCCCTCATGGGTGCCATTAATGCCTTAAGTTCAGCCCCTTTTTGTGCCTTTGCACTTCTACCTTCCACCATGTAATGATAGAGTAAGAAGGCCGTCACCTGTTGCTAGCACCTTGATCTTGGACTTTCCAGCCCCCATAATTGTGAGAAAATACATTTCTGTTCATTATAAGTTATTCAGGCTCAGGTATTCTGTTATAGTAGCACAAAACAAACAAAGAAAAGTATCCTCATTTCTAGCTTATGCTTGGTAACTAATGAGACTTGTGAGTCACACATTTATTCTGTTCAAAGAGCCTTTGTGTGACTAAATTCTCTTTTTGATCTTTCTGAGGTATCAGCAAAACGTTGTCCAGCCGTATCTCAGCTGCCCCTCTAGAATATGCTTTCCTGACAGTGAATCTCCATTTTAGCATTTTTCACAATCTGGAGGGATTGGAATGTCCTAAATCATCTAGTCCTGTTTCCTTTTTGTGCAACAGTATTTCTTTCAAATGTAATTTCCCCTGGCATTTTACTACAAGCAACAACAACAAAAAACAGGCTGCACATTCAATTCTGCTTAAAACTGTTCTCAACTGAATGTCCAAGGCCATATCTTGGAAATTCTCCTCCTATGTAACTGCAGGACATTATTTCACTAATTAAGCTTTCTGTCACTGTATAACAAGAATCTCTTCTCATCCAGTTACCAATAGCATGTTTCTAATTTCCTCCCGGGCTCTCAATTTTAGCATTTTTAACTTCCGTATTTCTACTGTCTGTTTATAATTAGATATTCTCTGAGGTAATTTAGGTTTTCCCTACCACGCTCCTCACTTCTTTCTGAGTCCTTATGAGCAGAGTCTTTGACATCCATAATTCTACTAATGGTCTGTTCAAGGAAATCTAGGCTTTTTCTGTAAGGCTCCTCAATATTCTAGCCTCCACACACTGGTCAATTCTACATTTTAAGATAATCAATATTAGCCAGTGTTCAACTGATATAGAGGAAGAACTAGCAGGCTATTTCTCAATACACACACACACACACACACAGAGAGAGAGAGAGAGGAATTTATTGCAAGGAATTGGTTTATGCAGTTGTGTGCTTGACTAGACAAGTCCTAAGTCCATAGAGCTGGCCACCAGGAAAAGCAAGTTGAAACTCTTGTGCATGGCAGATGTTACTATTCACAGGCAGGATTTCTTCAGGTAAGCCTCAGTTCTGTTTTAAAGCCGTTTCAACTGGTTGTACCAGGCCTGCCCAGATTATCTAGGATAATCTCCCTTGCTCAAAGTCAATTGATCATGAACTTCAGTCAAATCTACAAAATACCATTTGCAGCAACATCTAGATTAATGTTTGACTGAATAACTGGAAATCGTAGTCTAGTCAAGTTTATACATCATAAAGTTCATGACAAGCTTAATAAACTTAAGTATATAAAAAATGTCCTTTGGGAATCCAAATCACTTCCAACAGGCAGTAACAGCTGGCTTTAGATTTTCCAAAACAACATTCAACAAAACAAGAAAAATACCTATAAAGTTCTGAGAAAATTATGTAATCAAAAGTTTTATATGAAGCCGAGTATAAAGACACCAAAAAACATTCTCAGAAAACATAGCACCTACAACCTCTTCTTGGAATACAACAAGATGAAACACTAAATCTTGTTAAAATAGATCCAATAAAATTGAACTAAAATAACTAAAGAATCAAGAGGCCAATGGTAAAACAGAAGGGAAGGGAAGAGGAGGAGAGGGGAGGGGAGAGGAGGGGAGGGGAGGGAGAAAACTGGCAAGCATTCAACACATTTAAATACATCAGACTACAAGGTCAAACAACTGTAAGACTTGTAGAAAAAGTGCAAATGTTAGAATCCTTGAAAATATTTTTAACTATTAGTTTTTTTCATACAGGGAGATGTTTGGAAGGAGAAGTAAAAGAAAGTTTAAATGTGGTAAGTTTCTTATTTTATTAGTAGGATGTCAGTAGAGGAGATTGATAATTTAGGAACTACTTTAAGTTTCTAATTTGTAAAAGTATTCATTAATAGCATAAAAAATAATACGTAATAATTCCTGATAAAACTAAATTCTCAATGCATAACATAGTATTTTAGCCAGACATATTGCTGCCTTCAACAATTTAGAGGTTTGGCTATCAATTCAAAGGAGAAAGCCTACATATATTTATATTATCATCCTCTATTATCCAGACAAATTAAAGACATTTGGAAAGACATAGGTTTTTTTGTTTGTTTGTTTGTTTTAATTCTCATGGTGTACTTTTAAAAAATGAATATGTAAATAGCACACTTTTTTTCTATAGCATATATAAATTTGTCAGTTTAAGCTGATTTCTAGATCAAAGTAAACATTTATCAATCAGGTTATCTAACAATTTGCATTTGGGAGAAAAGTGCTGTTTGGGTGATATATTTCTAACATTTGAGATATAGTAAATAGTAAATTTCTCTGTTTTTTTCATGATGTTTCCTGGAAATATAAGACAACTTGGGTTATTTCCCTTTGGATTTCTTCTAAAAAAGCAAGACTAATTGCTTGAATAAAGATAAGCTCACACGATTTATAATGCATCATATACTGTGTATGCAGTCCACTGTGCTGTATTTAATTTCTTTCATAGGATAACAAGCTTAAAGGATAAAGAAAATTGGAGACCAGCTATCACTCTATTAATGGGGTTTTAAAGAATATTTCATTAAAAACTTATATGAAAACTGAAAAAAAAAAAAAACAGATTAGCAGGCACCAAGATAAAATGAATTGAAGGAAATAATGAACAGGTTGTTTTTAGTGGTCCATGGCAAATTGACAGAAGATATTAGTTAAATTGATAACAAATGTAAGCCTAACATATTGTATTGTCTTGAGGATATGGGGAAAAGTTCATATAACGTAGTTCAGATAATGCATTGAATTATTCTTCAGAAATAGAGCAAAGAAGATGGATGACTTTGACTACATTAAGATAAATAACTACTGTTCATTAAATGATCCCCTTTCTGTCAATGTCCATTCCCTTTTGGGTTGGAAATACCCTTTATAAGAATCGTGTCTAAAATAATATATAACACACTGTGACTGGATCATAGTTACGGTGTTCATTATTTTCCTTTAACCCCGAAGCATGATCAAGAGACATTTTGGTGACAATCAGCTCTTCCTTGTGAACAATATAACCTGTGGACAGGCCTTCAGGGGCACTTCTTTGTTGAACATTAGTGTGGTCTTTTTGGTTCAAAGATTATAATTAGTCAAATATAAGTGACTGAAAAAAGTGGTGGCCAAATGGGCAACAGGGCTGTCAAGGTAGGGTAAATCTGGATTCCTCAACAGGCTCATGTAAGTTAGTTGTAACCACATTTAGATATAAATATTTATGTGCATCCCCCAGTTTTA
Organism: Piliocolobus tephrosceles; assembly: GCF_002776525.5. Lineage (NCBI taxonomy): Eukaryota > Metazoa > Chordata > Mammalia > Primates > Cercopithecidae > Piliocolobus > Piliocolobus tephrosceles. The sequence continues at coordinate 40,458,716 of NC_045436.1, read as the reverse complement.
GACTTAAAACATGTACATAGTTATTTCTCATATAAATTACCATGCTTTTTAGTTTGTACACACTTGATACTCCAGGTATATAATTTAAAAATTAAGATTGAAATCAATGTAATAAACCACCCACCTGATAGTTAAAAATATGATCCTAATAAAAAGAACATGGTAAGATCAAATATACAGCCTCACTTTCTGGTCGAAATGATAACTTACATAGAAGCAATTTAATCATTCTGATAAATGTTGCCTGTGCTTAGGCTAATTGTTATCATCATTGGGCAGTAAAACAAAAGGTTTCATGAGTTCAGCCTTTCTATCTGTATTGTTACTCTATGCAGCCCTCTCATAACAGGCTAACAGCTGTTTCTCAGATGATTTACCCTAAAATCTGAGATCTTGATTCTGATTTTTAAAGGGATGTTTATGTTTCAAGCAGCATCAACATGTTTTACTTAAAATTACAGTTGAAAATAAAAAAGGAATATCATTTTTTCCCTGAGAAATACAGCTGCCCATTCATTTACTTTGTCATATGACCTGCTTCTGATCTTGTTTTTTTAAAAAATGTTTTTCCCTATATTTACTCCCATGAAGTTTAGATCAGTGTTACAAACTAAAGAATAGCATCTACTTCTCAATTGTGTAGCGTTTTCCCTCAAAAATCTTGACATTATTTTATCTTACTTTCAGATAAATCACCAAGGACTAAGAACAAATATGTGAGAATTATTATATTCATACTATGTAATGTTTTGAATAAAATTGTCATGTTACTGACTTAAAATACTAAAAATATAGTTCAAAGCTTTTTTTTCTTTTATTAGTTGTCCTGAGAAATTTAGAATAAGCTGTTCACACTCTCTCATTTGGTGACTCTTATGAACTCTGAGATATATTTATAAGGAAACTGTCTTTAAAAGGAATTTATTCTTGAGCAATGAAACAGAATGGATTCTTTGCGGTAAGATAACTGGTCCATGAAATAATTGAATCCATGATGCTACTTTTCTTTAATATGCTCCATTCAAAAGAGCTTACTGGCTCAAATATGAATAATACTTAAACTTTTGAACAATAATAGAAATTTATGTGAATGATACTTTTATTTTATTAACATGTTTAAGATGCAAAGTGTCATTTTTCTGGAGAGGCACAGGCATGTGGGAAAACTTGAGAAATTATTACAGCAAACTAAAACATAGAATTTTTTATGCAACACCAGGATCTTAATATTAATCACATTTGGAAGCAGTTGAGAGAAATAATGGGTCATACATTTACTCATTTATTAACTGTAGCATTACTTATTTCAGGTTAAAAATTCAAATTAAAAACATTATACATTCTTATAAATTATACATATATATGTATTACCATGAAGCATTCCTTTATTAGAACATTTCGTTTAAAAATTCGGGGCAAAATACACTGTTTTAAATTCCTTAAAGTAAAAATAGTCAGAATCAAAATTATGAAACCTGAAGATGGCTTATATTTTACATTTATTAGAATAAAATTTAAATGTTGTCAAGAATGTTAAGTCAACGAAACAAAATGTTAATTCACGATGTTAAAACAGCAACAATCTAAAATAATTCAATTATTTATTGAACAATTATGTGATAGACACTGTGTTAGGTAATGGGGATAAAAAGAAAGCAAAGTGGCCCTTCCTTTCACGGAGATCATGGCCTACTGGAATACGAGACAGAAAGATAATAAAGAAGTAAATGAACAAAAACGAAAGAATTATTACTCATGTAACACAGGTAAAGGATGTAGTGATACGAGAGAAAATAATACAGTAGATAGAAGAAGAATGAACCATATAAGGTAGGTTTGCAAGAAATTTCTTTCATAGAAATTGAAAGCACAGGCATATTTTTAGGGACACAAATACCAAATACCAGAAAGGTCAAATTCAAAATGTCTGGCATTCCATAAAAATTACCAGGCATGCAAAGAGGTAGGAAAATACAACTCATACTGAGGAGAAAAATCAATCTAAACTGATCTTCAATTGACACAGATGATAGATTTCATGACAATGACATTAAAACAGTTATTATAACTATATTCTGCATGTTCAGGAAGTTAAAGGAAGTAGAAACATGAATGACTAAAATTAAACATCTTGAAATGGAATATACAAATCTGAGATGAAAAACACAGTTGGTGGGATTAATGGCAGATTATACTTTGCATAAGAAAGATAAGTGAAATTGAGAGTGTATCAATGAAAACTCTGCAAATGAAACAGGGAAAAAAGACTAAAAAAATAAACAGAGTATCAGTGAGCTGTGGAACCAACATCAAATAGCCAAATATGTGTAATTCAAGTTCCCTAAAGAAGCAGAATAAAGAAAGAACAGAATATTTGAAGAAATAATGACCAATTTTCCAAATTAAATTAAAATTATAAGCTCATAGGTCCAAGAAGCTCAACAAACTCCTAGCATAAGAGACATGAATGAAACTACAGATAAATCATAATCAAACTGTATAAAACTGGTGATAAATTATCTTTAATGAATCCAGACAAAAAAGACATTACACACAGAGGAACAAAGATAGGAATTAGAAACAATGAGATTTCAATATTCCCTTTAAAACAATCGAGAGAACAAGCACATTGAAAACCAACACGGATATAGAGTTGAATAATACTACCAATAACTTAACTAAATTGACATTGACAAAACATTTCAACAAACAACAACATAATACACATTCTCCTCAAATGCACACAGAACATGTTCTATGACTTATTAAATTCTGCATTAAAAACTCTCAATAAATTTCAAAAGATTCAAGTTATATTCAATATGCTCTATGACTAAAATGGAGTTAAGTGAAAAATAAAAATCTATATATATCTGAAAAATTTTGAAAACTTTAGAAACTATACAACATTTCTAAATAACCCCTGGCTCAAAGGGAAATTTAAAAATATTTTGAACTAAACGGTAACGAAAACATAAAACATTCATATCTCTGGGCTGTCATTAAAATGATACTTTGAAACCTATAGTACCAATGCCTGTATTAGAAAAGAAATACTTCTCATATTAAAGAGCCAAGCTTTTACCTTAAGACTCTTGAAAAGGAAGAGTAAATGAAACCCAGGAAATATAAAATAAAGCAAAAAATACAGATCAGAGCAGAAAATGGTGAAATATAAAACAGAAAAACAATAGAGAAAATCAATGAAACAAAAAATGATTATTTAAGATCAACAGAATTGATTAAATTTTAGTCAAAAAAAGAAGACAAAAAGTTTTTCAATATCAGGAATGGGAACAATGTTATCACTACAGCATCTACAGATAATTAAAATGAATGACAGGGGAATATTATAAACAACTTTATGCCAATAAATTCAATAACTATGATAAAATTGACAAATTCTTTGAAAGACACCAATTAACAAAGTTCACTCTAGGAGAAATGGAAAAGCTGTATATATGAAAGAAATTGAATTTGTGGTTAAACACCTTCCCACAAAAGAAACCTACATGCCCAGATAGCTTCAGTGATAATTTTCACCTAATACTTAAGGGAGGAATTAATGCAATTCTTTGGAAGACCTCAAAGATATTTGAATAGGAAGGAATGCTTCACAATTCATTATATGAGTCAAAATATTTCCAATATAAACACAAGGCAAATATATTACAAGAGAATTACAGAAAAATATTCCTCAAGAACATAGATTTAAAAATTCTTAAAAATTTAGCAAACTGAATTTAGCAATATACAAAATAAAATAAAATACATCATAGACTTGAGGTAGAGCAAGATGGTGCAATACAAGGCTCCACCAATTACATCCCCCCAACCCCCTGCTGCAGGGACAGCAATTTAACAAGTATCTATCAAAAAACACACAAACAAACAAAAGCAAAACACCATCATAAGAAGCAAAAATCAAGTGAGCACTCAGTACCTGGTTTTAACTTCATGTTGCTGAAAGAGGCACAGAAGAGGTAGGAAAAACACTCTTTAATTGCCAATGCCACCCCTCCCCATTCCCTGGCAGCATCAGCATGGTGTGAAGAGCATGTCTGTGCATTGGGGAGAGGAGGATACTTTCTGTGTGTTGAAGGGATGCATTGAACTCAATGTAGCCTTATTGTAAAAATAAACAAAACAACACAAAACTCGGCTGATGCCTGCACACAGAGGGAGCATTTAAATTAGCCCTAACCAGAGGGAAATGGCAGATCCCAGCAGTCTCAACTTGAATTCCCACAAGCCTTGCCACCATGGACTAAAGTGCTCTGGGGCCCTAAATAAACTTTTAAGAAAGTCTAGGCCATGAGGACTGAAACTCTTAGGCAAGTCCTAGTGCTGTATTGGACCCAGAGACAGTGGACTGAGGGGGAATGGGACCTATTGAGACACCAGCCAGGGTAGTTAAAGGTAGTTTTGATATCACCCCTCCCCTAAGCCCAGGCTGCAAAGCTCATGGCTTGAAAGAGACCCTGTGCCTCTGCTTGAGGAGAGCAGAGGAAAGGAAAGAGTGGGGAGGACTTTGCCTTGCTTCTTGGATACCAGCTCAGCCACAGTAGAATAGGCACCTGTCAGACTCATGAGGCCCACTTTCCAGGCCCTACCTCCCAGGCAATATATCTAGACACACTGTGGGCAGGATTCATCACCCATTAACTAAAAAGCCCTTGGGCTTAATAACCAGTAGTGATATCCAGTTATTACACTGAAGGCCTTGAGTGAGACTCTGAGACTTGCTGGCTTCAGGTGAGACTCAGCACATTCTCAGCTGTGGTGGCTACAGGGTGAGACTCCTTCCACTGTAGAAAATCAGAGTAAAAGCAAAGGAAACATTGTTTTTCACATTAGATACCAGCTTGACCACAGGGGGATATAACACCAAGTGTGCTCTTTGGGTCCCCAATTCCAGGACTTGGCTCTGGACAGCTTTGGACCTGCATTGAGCTTGAGGGGGGTCCACCACCTGAAGGGTGAGTCCCAAGCCAGGCAGCATTCACCACAAGCTGACTGAAGAGCCTTTAGGCCTTAAAAGAAAATTAGCTGTAGTCTGGCAGTACTCCCTGTGGGTCTGTGGTGGTGGTAGCCATGGGGTGAGGCTACTCTGCCTTTAAAGGGGAGAGAAGAGTGGGAAGGACTGCATCTTGCAGTTTGAGTGTGAGCTCAGCTGCAGTACAATAGAACACTAGATAGAATTCTAAGGTTATTGATTCTCATTTCTGGCTCCCAAATGTCACCTCTGGACACATCCAGGGCTTGGAGGAACTCACCACTCTGAAGGGATTAACACAGGCCTGGCTAACTTTGCCACCTGCTGATTGTAGAGCCCTAAGGCCTTCAGCAAACACAGGTTGTAGCCAGAGAGTGGCTTCAGCAGGCCTTCAGTGAGACCTTCAGGTCTAAGCCAGTACAGTCCTAGTGGAGGTGGCCACAGGGGTGAGTGCTCACTCCACCTCCAGCTCCAGGTGGCTCAGAACAGAGAGACTCCATTCATTTCGGAGAAAATAAGGGAAGAGAACAAGAGTCTGCCTGGTAATCCAGAGCATTCTTCTGGATCTCCTCCAAGACCATCATGGCAGTACCTCTATGAGTCTAAGAACCACAGGGTTATAGAGTTGTGTGTGTGTAGGGGCGGGGGACGGGGTGGTGCTTAAAGTAAATACAACTTAGACAAAAATACCCACATCCTTTCAAATATCTGGAAAGCCTTCCCAGAAGGATGGTTACAGACAAGCCCAGACTAAGACGACTATAATAAATACCTAACTCCTCAATGCCCAGACACTGAAGAACATTGGTAAGCATCAAGGACATCCAGGAAAACGTGACCTCACCAAATGAATTAAATAAGGCACCACAGACTAATCCTGGAGAAACAGAGATATGTGACCTTTTAGATAGACAATTTAAAATAACTATGTTGAGGAAATTCAAAGAAATTCAAGATAACACAGAGAAGGAATTCATAATTCTATCAGGTAAGTTTAACAAATAGATTAAAATAATTTAAAAGAATCAAGCAGAAATTCTCCAGCTGAAAAGTGCAATTCACATGCTGAAGAATGCATCAGAGAAATTTAATAGCAGAATTGATCAAGCAGAAGAAAGAATTAGTGAGCTTGAAGGCAGGCTATTTGAGAATACACAGAGGAGACAAAAGAAAAAAGAATTAAAAAACAACAAAGCATGCCTATAGAACCTATTAATAGAAAATAATCTCAAAAGGAAAAACTTTCATTGGCCTTAAACTGCTTTAAGTAGAGAAAGAGATAGGGATAGAAAGTTTATTAAACAGAATAATAACAGAGAACTTCCCAAACCTTAGAAATATATCAACATGTAAGTACAAGAAGGTTATAGAACACCTCCAGGCATTTAATAATCGAGTTCCCACAGGTCAAGGATAAAGAAAGGATCTTAAAAGCAGCAAGAGAAAAGAAACAACATATAACAGAGTTACAATACATCTCGCAACAGACTTTTCAGTGGAATACTTATAAGTCAGGAGAGAGTGGCATATCATATTTAAGGTGCTGAAGGAAAAAGAAAAAAAAAAAAACTTCTACCCTCTAAGAGTATATCTGGTGAAAATGTCCTTCAAAATGAAGGAGAAATAAAGAGCTTCCTAGACAAAAGCTGAGAGAGTTGATTCACACCAGACCTTTCCTATAAGAAATACTAAAGGGAGTACTTCAATCAGAAAGAAAAGGATATTAATGAGTAATAAGAAATCAACTGAAGATACAAAACTCAATGGTAACAGTAAGCACAAAGAAAAACACAGAATATTATAATAGAATCTTATAACCATAATGTGTAAACTATTCTTAAATAGAAAGACTAAACAATGAACCAATCAAAAATAATAACTACAACAACTTTTCAAGACATAGACAGTATAATAAGATATAAATAGAAACAAAAAAGAGTTAAAAAGCAGAAGGACAAAGTTAAAGTGTAGTCTTTACTAGTTTTCTCTTTCTTCGTTTATGCAGGGAGTGTTAAGTTACTATCAGCTTAAAATAATGGGTTATAAGAGTATTTGTAAGCCTCATGTTAACCTCAAACCAAAAAATATACAATGAATACACAAAAAACAAACAGCAAGAAACTATACGATGTTACCACAGAAAATCACCTTCACTAAAAGGAAGACAAGAGGGTAAGAAAGAAGGAAGAAAATAATACAAAACAACCAGATAACAAATAACAAAATGTCAGGAGTAAGTCCTTACTTATCAATAATAACATTGAATGTTATTAACTAAACTCTCCCATCAAAAAACATACAGTGGGTGAATGGATTAAAAAACAAGAACCTATGATCTGTTGCCTATAAGAAACACACTTAACCTATTAAGACACACATATACTAAAAATAAAGGAATGGGAAAAAGATATTCCATATCAATAGAAACAACAAAAAAAGGCAGAAGTAGCTATACTTCTATAACACAAAGTAGACTTCAAGACAAAAATCTGTAATAAGAGACAAAGAAGGTCACTACATAATGATAAAGCAGATAGTTCAGCAAGAGGAGATGAGAATTATAAATATGTATGCACTCAACACTGGAGCACCCAGGTATATAATGCAAATATTATTAGAGCTAGAGAGACAGATATAAGCCCCAATGCAATAATAGCTGGAGACTTCAACACCCCACTTTCAGCACTGGACAGATTTCCCAAGCAGAAAGTCTACACAGAAACATTGAATTTCATGTGCACTATGGACCAAATGGACCTAATAGATATTTACCAAAAATTTCATCCAATGGCTGCAGAAGATACATTCTTTTCCCCAGCACATGAATCCTTTGCAAGGATAGAAAATATGTTAGTTCAGAATACAAGTCTTAAAACATTCAAAAACAATTGAAATATCAAGCATAATCTTTAACCACAGTGGAATAGAAGTAGAAATCAGTAACAAGAGGAATTTTGGAAACTATAAAATACATATACATTAAACAGTATGCTTGTGAATGATCAGTAGGTGAATGAAAATATTAAGAAGAAAATCAAAAATTTGTTTGAAACAAGTGATAATGGAAACACAACATACCAAAACCAATGGGATGCAGCAAAAGCAGTACTAAGAGGTAAGTTTATAGCTCTAAGTCCCTACATCAGAAAGGAAGAAAAGCTTCAAATAACCACACAATACATCTTAAAAAAAACTAGAAAAGCAAAAGCAAATGTAATCCAAAAATAGTAGAAGAAAGTAAATAATAAAGATTTGAGCCAAAACAAATGAAGTTGAAATGAAGAAAATAGAAAAGATCAAGGAACAAGTGTTTTTTTTTTTTGAAAAGTTAAACAAAACTTACACATCTTAAGATAGACTAAGACAAAAAGGAGAAGCTTCAAATAAAATCAGTGATGAAAAAGGAGACATTACAACTGATATTGAGAAATTCAAAGGTTTATTAGTGGCTACTATTAGTAAATGTGAGCCAAAACATTGGAAAATCTAGAAGAAATGGACAAACTCCTAGAAACATACAACCTGCTAAGAATGAGCCATGAAGAAATCCAAAACCTGAACAGACTAACGACAGTTTAAAATATTGAAGTCACAATAAAAAATCACGCAATTAAAAAAAGCCAGGATTAGCAGTTGCACTGCTGAATTCTACCAAACATTTAAAGAAAAACTAATACCAATCCTACTCAAACTATTCCAAAAAATAGAGGAGGAAGGAATACTTCCTAACTCATTCTAGGAGGTCAATGTTATCCTGATACCAAAACCAGTAAAAGGCACATCAAATAAAAAAAAAAAAAAGAAGGAAGGAAGGAAGGAAGGAAGGAAGGAAGGAAGGAAGGAAGGAAGGAAGGGAGGGAGGGAGGGAGGGAGGGAGGAAGGAAGGAAGGAAGGAAGGAAGGAAGGAAGGAAGGAAGGAAGGAAGGAAGGAAGGAAGGAAAGAAAGGAAAAGAAAGGAAAGGAAAGGAAGAAAGAAAGAAAAGAAGGAAGGAAGGAAGGAAGGGAGGAAGGAAGGAAGGAAGGAAGGAAGGAAGGAAGGAAGGAAGGAAAGAAAACTGCAGGTCAATATATCTGATAAATATTGACAAATATTTATCAAAGTACTAGCAAATTGAGTTCAACAGTACATTGAAAAAAAATCATTCATCATGACCAAGGGGGATTTATCCCTGACATGCAAGAATGTTTCAATATATGCAAATAAATCAGTGTGATACATCATATCAACAGAATGAAGGACAAAAACTATATGATCAGTTTGATGCTAAAAAAGCATTTAATAAAATTCAACATCTCTTCATGATAAAAACCCTCAAAATATTGGGTATAGAAAGAATACACCTCAACATAATAAAAGTCATATATGACAGAGCCACAGCTAGTATCATACTGAATGGGAAAAACCTGAAACCCTTTTCTCTAAAATCTGGAACACAGTAAGGATGCCCACTTTCACCACTGTTACTCAATTTAGTATTGGAAGTCCTAGCTAGAGCAATCAGACAACAGGAAGAAATAAAGGACATACAAATGGGAAAGCAAGAAGTCAAATTATCTTTGTTTGCAGATGATATGATCTTATATTTTGAAAAGCCTACAAACTCCACCAAAAAAAGTATTATTACTGAAAAACAAATTCAGTAAAGTTGCAGAATACAAAGCTAACATATAAAAAGTAGTTGCATTTCTATATGCCAACAGTGAACAATCTGAAAAAGAAATGTCAAAAAAGTAATCTCATTTACAATAGACACACATAAAATTAAATATCTAGTAATTAACCAAAGAAGCAAAAGATCTCTATCATGGAAACGGCAAAACAATGATGAAAGATATTGAAGAGGCCACCAAAAAAGGAACATATTTCATATTCATGAACTGAAAGAATCAGTTTTGTTCAAATGTACATACTACCCAAAGAAATCTACAGATTTCAATGCAATCCCTATAAAAATACCAATGACATTCTTCACAAAATAGAAAAGAGCAAAACTGGAGGAATCACATTACCTAACTTCAACTTATACTACACAGCTATGGTAACCAAAACAACATGATACTGGCATAAAAACAGACACATTGACCAATGGAACAGAATTGAGAACTCAGAAACAAATCTACCCACCTATAATGAACTCATTTTTGGAAAAAGTGCCAAGAACATATACTGGGGAAAAGACAATCTCTTCAATAAATTGTGCTGAGAAAACTGGATGTCCATATTTAGAAAAATGAAGCGAGACCCCCATGTCTTGCTCTATACAAAAATCAAATCGAAATGAATGAAATACTTAAATCTAAGACCTCAAACTGTGAAATTACTACCAGAAAACATTGGGGAGAATCTCCAAGAGACTCGTCTGGGAAAAAATTTATTGAGTAGTAATACCCCATAAGAACAGGCAACCAAAGCAAAAATTGACAAATGGAATCAGATCAAGTTATAAAGCTTCCACACAGCAAAGTTAACAATTATCAAAGTGAGAAAACAACACATAGGATGGTAGAAAATATGTATAAACTACCATCCAACAAGGGGTTAATAACCAGAATACACAATGGGCTCAAACAACTCTATAGGAAAAAAATCTGATAATCCAATTAAAAACTGGGCAAAAGATTTGAATAGATATTTCTCAAAGGAGACATACAAAAGGCAAATAGGCATATAAAAATGTGCTCAACATCAGTGATCATCAGAGAAATGTAAATCAAAACTACAATGAGATATAATCTCATCTTAGATAAAATAGCTTATATCCAAAAGATAGGTAATAACAAATGCTGGCAAAGTTGTGGAGAAAAGAGAACCCTCAAGCACTGTTTGTGGTAATGTAAATTAGTACAACCACTATGGGGAAAAAAAGTGGAAGTTCCTCAAAGAAACTAAAAATAAAGTTACCATATGATCTAGCAATCCCACTGCTGGGTATATGCCCCCCAAAAAAGGAAATCAGTATATCGAAGAGATATCTACACTTTCATGTTTGTTGCAGCACTGTTTAAAATAGCCAAAATTTGGTTAAGTGTCCATTAATGAAGGAATAAATCGAATGTGTTTAGTATTCAGCCATAATAAAGAATGAGATCCTGTCATTTGCAACAACATGGATGGGACTGGAGCTCATTATGCTAAGTGAAATAAGCCAGGCCAAAAAGGCAAACATCACATGTTCTTACTTATTTATGGGATCTAAAAATCAAAGAATTGAACTCATGGAGATAGAGAGCAGAAAGATAGTTTCTGGAGGCTGCGAAGGGAAGGGTCGGGTCAGGGTAGATGGGGCGAATAATTGGTACAAAAAAAATAAAAATAATAAATAAGACCTAGTATTTGACAGCACAACAGGGTGACTTTAGTACATAATAACCTAATTGTGCATTTTAAAATAACTAAAAGTGTATAATCAGACTGTAACGCAAAACATAAATGCTTGAGCGGATGGATACACCATTTTGCATGATGTGATTATTATGCATTGCATATCTGTACCACAGCATCTCGGGTACACCATCAATATATACACCTACTATGTGCCCACAAAAATTTAAATTAAAAAATTAATTTAAAAATGCATTATGAGTGAGTAAGGTTTATTCCTGAGATTCTGGTTTAACAATCAGACAATAAGTCTAAAGCCTTAAGACTTTAGAAAAAAAAGCAGTTGATTGAAAATTAATCAATTAAATTCACCATGTTATTTAACCACATAATATCTCAATAGATGCAGAAAAAGTATTTTACAAAATCTAATAGTCTTTTTCTCATAAATTTTCTCAGCCGTGTACAGAGGGACATTTCTTCAACATGATGAAGGACGTCTACAAAAAACAACAGCTAACATCACATGTAATGGTGAAAAATTGTATATTTTCCCCTTAAATTCAGTAACAAAGCACTTCCTTTCACCATTGTGGTGATTCTACTTAGTGCCGTAAGGCCAGAAAATGTGATGACAGGCATCTGTCTTAGAAGGCAAGCAATAAAACTGTCTTTACTCACAAACTACATGTTTATCTATGTATAAATCCTATAAAATCTACAAAAGCTGCTAGAATAAACAAGTGAATATATGTGCAATAAAAATCAGAAATTAATATAAAAATTGCATCATGATATATTAAACATAGAAGTATAAATCAAATAAGAGATACACAAGACTTGAACACTGAATGCTATAAACATTACTAGTAGAAGTTAAGGAAAATCTAAATAAATGGAGAGATATGTCATATTCATTCATCAAAATACTCAATATTGTAAGATATCAATTCTCCCTAAATTGATCTATAGATTCAATGCAATCCCAATTACAATTCTAACACAATTATTTGTAAAAATTGACAAGATGATTCTAAAATAAATATGAAAATATGAAGCATGTAGAATAGCCAAAACAATTTTGAAAAAAAATAAAATGAAGAACATACACTATCAATATTAAAACTTATCACAGAGCTTCAGTAATCAAGACAGTATGATATTCATGTAAAGATATATAAATAGATCAATAGAATTGTATAGAGTTCAGAAATACATCCAGATATATATGGTTAAATTGATATTTGACAAAGTTTTAAAGATGACTTAGTGTGGAAAAGACAGTCTTTTCAAACTTTTTTGAGGAATAATTGACATATAAAAAGTTGTACAAAATTAGTGTATACATATTGTGCATAAGTATATACCCATGAAACTATCCCCATCATCAAGACCATAAACATATCCATCGCCTCCCAAAGTTTCCTTTTGCTCTCTTTATTATCATTATTGGTTTGTTTCTAATTGAAAACTTTAAATATTTAAAGTTTGTTATTGTCAATTAGGCCTTAATAAACTTGTTTAAAACTTGAATAAAGATGATTATTCTCTAGAAAAGTTTAATTTTAAGAATGACATTGGAAAGTAAGAAAGAGTGGGTCTAAAAAAAAGCTTTAAACAAATAGGGTATATTGCATGATGCTGGGGTAATTTCAACAGCAGCATCGTGCAATATACCCATGTAACAAACTTGCACATGTACCCCTGTATCTAAAATAAAAGTAGAAATTTTTTAAAAAAAGAAATGAGTAAAAAAAAGATGGCAAAAAGAAAGCAATTTACAACATCATAGGAAAGAAGAAACAATTAATTTTAACAAACAAAGTGTGACACTTGTATACTAAAAACTGCAAAAGAACAAATTGGACCTCTACCTCACACTATACACAAAAATTAATTATTAATTTAAAATGGACGACAGTCCTAAGTGTGAGAGCAAAAACTATAAAATTCCTAGAAGGAAACACAGGAGTAAATTTTCATAACCTTGGGTTAGGCAATGGTTTCCTAAATATAACACCAAAATCACAATGACAAAAGACAAAAACTCAGTAAACTGCACTTCAACAAAAACAAAAACATAAAACAAACAAATGAACAAACAAAAAACTTAGGCTTCAAAGGAAACCATCAAGGAGATGAAAAGACAACCCATAGACTGGAAGAAAATATCTGCAAATCTTATTTGTGGTAATGGACTTTTATAAGGAATATGTAGAGCACTTCCACAACTCAACAATAAAAAAGACAAAAAAAAGTTAATGGGCAAATTATTTGGATGACTCTTTCTCCAAAGAATACATACACATGAGCAATAACACGTGAATAGATATTCAACATCATTCGTCATCAGGGAAATGTAAATCAAAACCACAGTGAGGTACCACTTCACATCTACTAGAATGATTATAATCAAAAAGACAGAAAATAACAGGTGACAACAAAGATTATTGAGAAGTTAGAACTCTCATATGTTGTTTGCGAGATTGTAAAATGGTGCAACAACTTTGCATAAGAGTTTGTCAGTTCTTGAATATGCTAAAGATGTACCATATGATGCAGCAATTCCACCCCAGGCATCTACCCATGAAATATTAAAATATATGTTCACACAAAAACTTGTAATCAATGTTCTTTGCTGTATTATCAAAAATAGCTGAAAACTGGAAAATTTAGCTGTTCATCAACTGATGAGTAGGTAAACAAATGTTCATCAGCTGATGAGTAGGTAAACAAAATGTTCATCAACTATTGAGCAGCTAAACAAAATTTTGACACATGCGCATGTATGTTCATCACAGCAGCAAAGACATGGAATCAACCTAAATGCTAATAAAGGTAGACTGGATTAAGAAAATGTGATATATATATATACACATACACACAATTACAATGTATGATGTGTGTGTGTGTACATATATATATATATATATATATATGTATTTCTCTTTTTTATTATACTTTAAGTTCTAGGGTACATGTGCACAACGTGCAGGTTTGTTACAATGTATACCTGTGCCATGTTGGTGTGCTGCACCCATTAACTCATCATTTACATTAGGTATATCTCCTAATGCTATCCCTCCTCCCTACCCCCTCCCCACAATAGGACCCGGTGGTGTGTGATGTTCCCCTTCCTGTGTCCAAGTGATCTCATTGTTCAATTCCTACCTATGAGTGAGAACATGTGGTATTTGGTTTTCTGTTCTTGCAATAGTTTGCTGAGAATGATGGTTTCCAGCTGCATCCCTGTCCCTACAAAGGACACAAACTCATCCTTTTTTATGGCTGCATAGTATTTCATGGTGTATATGTGCCACATTTTCTTAATCCAGTGTGTCACTGATGGACATTTGCATTGATTCCAAGTCTTTGCTATTGTAAATAGTGCCACAATAAACATACATGTGCATGTTTCTTTATAGCACATGACTTATAATCCTTTGGGTATATCCCCAGTAATGGGATGGCTGGATCAAATGGTATTTCTAGTTCTAGATCCTCAAAGAATTGCCACACTGTTTTCCACAATGGTTGAACTAGTTTACAGTCCCACCAACAGTGTAACAGTGTTCCTATTTCTCCACATCCTCTCCAGCACCTGTTGTTTCCTGATTTTTTTAATGATCGCCATTCTAACTGGTTTGCCAAAGATCAGATGGCTGTAGATGTGTGGTATTATTTCTGAGGGTTCTGTTCTGTTCCATTGGTCTATATCTCTGTTTTGGTACCAGTACCATGCTGTTTTGGTTACTGTAGACTTGTAGTATAGCTTGAAGTCAGGTAGCGTGATGCCTCCAGCTTTGCTCTTTTGGCTTAGGATTGTCTTGGCAATGCGGGCTCTTTTTTGGTTCCATATGAACTTTAAAGCACTTTTTCCAATTCTGTGAAGAAACTCATTGGTAGCTTAATGGGGATGGCATTGAATCTATAAATTGCCTTGGGCAATATGGCCATTTTCACAATATTGATTCTTCCTATCCATGAGCATGGTATGTTCTTCCATTTGTTTGTGTCCTCTTTGATTTCACTGAGCAGTGGTTTGTAGTTCTCCTTGAAGAGGTCTTTCACATCCCTTGTAAGTTGGATTCTTAGGTATTTTATTCTCTTTGAAGCTATTGTGATTGGGAATTTATTCATGATTTGGCTCTCTGTGTGTTACTGGTGTATAAGAATGCTTGTGATTTTTGCACATTGATTTTGTATCCTGAGACTTTGCTGAAGTTGCTTATCAGCTTAAGGAGATTTTGGGCTTTGACAATGGGGTTTTCTAAATATACAATCATGTCATCTGCAAACAGGGACAATTTGACTTCTTCTTTTCCTAACTGAATATCCTTTATTTCTTTCTCTTGCCTGATTGCCCTAGCCAGAACTTCCAACACTATGTTGAGTAGGAGTGGTAAGAGAGGGCATCCCTGTCTTGTGCCAGTTTTCAAAGGGAATTTTTCCAGTTTTTGCCCATTCAGTATGATATTGGCTGTGGGTTTGTCATACATAGCTCTTATTATTTTGAGATACGTTCCATCAATACCGAATTTGTTGAGAGTTTTTAGCATGAAGAGCTGTTGAATTTTGTCAAAGGCCTTTTCTGAATCTACTGAGATAATCATGTGGTTTTTGCCTTTGATTCTGTTTATATCCTGGATTATGTTTACTGATTTGCATATGTTGAACCAGTCTTGCATCCCAGGGATAAAGCCCACTTGATCATGGTGGATAAGCTTTTTGATGTGCTGCTGGTTTCGGTTTGCCAGTATTTTATTGAGGATTTTTGCATCAATGTTCATCAGGGATATTGGTCTAAAATTCTCTTTTTTTGTTGTGTCTCTGCCAGGCTTTGGTATCAGTATGATGTTGGCCTTGTAAAATGGCCTAGGGAGGATTCCCTCTTTTTCTATTGATTGGAATAGTTTCAGAAGGAATGGTACCAACTCCTCCTTGTACCTCTGATAGAATTCGGCTGTGAATCCGTCTGGTCCTGGACTTTTTTTTGGTTGGTAGGCTATTAATTATTGCCTCAATTTCAGAGCCTGCTATTGGTCTATTCAGGGATTCAACTTCTTCCTGGTTTAGTCTTGGAAGAGTGTAAGTGTCCAGGAAATTATCCAGTTCTTCTAGGTTTTCTAGTTTATTTGCGTAGAGGTGTTTATAGTATTCTCTGATGGTATTTTGTATTTCTGTGGGGTTGGTGGTGATATCCCCTTTATCATTTTTTATTGCATCTAGTTGATTCTTCTCTCTTTTCTTCTTTATTGGTCTTGCTAGCAGTCTATCAATTTTGTTGATCTTTTCAAAAAACCAGTTCCTGGATACATTGATTTTTTGGAGGGATTTTTGTGTCTCTATCGCCTTCAGTTCTGCTCTGAACTTAGTTATTTCTTGCCTTCTGCTAGCTTTTAAATGTGTTTGCTCTTGCTTTTCTAGTTCTTTTAATTGTGATGTTAGGGTGTCAATTTTAGATATTTCCTGATTTCTCTTATGGGCATTTAGTGCTATAAATTTCCCTCTACACACAGCTTTAAATGTGTCCCAGAGATTCTGGTATGTTGTATCTTTGTTCTCATTGGTTTCAAAGAACATCTTTATTTCTGCCTTCATTTTGTTATGTACCCAGAAGTCATTCAGGAGAAGGTTGTTCAGTTTCCATGTAGTTGAGTGGTTTTGATTGAGTTTCTTAGTCCTGAGTTCTAGTTTGATTGCACTGTGGTCTGAGAGACAGTTTGTTATAATTCCTGTTCTTTTCCATTTGCTGAGGAATGCTTTACTTCCAACTATGTGGTCAATTTTGGAATAAGTGGGATGTGGTGCTTAGAAGAATGCATATTCTGTTGGTTTTGGGTGGAGAGTTCTGCAGATGTCTATTAGGTCCGCTTGGCAGAGCTGAGTTCAATTCCTGGATATCCTTGTTAACTTTCTGTCTTGTTGATCTGTCTAATGTTGACATTGGGTTGATAAAGTCTCCCATTATTATTGTATGGGAGTCTAAGTCTCTTTGTAAGTCTCTAAGGACATGCTTTATGAATCTGGGTGCTTCTGTATTGGGTGCATATATATTTAGGATCGTTAGCTCTTCCTGATGAATTGATCCCTTTACCATTATGTAATGGCCTTCTTTGTCTCTTTTGATCTTTGATGGCTTAAAGTCCGTTTTTTCAGAAACTAGGATTGCAACCCCTGCTTTTTTTTTGTTTTCCATTTGCTTGGTAGATCTTCCTCCATCCCTTTATTTTGAGCCTATGTGTGTCTCTGCATGTGAGATGGGTCTACTGAATACAACAAACTGATGGGTCTTGACTCTTTATCCAACTTGCCAGTCTGTGTCTTTTAATTGGAGCATTTACTCCATTTACATTTGAGGTTAATATTGTTATGTGTGAACTTGATCCTGTCATTATGATATCAGCTGGTTATTCTGCTCATTAGTTGATGCAGTTTCTTCTTACCATCGATGGACTTTACATTTTGGAATGCTTTTGCAATGGCTGGTATCTGTTTTTCCTTTCCATGTTCAGTGCTTCCTTCAGGATCTCTTGTAGGGCAGGCCTGGTAGTGACAAAATCTCTCAGTATTTGCTTGTCTGTAAAGGAATTTATTTCTCCTTCAGTTATGAAACTTAGTTTGGCTGGATATGAAATTCTGGGTTGAAAATTCTTTTCTTTAAGAATGTTGAATATTAGCCCCCACTTCTTCTGGCTTGGAGTGTTTCTGCCGAGAGATCTGCTGTTAGTCTGATGGGCTTTCCTTTGTGGGTACCCCGACCTTTCTCTCTGGCTATCCTTAACATTTTTTCCTTCATTTCAACTTTGCTGAATCTGACAATTATGTGTCTTGGAGTTGTTCTTCTCTAGGAGTATCTTTGTGGCATTCTCTGTATTTCCTGAATTTGGATGTTGGCCTGCCTTACTAGGTTGGGGAAGTTCTCCTGGATGATATCCTGCAGAGTGTTTTCTAACTTGGTTCCATTTTCCCTGTCACTTTCAGGCACACCAATCAGATGTAGATTTGGCCTTTTCACATAATCCCATATTTCTTGGAGGCTTTGTTCATTTCTTTTTACTCTTTTTTCTCTACACTTCTCGCTTCATTTCATTCATTTGATCTTCAATCACTGATACTCTTTCTTCCATTTGATTGAGTCAGTTACTGAAGCTTGTGCATTTGTCACATAGTTCTGGTGTTACGGTTTTCAGTTATCAGTTATCAGTTCTTTTAAGAACTTCTCTACATTGGTTATTCTAGTTAGCCATTCATCAAAACTTTTTTCAAGGTTTTTAGTTTCTTTGCACTGGTTACATAGTTCCTCCTTTAGCTTTGAGAAGTTTGATCGACTGAAGCCTTCTTCTCTCAACTCGTCAAAGTCATTCTCCATACAGCTTTTTTCCATTGCTGGCGATGAGTTGCATTCCTTTGGAGGGGGAGATGTGCTCTGAATTATTGAATTTCCAACTTTTCTGCACTGCTTTTTCCCCATCTTTGTGGTTTTATCTGCCTTTGGTCTTTGATGATAGTGATGTACTGATGGGGTTTTGGTGTGGGTGTCCTTTCTGTTAGTTTTCCTTCTAACAGTCAGGACCCTCAGCTGCAGGTCTGTTGGAGTTTGCTTGAGGTCCACTCCAGACCCTACTTGCCTCGGTATCAGCAGCAGAGGCTGCAGAACATAGAATATTGCTGAACAGCGAGTGTTGCTGTCTGATTCTTGCTCTGGAATCTTTGTCTCAGGGGTGTTCCCAGCCGTGTGAGGTGTGAGGTGTCAGTCTGCACCTGGTGGTCGATAACTCCCAGTTAGGCTACTCAGGGGTCAGGGACCCACTTGAGCAGGCAGTCTGTCCGTTCTCAGATCTCAACCTCAATGCTGGGAGATCCACTGCTCTCTTTAAAGCTGTCAGACAGGGACATTGATCTCTGCCGAGGTTTCTGCTGCTTTTTGTTTAGCTATGCCCTGTCCCCAAGGTGGAGTCTACAGAGGCAGGCAGGCCTCCTTGAGCTGTGGTGGGCTCCACCCAATTTGAGCTTTCCAGCAGCTTTGTTTACCTACTTAAGCCTCAGCAATGGCAGAGGCCCCTCCCCCAGCCTCGCTGCTGCCTTGCAGTTAGATCTCAGACTGCTGTGCTAGCAATGAGGGAGGCTCCACGGGTGTGGTACCCTCCGGGCCAGGTGTGGGATATAATCTCCTGGTGTGCCATTTGCTAAGACCCTTGGTAAAGTGCAGTATTAGTGTTGGAGTTACACAATTTTCCAGGTGTTGTGTGTCTCAATTTCCTTTGGCTAGGAAAAGGAATTCCCTTCCCCCTTGTGCTTCCCAGGTAAGGCGATGCTTTGCCCTGCTTCAGCCCTCACTGTTCGGTGTGCACCCGCAGACCAGCACCAACTGTCTGACACACCCCAGTGAGATGAACCTGGCACCTCAGTTGAAAAGGCAGAAATCACCCACCTACTGTGTCGCTCATGCTGGGAGCTGGAGCCTGGAGCTGTTCCTATTCGGCCATTTTGGGTGTGCCCCATATATATATTTCTATACATGCACCATGAAATATTACGCAGCCCTAAAATAGAGTGAGATCATGTCCTTTGCAGCAACATAGATGGAGCTGGAGGCCATTATCCCAAGAGAACTAATGCAGGAACAGAAAACCAAATATTGCATATTGCTACTTATAAGTGGGAGCTGAACATTGAGTACACATGGACACAAAGAAAGGAATGACAGACACCAGGTCCTACTCGAGGGTTGGGAGTGGGAGGAGGGTGAGGATCAAAAAACTACCTATTGGGTACTATGTTTATTATCTTAGTGATGAAATAGTATGTGCATCAAGCGCCAGTGACAGCAAATTTATCTGCAGAATCAGCCTGTACATATACCCCGAAACTAAAATAAAAGTTTTATTTTAAATGTGGTTCATCCATACACTGGAATATTATTTTGTAATAAAAAAGAGTGAAGTACTGACACATGCTACAACATGAATAAACTTCTAAAACATTATGCTAAGTTAAAGAAGTTATGAAAGACTTCATGTATGATTCCATTATGTGAAACCTCCAGAACAGGCAAATTCATAGAGGCAGAAAGTTGATTAGTGGTTACCTAAGACTAAGGGATGGGGGTAAATAGTAGCAGGGTAGGGGATGGGTAGTGACTGCTAATGGGTACAAAGTTTATTTTTGCAATGAATATTCTAAAATTAGGTTATGGTGATGGTTGCATGACTCTGTGAATACCCTGTCATTGCGTAATACACATGATCTCCAACTTAGGATGGTTCAGCATAAGGTTCGACTTACAATTTTTCAACATAATGATGGTGTGAAAGTGATAAACATTCAGTATGCTTCTCAACTTATGGTGGGGTTACATCCTGAAAAATCCAACAATGTATGATACATTTATTAGATGTAACCTTATTGTAAGCTTTATCAAGAGAGACTGCTGTGTTGCATTTGCTGCACTGGCAGTTTATGCAACCTTACGAGGAAGAGGAAGGCTGTAAGATGAGTCAGGTTCAGAGGAGCGATAGATGTGGCTCATTCACCCAATGCAGGATTTACCCCAAACTACCTCATCCCAAAGGCAGAATGTTGTGGGGGAACTTTGACTCCTACCTGGCACTCAGACTCTGCAGTAAGTATTTCATTGCCTGACATCCTGTGAGAATGCCCTTCCCAGCACCCCTTGGCAGAACATATGACTGTTCATGTATTTACGACCACCTCCCTCAATAAACTTTAAACCCCATGAAGACAGAATTATGTCCCTTTTACAACTCCCAGACACTCAGTGTGCAGCAGAATGCTATTCCTTTTGTTGAACAAACTGAGTACCTACTGCGTGCTAGATACAATAAATAAATGAATTATTGCTGGAGTGGTATTTTGTCAGCAGGAGTGGCAGACATGTAAAACCCCACCTTCAATAATAAAATAAGCCAGGAAAGGTGACTCACCCCTGTAGTCCGAATATTTTGGGAAGCTGAAGTGGGAGGATCACTTGAGGCCAGGAGTTTGAGACCACCCTGGACAACATAGCAAGACACCTGTCTCTACAAAATAACTTTTTTTTTAATTAACTGGATGTTGTGGCATGCACTTGTTGTCCTAGCTACTACGGAGGTTAAGGCAGGAGGATTGCCTGAGTTCAAGAGACGGAGGCAGCAGTGATCTATAATCACACCACTGCACTTCAGCCTGGGTAACAGAATGAGACCTTGTCTCTTAAAAAATAAAAATAAAATTTTAAAAAAAGAAAAAATTTCTTTTTTCACCATCAGTTAGGTTCATGGCTGAGATCCCTATAAAAAAAGAGATTAGAAAGAGAAAAGTAAACAAACTTACTTAATGTCAGTTTTACATGACATGAGAGTGTTCAGAAACGAAGACCCAAAGAAATAGGAAAATTTGTGAGTGAAAAGTAGAGAGTTGTGCAGAAGTATGATCAGACAAAGAGGATATGATTTCATGGTAATAAACTTGGGGGAACTTATCAAAACCTGTTCAAGTTGTTCTCTGTGTCCCTGTGTCTTCAGAGATAGGGACATTCCTTTTCTTGGATTATGGATTGAGTACCCCTTATCCAAAATGCTTGGGACTAGAAGTATTTCAAATTTCTAATTTTTTTAAATTTTGGATTATTTGCATATACAAAATGAGATATATTTGGGATGGGACCTAAGTCTAAACATGAAAGTCATTTATGTTTTATATATGATTTAGACACATATCCTGAAGGTAATTTTGTACAGTATTTTAAATAATTTTGTGACTGAAACCAAGTTTTAACTGTGTTTTGACTGCAACCCATCACATGAGCAGATCAGGTGTGGAATTCTCTACTCGTGGTGTCATGTAAGATCTCAAAAAGGTTTTAATTTGGGAGCAGATTTTGGGTTCTTTGGTGAGAAATATTAAACCTACATCGGGAGAGAATCCCTCTCATGAGAGTCTTATAACCTACTTTAGAGAGAAGTCAGAGAATTCTTCATGGCCCACTTCAGGAGAGAAGGACTAAAGAAGGTCAGAAAGACCTTCCCGCTTCTGCTGTTTTCTTATATGCCAAGGTACCTTAATTTGGATTAGCATGTCCTGAACCCTATGAAAGCCAGTGTAAAGAAAAAGTAAAGAGGTGAGTTAACATTTAAAACTTTCTTCCAACCTCAAAGGTGTCCCAGGCATTACCACACATGAGATTGCATCAATCACCAAGATTTTGTGTTTTCGTTACTCCTGTTTAATACATTTAAAAAAGCTCAGAGAGGTTAAATTTGCTGAATGTTCCACAACTCTAAATGAAGCTGTAGTTCCAAACTCAGAGTTATCTGATTTCAATTTTCTTCTCCTTAGGCCATACTAAAAAGAATACCAATCATTTATTTTTTTCTTAAAATTGATACAGTTCTCACCTATCTCACTTGCTTATAACTGGAGTTACAAGACAACTTTGAGAAACTTTCTCTGCTTTTGGATTACATTATAATTAGGACTATCTAAAAAAGCAGTGTCCTATTTGTCCACAAATAGATGTACACAGGCCCTGGAAATATCTCCAATTGTCCTCTCTAGACTCCTAGATACTTAGTGATAGTTACCTTTGTCACTATCATTTGAACAAAAGCAGGGTGATGTAAATGTATCCAAAAGTAGAAAAAATAAACTGAATAGTGTGCTCTCTTCTAATATGCATTTCCAGAACAGACTCTAGCAAAGGGTCACTCATCTGAAATACTTGATTTTTTAAATGTATAATAAATTGAAAGAATTCTAAAACAAGACATGAAAAACATCAGTTTTAGGTTTCGTTTTTGTTTTTGTTTTGCTACTAGCCTAAGAAAAGAAAAAAAAAAAAAGACATATCAGAGGTTGGTTGGCTGAAGGATAAAAAGATACAGAAGTATGATCAAAATATAGAAAGTTATTTCTTGAAAAAGAGACTGGAACAAAGGGCACCACGATGCCAACATTATGGTTTAAAGATGGGATTTACAAATAGATTTTAGAATTCTACTGTTTCTGTAACTTTAACATTTTCTGTAGTAATCACGCTCCCTTTTGGTAATAAAGAAAAATATATGTATTTTAAGAGGGAGAACAAAGAATAAGAAATTCATTTTGACTTGTTACTTTACTTTCTTTTCCTTACATCATATACAAGTTTATAATTGGTTTAGTACACATAAATCAAGCACTGCTTTATGCACATCAGCAAACGTGATGCTAGAGGGGTGATGCCTTGTTGAACTTTGTTCAACAAAGTTGAACATAAGAGAAGCAAAATAAAATAGAGTAGGGAGGTAAATTTCAAACAAACAACTAACAAAAAAAAATTAACTTTGTAAATACCACAGGTTAAGATTTATAAAACCCCTTCAGGAAAACAAACATGAAAGTGTTTAGAAACTGCTTAATTTTGTACTTGAAAGTGCTTAATAACTCAGATACTGTGCTAATCGTTTAATTTATCTTAGCCATCTGAGAAATAATGTGATTTTATTAATATTAAAATAACACCAACAAAGAATGTAAAAGGAACTTCCCTGGGCAGTAAACAGTGTACTACGCTTAGTAAATACTTTTGAATACATGAACAAAATAAATTCAGGAAAAAAGAGATGATAAAAGCTCTTAAGATTTATTTTTTATAAAGTACCCAGTAAGTAAATTTAGAGCCAAAGATTAGTAAAAGACGATAATAAATAAGTGAAAATAAAGAGAATATTTAAATTGTAAAGTATAAGATTATTCTCTAATCCTCTTAGTATTTTTTGACTTTTCTTAAATGCCAATCTTTTAAAATTAAATAACCCTGCTGTGTGGTAGGTTTTAATTTTTTAGCATCTAGTTTGCAAGATAGAAAACCAACTTAGGAGTTAATTTTCTTAGGGAAAAGATTAAAAAGGAGAAATTCAAACTATTTTACCCAATGTTCTTATAGACAAGTTCGTTTGTTGTCTTAAACATTCTGAAAGCTAATTCAGAATTTAGTATTTTGGTAGCAAAATTTTTTCTCCATGTGGTGAGGAATAGAAAAATTTAGTAATTGATTAATAGGTTGCAAACAGATATAATCTATAAAAAGTATTTAGTTTCCATTATCGTCTGTAAAGTACTAGGTTTCAGGATTATGCTTTACCACATAGTTTAAATAGTTTATCTTTTGGGTGCCCTAGGCAGTCATCCAGTCTAGTAAATGGCTAATGTAAGTCATAATAATAAAGCTAGATAGAGGGTTTCTGTTGTTATTTTACTTTCAGCACCACTAGGTTATAGTGCAGTGGGGGGTATGAATTCCTGCTTGATGCTTTCAAAATATTCCCATATGTTTCATAGAGTGACTTTGTGCTGACACAACAGTGTTACAAATACCTCAAGAAAACTCATTCGAAAAGGTTATGGTATGATCACATATTTGAGATAAATATAACATAATTGTTCTCTTCTTTCAATGAGATAAAAACAAAACACATACAGGATGAAACCAAGGGTGCTTTGTGCTGAGGTTATTACATTGCTTCCCATTAAGGTCAGATGTGTCTCTCAGCCATTCACTTCTGCCTTGCCAGTGTCTAGTACTTGGCAGGTGCTCACTAAATGTTGGCTGTTGAATTAACTGAAAAGAGAACAATGAAGAAGTGATTGCAAAAATGAAGCACACATTCCTTGCCACAACTTTTCCAATGTTTTTATTGTAGTAGAATACATATAACATAAAGGTTACCATCTTAGCCATTTTTAAATGACAGTTGAGTGGTATTAAATGCATTTATAATGTTGTACAACCATCACCACCATCTATCTCCAGAATTCTTTACATCTCGTAAAACTGAAACTTTAGACTCATTAAACAGTAAGTCCCCACTCTCTCTTCCCCCAGCCCCTGCAACCAACATTCTACTTTCTGTCTCTATGATTTTGACCATTCTAAGTTCCTCATACAGAATCTGCCTTTTTGTGATTGGCTTATTTCACATAGCATAATGTCCTCAAGATTAATTTATGTTGTAGTATATTCCAGAATTTCCTTTCTTTTTCAGGCTGAATTATATCCCATTGTATGTATATACTGCATTTTGCCTATCCATTTATCCATCAATAGACATTTTAGCCACTGTGAATAATGTTGCTGTGAATGTGGGTTGAACATATACCTCTTTAAGACCATGCTTTCAATTACTTTGAGCAAATACTCAGACGTGGAATTGCTGGATCATATCATATAATTCTATTTTTATTTTTTGAGAAGTTGCCAGTTTTCCACAGAGGCTTTACCATTTACATTCCCACCAACGGTGCACAAGTGTTCCAATTTCTCCACATCTTCACCAACACTCTGTCTCCTGTGGTTTTGGATAGTAGCCATCCTAACGGGTATGAGGTGGTATCTCATTGTAGTTTTGATTTGCATTTCCCTAATGACTAGTGAAGTCAAGCATCTTTTCGTGTGCTTATTAGCCATTTGTATATCTACTTTGGAGAAATGTTTAATCCAGTCATTTTTCCATTTTTGCACTGGGATGTTTTTGTGTTGTAGACCTTTTAGAGTTCTCTGTATTCTAGGTATGAATCCCTTATAAAATATATGATTCACAAATATGTTCTCCCATTTTGTGGGTTGTCTTTTTACTCTGTTGATAGTGTCTATCCATTAAAAATCTAATCTAATTTTAACTGTTTCAAGGTTTTAGAAATAGATGAGGACATACATAGCATATTTTTAGCTGTATAATGTCTACTCTAGAATTACCAAAGAAATGTTTAAATTACCTTGAGTAACATAATTATGTTGCCTCAGGTTAAAAGGTCTCTGGAATTGATGATGAAAATTTTTATCTTGGTAACAAGTAGAGCATCACATAAAATGATCAATAGTAATATGTTGAAAGAAGAAAGAAAGGGAAAAAATAAAGGGAGATGAGAAGGAAGAAAGGCAAAACGAGGAAGAAAGGATTAAATGATACAATGTATGAATTTACCAGAGGACACAGAAAACTGTAATGCTTTTTAATACCTACCTTTGCCATGTAGAACAAAAGGTACTGACAATCATTGGAAAATATTTATTTCCAATGGAATAAAGGAGTCTGCTTTTAAAACAAAATGAGGTACTGATTTTCAAAGATCCCATTGGCCCCCTTGGCATACCAGTGTTACACACTGATAATTTTCTGTTAAAAAAAATCAATGTCAAAATGTCATTGACTGGGCATGGTGGCTCACACCTGTAATCCCAGCAATTTAGGAGGCTGAGGTGGGAGGATCACTTGAGGTTGGGAGTTCGAGACCAGCCTGACAGACATGGAGAAACCCAACCTCTACTAAAAATACAAAGTTAGGAGGGTATGGTGGTGCGTGCCTGTAATCCCAGCAACTTGGGAGGCTGAGGCAGGAGAATTGCTTCAACCCAGGATGCAGAGGTTGCGGTGAGCCAAGATCACACCATTACACTCCAGCCTGGGAAACAAGAGCGGAACTCCATCTCAAAAAAAAAGGTCATCAAAGTAGTGTTTTACTCCAAACAGCTAAAGAGTCACAAGGAATTCTATTGTTCGTGGTTAGGTAACATCTAATGACCACTTTTACAACGTTATGATATCAATAATTATTTCTCCTTCATAGGAACTTTGCAACTCACTATGTTTATGAATATCTGTCTTTGTTTAAAACAAACTAGATTAGAAAATGTAAAAACAAACATGACAACATGGTGAAACCCTATATTTACAAACAAACACAAAAATTAGCCAGGTGTGGGGGCATGTGCCTGTAGTCCTAGCTACTTGGGAGGCTAAGTTGGGAGGACCGCTTGAGCCTGGGAGGTCAAGGCTGCCATGAGCTGTGATTGTGCCACTGTACTCCAGCCTGGGCAACACAGCAAGACCCAGTCTCAAAAAAAAATAAATAAATAAAAGAAAGAAAGAAGAAAAAAAACCACCTTTGATTTTCTTTTCAACATTGAAATTAATTTTTTTAAAGGCAGAAAGATTCTAATATGGCAAGTTTCTTATCAGTATGGATCATTTTCAACAGAGGAAATTTTTATTAGAAAATATTGAATTTTATCAAAACGTGGATTAGTCTTAACAGTACTGGTCCGTGGCCTGGAGGTTGGGGTCCCCTATCCTATCCTATAAAAATCAGGTGCTTTTATAGGCTGTATGTATTACATATATGTTATTACCTCTCTCAATATACTGTACTTAAAAAGGTTTTATATGTAATACATATTGAGTGATCTATGAATTATTTGGGAATTTGTTAATGTTCTGTATCTGTGCTGTACAAATGTAGGTCATTATATAGTAGGTCTGGAGTGGAGCCTGGGATTCTGCACTTCTAACATAAGCCCAAGTGGCATCAATGTTGCTGATACCACTGCACGTTCAGTGGAAAGCTTCTCCAGGGCTGGTTTGCCAATGCAAGAAGAGGGGCTTTTTTTGGGATAGACCAAAAAAAGTGTTCCTGAATAACAACACTTTTTCAGGAAGAAAATGACTCAGTCAAAATAATGATAAATAACTGTACAGAATGGAAGGCTAGGCCCACTGTCCTCTTGTCCATGTGTTTCCTTGACCATCTAAAAACATAGGAGGGAGAGGATGGAGTGTTAGAGGAATAGATGCAAATGAAAAACTACTCATCTTTTCCCATCTCTACAACAGCACCTACCACCTACATAAAGCACTATGCTGATGTTAATTTTCAATAAAGCAATAGGAGTATTTCCTACTGTTTGAATTTCTGTCTTTTCCTATTTACCTTACATGTGTCTTTTTCTCCTTTTTCCTCTTGAGACCCATTAGTTATCATGGAAACAATGACTCTGGTGAGAATGAGGAATAAAGACATAAGTATTTTCAGCTGAGGCAAAGTGCCACAAATTGCATGCAATTCTCAGAGCTGGGTTTACACCACAGTTGGAAAGCAGCAAAATTAAATCAGAAATTAGACAGCTGAATTATTCTGGATTCAACTCTAGAAAGCAGACTGCTAGTCTCTGCAGGAGAACATACGAATCTGAACTGCAGAGAATGATTAGGCAATGAACAGCACACTGGGAGAAAATGCATTTGTAGGAGGAAAGGATAAATAAAAGTTCTCTGTCCCTTTCCTACAAATTTTAAATAGCCCTTTGTTGTGGGGTGTTGGAATTATTGCATTGAAAAGACCATTAGTAAGAACTTATAAAAATAGCATGGTTCCCAATATTTAGGGAACAGCCTCTGGTTAGGAAAAAATTTTTAAAAAGACATCCACATTATATAAGAATTCCATTTACACACATGGGCAAGGTGAAGCCTATGGGGTTGCCGAGTGAAAATCTGAACCTGATTTGTCAAGTCATGAAGACAAATGATGATCAAACAGAGCACTTTAAAATGAACTGCCATAAACAAGAAGAGTGCAGCTTACTGCTGCTATTAACCATAATTGAGTTTGGGAAGGAAACAGAAGCCGAATGCAATATAGGTAATTAAAGAACAAGTTTTTGTTAACACTGGCAATCAAGGGGTTGCGATTTTAGAGATGTTGAATGTATTATGATGCCCTGAAACTCATCTATTTTTAAATAGGTAGTGTATTTCTCTCTCCTGCAACACTAAAGTATAATCCTAGCTAACAGACAGGTCGTTTTCTATTCAAACTATTTACCATCCATTTAGGGCAAAGATGAGTCTTTTCAAAATTCAGAATTACCATGGAAACCATATTCTGAATCCCTGAGGAATGGGGAACAATTGGTTATGAAATTGTGATGGCTAAATTACAAGTCCCTAAATAGTGCATTATTGTAACTACTACCTCAATACTAAGTATATGGGTTTTTATTTTGTTTCCTTTTAAAATGAACTCATTGTTCTTTACAAGATGCCTATAACATTTTGATTAGGTAACTTAAAGCAAATATGGTATTTCAAAATATGATAGCTGAGAATCAAAATTAAAATCATAATGAATATAAAAGAATGATTACAATTGTCATACCAGATGTTCAACATTTCTGGAGAAATAACATAAACAGCTTTCTAAACATGTTCAGAGGTAAAACATGAAAATAATACTAGGAGATCCAATAAGTAGGACCTTTTTAGAAAGTTTTGAATCATGTTATTTTGAAAGAAAACTTGAATCTCAAAGCAGTAGCTCTTCAGATAAAAAATTAGAGTAAACAGCACATTTATTTCCAGATTAGGTACAACGGTAGAATTATAAAGCTTTGTGGTATCCATCTTTTTCCTCTTACTGTATATGTAACTCTGCTACTCAGCTAACTAAAACGAACTATTGACTCATAATGTTCATGCCTACCATCTGACAGAAAGGATACAACTCTACGTAAGGGTTGTGCTGTGTACCACATTCTTAATCAGGGGAGCTTGATTACTGTTAACACTAGCTTTAGACTGAGATTATATATCAGTTTCTAGACTAGGTCCACTTAAATAAATCTCTATGTCTATCTTAAATTCACTCCAGATCCAGGATTCAGATCCTTCCTATCCCACAAAGTAAATTATTGACAGAGTATCATGTATATTTCTAGTCCCATCTAGGATTAGAAGCTCTCCTGCTTTGATCTTGCCAGAGCCCTCTGGACTAAGTCCCTGGCCCCTAAAGCTTCTTTCTTGTCAGGGTTGTCTGATTTTGCCATCTTGCCATGTGACTATTGCCACTGTCATTATCCTCAGGCATCATACCTTGCTTACCATATGGCAAACTTGTCCAATCATACCTCCAAGTATTGTTTTTGATGCGACCTTTTGAAACCTTTTGACCTTTTGAGATCACTTTGCCTGACCTAGGGGATCTACATCATCCCTAGATTCCAGTTCTCCATAATCAGTGCTACTCAAAAGAACTTTCTGGAATGATGGAAATGTTCTATATCTGTGCTGCTCAATTTGGTAGCCACTATCAACTGGTGCCTCTCAGGTACATAAAATGTGGCTAATGTGACTAAAGGAATTAAATTTTTAATTTAAAAATTTTTGATTAATGGGATATTATTTTGGATAGCACAGATCTAGATCCTCCCTAACCTCTTGGTAGCTTAGAAATGTAAATCACAATATAAATTTAAATAGGAATAGTTATGGAGTCTAGATGAAGAGTATGTACATAGACCTGCAAAGACAAGAAAACCATGCATATTATTATTTTACTTCTGCCTTCGTTTTATTTTCATTGTATGACACTAACCAGCTTACACAAGTGCCCAAACTATTAACAACAGCATTGATAACACATTCAAGATGATATGTCAATAAAAATGATATTTAGATGCTAGTTTTTATGTTTTTTTACATTATTGAATACAAATAAGATAAATTTCTATCAAGAGCAACATAGTAATACGTTATCAATTGCTTAACAGAAGATGTAAGTTATATAGCTTGACAAACACAATTTACATAAATAATACAGAAATTTTTAATTGTTCCTCAAGCTACACATAAGTCTTTGTGGCACAGCCACTAGACAGTGTTTCTCAATACAATAGGATGATATTAGAAGTCAAGGAACAAAATTAGTAACCAGGGCTCCCAGATGAGTACCAAAAAAAGGCTGATTAACCACATTCTAAGTACACAAAGCTATGCTGTTGAAACTATCTTCCCAAAGAGCTTGCTGAGAGACATATACTGTGGAGGATCCAGTACTAACTCAACTTTCATCCTACTATACAATCACCACCACCACAACTGGGGGAAATGAAGGTGCCTTTGAGAGGAAGCCATTTTAAGGGAAGAAAGAAAATAGTTCCTTCTTCTCACCTTCTTGTGGGACCCTATCCCAAGTCAAATGAAAAAGATTCCAAAAAACTGGTTGTAAATAATCAGGGCTTCTTCAAGAAGGCAAAAAAAAAAAAAAAAAAGAAAAAAAGTTTTGTTTGTTTCTAGTTGGCCATTTATTAGCCACTATGCTTACTGATCTGCCTCTGTGCTACTAGAATGGAGAAAAAAAATACTAGGGAATAATTCCTAATGGCATGGTAGAGAACCATCAGGTGGAACAGGGAGGACTGCCCTTATGTCACCACTTTCCATGAAATCAAGGAGGATACACTGCAGAGGTGGGAGGGTGTGAACCTTATCTATAATCAGAGAAGTACATATTGAAACAGCTGAAATATTGTTGTGCTCATCAAATTTTCAAAAAGTAAACTGATTAATAGCATTGAATAAACAAGAACTAAAACCCAGTTGACTCAATACATCTTTATCACCACAACAAATAATTCTTCTGTTCATCAACATTGTGATGTAGCTGTGAACAATGCTAATAATATACACACTTCTATCATATCAGCTAGGACACATCACTACTCTTTTTTCTTTATTTGTCCAGCCTCTTCCAACTAGGCTGCAAGCCAGTTGAGTGAAGGAAGTACACTGAATATATCATAGAACCAAGAGCCTTTATTCATGCTTGGCTCATAATTGAGGTCTATTAATAATAATAATAATAATGCTCAATTAATGGAGCTTAGTTTTCACTAACAGAAGTGTAATAATCTGATAAAGGGAGATTCCTGTTCTTATCTCTTTTGCATGGGTCAAGCCACATCTGAAATTATATACTCAGGTCTATGCAATACACTTTTTGTGGAATTTTTATCAGGAGAAATATCAAAAAGTCTCCTAGGATTAGCATGGACTACTTATCACAAAACAGTTGGCAATGCTTATTTTCAAGAGGAACAAAAATGCAGACAGCCATGATAGCTGTCTATAATTGTTAGCAAGAATGCCAGTGGGAAGACAGATGAGATTTGTCCCTGTAACTTTGGAAGGTAGAACTAAGAGAAAAGAACATAAATCTCAACAGAGAATTTTCATTCAATTTAATAACACATTGTCTTAATATGTCCAGGCTGTGACAAATACCTTGGATTGGCTAATTTAAAAACAACGAAATTTACTTCCCATAATTTATTGTTCTGGAAGCTGGGAAGTCCAAGATCAAGTTTCCAGCAGATTCAGCGTCTGGTGAAGGTCTGTTCCTCAGAAACAAAACCTTCTTGCTGCATACACACAAGACAGAAAGGACAAAAAGCCTCCCTCCAGCTTCTTTTCTAAGGGCACTAATCCCATTCATGAAGCCAGGGTCCTCATGACCTAATTACTTTCTAAGGCACTCCTCTTAATACTATAACATTGGAGGTTAGGTTTGCATATACTAATTTCTTTTGGGGGGGGGCACATATATTCAGACCATAGCACATATTTAATAATTAGTAATGTCTGAAAGTGAAAATACTCTGTAGCAGGCAATAGTGTGCTATCACTCAATATGTGGACAGGCAACACCTTTTCAGGCAACCACTTTTCAGGAATATTCACTAGAAGAATAGATGCCTACAAAACTCTCTTCCAAAGCTGAGATGCTATAATCTTAAATTTGGGAGAATATTTCAAATCGACTAAGTTAAGAGTGTTGGGAACTACATTATTAGAAGAGGGAGAAAAGGCATAATGAGAATCCTTAATTCATTTGTTTATTCATAATAACAACAAATATGTATTGAGTGTATACTATGCCCCAGGCACTGTTCTTGGTTTTAGGGATGCATCCATGTACAAAACTGGCAAAGATCACTGTTGTGAAATGCAGACAATAAATAACATGATAAGTAAACTGCTTGTATGTTTCTTAGCTAGGACTCCAGTTGCAAACATGACATACTTAACAAAAGTTTAATGAAAATACCTCTTTTAAAAGGTAAGGGCAAGATCTAGGAAAACCAACCAAGGCTCACACAGAATTCCCAGACTAGAAATTTCAAGGTGTTGTTAATACCAGTAGGCTGGATGGAACAAGTGAAGAGCATAGTTATCAGAATCCAGAAAAGGCAGTCTGATAGGAGCTGTAGGTTTTAGTAGAGCAATGCAGCTAATTGGTAGAGACAGATACAGTAGGGAGGTTGCTGGAGAAATAAATATTCCAACTTCATTGCTCTTCTGCCTTCAGATCTGGTGTTGCTGCCTCCCATTGGCTATACTTAATTGGAACCCAAAGGACTAGGGAGCCTCTTGATGCTGTTTATACATTTTATCAATGCAGGGCAGAGTAGGGTAAATGGCTCTGAAGGGGCAAATGAAAAATATCTGTTATTGCATATTAGAAAGCAGTAACTATGGAAGATTGCTAGGGGGAGGTTCCAAGATGGCCGAATAGGAACAGCTCCAGTCTGCAGCTCCCAGCGTGAGCGATGCAGAAGACTGGTGATTTCTGCATTTCCAACTGAGGTACCAGGTTCATCTCACTGGGGCTTGTCAGACAGTGGGTGCAGCCCATGGAGCAGGGTGGGGCATCACCTCACCTAGGAAGCACAAGGGGTCAGGGAGTTCCCTTTCCTTGCAAAGGGAAGCTGTGACCGATAGTACCTGGAAAATCAGGACACTCCCACCCTAATACTGTGCTTTTCCAATGGCCTAAGCAAACGGCACACCAGAAGATTATATCCTGTACCTGGCTCAGAGGGGCCGACACCCACAGAGCCTTGCTCACTGCTAGCACAGTAGTCTGAGATCGAACTGCAAGGCAGCAGCGAGACAGGCGAGGGGCGTCTACCATTGCTGAGGCTTGAGTAGATAAACAAAGTGGCCAGGAATCTTGAACTTGGTGGACCCCACCACAGCTCAAGGAGGACTGCATGCCTCTGTAGACTCCACCTCTGGGGACAGGGCATAGCTGAACAAAAGGCAGCAGAAACTTCTGCAGATTTAAACATCCCTGTCTGATAGATTTGAAAAGAGCAGTGGTCCTCCCAGCATGGAGTTTGAGATCTGAGAACAGACAGACTGCCTCCTCAAGTGGGTCCCTGACCCCTGAGTAGCCAAAATGAGAGACACCTCCCAGTAGGGGCCAACTGACACCTCATACAGCCAGGTGGCCCTCTGAGACAAAGCTTCCAGAGAAAGGATTAGGCAGCAACATTTGCCCTTCTGCAATATTTGCTGTTTTGCAGCCTCCATTGCTGATACCCAGGCAAACAGGGTCTGGAGTGGACCTCCAGGAAACTGCAACAGACCTGCAGCTGAGGGTCCTGACTGCTAGAAGGAAAACTAAAAAACAGAAGGGACATCCACACCAAAGCCCCATCTGTATGTCACCATCATCAAAGACCAAAGGTAGATAAAATCACAAAGATGGGAGAAACTAGGGCAGAAAAACTGAAAATTCTAAAAATCAGAGCACCTCTTTTCCAAAGGAGCGCAGCTTCTCGCCAACAATGGAACAAAGCTGAACGGAAAATGATTTTGATGAGTTGAGAGAAGAAGGCTTCAGATGATTGGTAATAACAAATTTCTCCGAGCTAAAGGAAGAGGTTCGAGCCCATCACAAAGAAGATAAAAACCTTGAAAAATGATTAGACAAATGGCTAACTAGAATAAACAGTGTAGAGAAGTCCTTAAATGACCTGATGGAGCTGTAAACCATGGCATAAGAACTATATGATGCATGCACAAGCTTCAGTAGCCAATTCGATCAAGTGGAAGAAAGGGTATCAGTGATTGAAGATCAAATGAATGAAATGAAGCAAGAAGATAAGTTTAGAGAAAAAAGAGTAAAAAGAAATGAATAAAGCCTCCAAGAAATATGGGACTATGTGAAAAGACCAAATCTAAATCTGACTGGTGTACCTGAAAGTGACGGGGAGAATGGAACCCAGGTGGAAAACACTCTGCAGGATATTATCCAGGAGAACTTCCCCAACCTAGTGAGGCAGGACAACATACAGATTCAGGAAATACAGAGACCACCACAAAGATACTCCTTGAGAAGAGCAGCCCCAGGATACATAATTGTCAGATTCACCAAGGTTGAAATGAAGGAACAAATGTTAAGGGCAGCCAAAGAGAAAGGTTGGGCTACTCACAAAGGGAAGCTCTTCAGACTAACAGCAGAACCTCTACAAGCCAGAAGAGAGTGGGAGCCAATATTCAACATTCCTAAAGAAAAGAATTTTCAAGCTAGAATTTCATATCCAGCCAAATTAACCTTCAGAAGTGAAGAATAAATAAAATCCTTTACAGACAAACAAATGCTGAGAGATTTTGTCACCACCAGGTCTGCCTTACAGGAGCTCCTGAAGGAAGCACTAAACATGGAAAGGAAAAACCCATACCAGCCACTGCAAAAACATGCCAAATGAAAAAGACCATCAATGCTAGGAAGAAACTGCATCAACTAACGAGCAAAATAACCAGTTAACATCATAATGACAACATCAAATTCACACATAGCAATATTAACCTTAAATGTAAATGGACTAAATGCTCCAATTAAAAGACACAGACTGGCAAATTGGATAAAGAGTCAAGACCCATCAGTTTGCTATATTCAGGAGACCCATCTCACATGCAGAGACACACACAGGCTCAAAATAAAGGGGTGGAGGAAGATTTACCAACCATGTGGAAAACAAACAAACAAAAAAAGCAGGGTTTGCAATCCTACTTTCTGCTAAAACAGACTTTAAACCAACAAAGATCAAAAGAGACAAGGCCATTACATAATGGTAAAGGGATCAATTCAACAAGAAGAGCTAACTATCCTAAATATCTATGCACCTAATACAGGAGCACCCAGATTCATATAGCAACTCCTTAGAGACCTACAAAGAGACTTAGACTCCCACACAATAATAATGGGAGACATTAACACCCCACTGTCAACATTAGACAGATCAACAAGACAGAAAGTTAACAAGGATATCCAGGAATTCAACTCAGCTTTGCACCAAGTGGACCTAAAAGTCATCTGCAGAACTCTCTACCCAAAACCAACAGAATATACATTCTTCTCAGCACCACATCCCACTTATTCCAAAATTGACCACATTGTTGGAAGTAAAGCACTCCTCAGCAAATGGAAAAGAAATTATAACAAACTGTCTCTCAGACTACAGTGCAATCAAACTAGAACTCAGGATTTAAAAACTCAATCAAAATCGCTCAACTAAGTGGAAACTGAACAACCTGCTCCTGAATGACTACTGGGTACCTAATGAAATGAAGGCAGACATAAAGATGTTCTTTGAAACCAATGAGAACAAAGACACAACATACCAGAATCTCTGGGACACATTTAAAGCAGTGTGTAGAGGGATATTTATAGCACTAAATGCCCACAAGAGAAAGCAGGAAAGATCTAAAATTGACATCCTAATATGACAATTAAAAGAACTAGAGAAGCAAGAGCAAACACATTCAAAAGCTAGCAGAAGGCAAGAAATAACTAAGATCAGAGCAGAATTGAAGGAGATAGAGACACAAAAAAACCTTCAAAAATCAATGAATCCAGAAGCTGGTTTTTTGAAAAGATCGACAAAATAGATAGACCTCTAGCAAGACTAATAAAGAAGAAGAGAGAGAAGAATCAAATAGACTCAATAAAAAATGATAAAGAGTATATCACCACTGATCCCACAGAAATGCAAATTACCATCAGAGAATACTATAAACATCTCTACACAAATACACTAGAAAATCTAGAAGAAATAGATGAATTGCTGGACACATAACACCCACCCAAGACTAATGCAGGAGGAAGGTGAATCCCTGAATAGATCAATAACAGGTCCTGAAAATGAGGCAATAATTAATAGCCTACCAACCAAAAAAAGTCCAGGACCAGACAGATTCACAGTCGAATTCTACCAGAGGTACAAAGAGGAGCTGGTACCATTCCTTCTGAAACAATCCCAATCAATAGAAAAAGAGGAAATCCTCCCTAACTCATTTTTTGAGGCCAACGTCATCCTGATACCAAAGCCTGGCAGAGACACAACAAAAAAAGAGAATTTTAGACCAATATCCCTGATGAACATCGATGAGAAAATCCTCAATAAAATACTGCCAAACCAAATCCAGCAGCACATCAAGAAGCTTATCCACCAGGATCAAGTGGGCTTCATCCCTGGGATGCAAGTCTGGTTCAACATACGCAAATCAGTAACCATAATCCATTATATAAACAGAACTAAAGACAAAAACCACATGATTATCTCAATGATGCAGAAAAGGCCTTCCACAAAATTCAACAGCCCTTCATGATAAAAACTCTCAATAAACTAGGTATTGATGGGACGTATCTCAAAATGATAAGAGCTATTTATGACAAACCCACAGATAATATCATACTGAATGGGCAAAAACTGAAAGCATTCCCTTTGAAAATTGGCACAAGACAGGGATGCCCTCTCTCACCACTCCTATTCAACGTAGTGTTGGAAGTTCTGGCCAGGGCAATCAGGCAAGAGAAAGAAATAAAGGGTATTCAATTAGGAAAAGAGGAAGTCAAATTGTCCCTGTTTTGAAAAAGTGCTCATCATCACTCGCCATCAGAGAAATGCAAATCAAAACCACAATGAGATACCATCTCATACCAGTTAGAATGGCAATCATTAAAAAGTCAGGAAACAACAGGTGCCAAAGAGGATGTGGAGAAATAGGAATGTTTTTACACTGTTGGTGGGACTGTAAACTAGTTCAACCATTGTGGAAGACAGTGTGGCGATTCCTCAAGGATCTAGAACTAGAAATAACATTTAACCCAGCCATTCCATTACTGGGCATATACCCAAAGGATTATAAATCATGCTGCTATAAAGACACATGCACATGTACGTTTATTGCAGCACTATTCACAATAGCAAAGACTTGGAACCAACCCAAATGCCCATCAATGTTAGACTGGATTAAGAAAACGTGGCACATATACACTATGGAATACTATGCAGCCATAGAAAAGGATGAGTTCATGTCTTTTGTAGGGACATGGTTGAAGCTGGAAACCATCATTCTGAGCAAACTATTGCAAGGACAGAAAACCAAACACCGCATGTTCTCACTCATAGGTGGGAATTGAACAATGAGAACACTTGACACAGGTTGGGGAACATCACACACTGTGGTCTCTCATGGGGTTGGGGGAAGGAGGAGAGATAGTATTAGGAGATATACCTAATGTAAATGATGAGTTAACGGGTGCAGCATGCCAACATGGCACATGTATACATATGTAACAAACCTGCACATTGTGCACATGTACCCTAGAACTTAAAGTATAATAATAAAAATAAATAAATACATAAGATGGTTAGTCAAAGAAAAAGAAGAAAGCAGTAACTATGGAAAGCAATAATAATAATGATAATAGTGCAGGGAAAACGAATAGGGAATACAGAGATCAGGAGAGAGGGCTGTAAAATAAAGTAGTCAAAGTCGACATAACTGATTGGGCACAGTGGCTCAGGCCAGTAATCTCAGAACTTTGGGAGGCCACAGCAGGAGGACTGCATGAGCCCAGGAGTTCAAAACTGCAGTGGACTCCAGGCTGGGCAATACAGCAAGACCATGTCTTTAAAAAAATAAAAATTAGACCAGGTGTGGTGGCTCACGCCTGTAATCCCAGCACTTTGGGAGGCCGAGGCAGGTGGATCACTTGAGATCAGGAGTTTGAGACCAGCCTGGCCAACGTCGTGAAACCCCATCTCTATTAAAAATACAAAAAAGAAAAAAAAAAAAAAAAAAAAAAAAA
>NC_045436.1:40189655-40419758 GCF_002776525.5 Piliocolobus tephrosceles | reverse complement strand
AAATAAATAAATAAATAAATAAATAAAATTAAAAAATGAAAACAGAGTAGACATAACTGAGAAGTATCATTTGAGCTAAGACTTAAAGGAGATGAGGTAGTTAGCTGGATGAAAATCTGAGTAGAGAGCATCCTAGGAAGAAGAAATGGTTGGTGAATGGCCTCAGTGTTCAAGAAAAACAGGGAAGTTAGAGTGCTAGGAGTAGAGTGAGGAGGAAAATAATAAGAGTTGGAGTCAGCGTGGTATTGGGGGCCAGATAATGCAAGGGTTTAATAGCCATTGAAAAGGTTTTGATACTTACTCAGATGAATGAGAAACTGACGGAGGGTTTTGTGGAAAGACATAACCTAACATATTTTGAAAAGACTATTCTGCCTGCTGTGTTGAAAATATTCTGTACTGTTAGAGGGTCACCAAGGCAAAACATGAGGATGCTATTGCAGTAATCCAGGTAAAAAGATGGATGAAACTATCTCATGGCAGGAGAGGTTAGCAGTCATATCTGAATATCACTGAAGGCAGAGCCCATAGGTTTTCATTATAGATTAGATGTGAGGATGAGAGAAGGAGAGGAGTCAAAGATGTCCCTAGATTCCAGGTTTTGAAGCAACCGGAAGGATGGAGTTGTTATTAACCAAGATGGGTAAGAATATAGGTGGGGCCAGTTTGGACTATAAGATCAGGAGTTCAGTTTGAATCTAGAGAATCTATTAGACCTCCACATGGAGATATTGAATAGGCAGATACATATGTGATCCTGGTGTTGAGAGACTCTGGGCTAGAAATAGATATTTGGGAGTAGTCAGCATATACACTGTATAAATGATATTTAGAGCTGTAAAATGGAAGAGATCACCATGGGAGTGGTAGACATAGCAAAAGAGAAGAGAGCTGAGGACTGAGGCTTGGGGTTTTGTAGCACTGATGGGGAAAGGACAAGAAGCAGAATAAGCAAAGGGGAATGAGAAGGAAAAAACAGAAGAGAAGGAAAGCCAGAAAAGTGGGCTATCTTCAAATAACAACAAAATTTAAAAATATATATCAAAGAGAAGGGAATGACCAACTTTGGGATATCATGCTGATAGGCCAAGTAAAATAATAATAGAATTGGCCATTAAAGTTAGCCAAATGAAGGTTATTTGTGACCTTGACATGAGCAGTTTTGGTGGAGTCATGAGGCACAGGGTAGTAAAGGGTGTTTCAGAGAGAATAAGACATGAGGAATTGAAGACAATGAGCGTGGACGATTCTTTCAAGACAGTTTGCTGCAAACGAAGTGGTAGATGACAGAGGAGAAAGTTTTATAAGATGGGAAGAATAATAGCATGTTTGTATAATGATAGGAAACATCCAGTAAAAAGAAAAAATAATGATTTGGAGAGAGAGATGAAAATTACTGTAATAATGTCCTTAAGAAGGAAAGATAGGGATGGATCTAGGGCACAAGTGAATGAACCAACTTCAGATCGAAGCATGAATAATTGGCGCATCTATGGCAGCAAGAGAAAGGCAGGGCACTAGATAGAAATAACAAAGGCGTAAATATTTTTTGTATGGGAAGATGCATCAGCCTACTCATCTGCTGGCAGAAAACAAAATTCAAAATGAATCTTAGTTTCCTTACTCAAGTTCCCCAGAGTGGTAGAAGGAGTATAGATTCTCCTGATGAGTAAGGATTTGTATTACAATGTAAAATTATCATATAGGTAAGATGACTTAATTTTGAAGGCAGAAAGCGATTGAACCACTATTAAAGCTTAAGTAAGTGACAAGTTGTAAGATTGGGATATATGGATTTCAGTGTGGTCACTATGTGAGCCTACTTCAAACAAGAAAAGACTGGGACTATAGGCTTAAAAAAGTAATAGAAGTTTGTACTAATATGTTCTTTGTAAACTGGAAAAAAAACCATTATCTTGAAAGGTCTAATAAAAGATATCAACCTAAAGGTAAAGGAGGCTGGATCCCAGATATCTCCCATCAGATTAGATTAGTCTAAGCTCTAGGGGAAAAAATGCTTATTTTTTTTTTCTTTTAAACTAGTTTTAAGAAACTTTAGGAGTCAGGTATAGGAAAATGCATACTTAGAGGGTAAACTTCCCATTCATCAGGAAAAAACAAAAAACAAAAAACTTTCTGCATCTCAGATCAGTGGCATTGAGTCCTGTTGTACTTTAATAATACACTTATTAGTACAATAACAACTTTCATTTGAATAGAATTTTGCAACTTATATTAAATGGCAATTACATTGAAAGGAGTCCTGCAAATACAGGAAAGACAGAAATCTGGTCCCTGGGAAGGCAGCTGGCTACATAGAAGCTTGTACACCATCTGTATTATACACTATCCTGTATTCTCTTTATTTTTATTTAATCACACCCCAAAGATAAGAAATTAAGGGTAAAATAAGTAGCAACAGATCTTAAATGTATCAAAAGACATCAGTTTTTGTGAAATATGGCTGAATACATAAAGTTAAAGCTAAAGGTTCAAATACCCTTCCTGCCACCTTTGATAAATCAATTGATGATGTTCATTTGGAGCTTATCTTAGACTACTTTCTATTGAAGCGATTTTTTGTGTCTCAGCTAAACCTAAATGAGGACTGATGCTCAGGCCTTTTCTGATGAACTGGGAGGCTGTGATCTCTCAGGGCCTTGTTAACAAGAGCTCATATGCACAAGGGTAAGGGAGTCTGTAAAGCAGAAATTCCCCTCTGGTAAGAGGGAGAGGACATGTGAAAAACCAGGAGGTGAATATTGAAAGTATTTACTCTGTATCATGCACTGTGCTGGGAAGTTGTTATATATAAGGAAGTAAAAATCCACATGTTCCTTGCCCTCACAGAGATTACTGTCCAGTGGGGGCTGGAAGAAGACAGACATTAAATCAAATTGTCCCATAGGTAAGTACAAACAGAAATGGAGCAGGTATGTGTAGTGGCAAGGGTGAAATTATGCTTTTGGAATGGGTAGTTAAAGTAGAAGAAAGGATAGGTCACTGTAAATGAAGTGGTCAGGGAATATCCTGGCCTGTGTTGCAGAAATCCATGTAGATGTTAGAATTGCCCAGGAGGGAATAACTGGATATCAGAGATGACAAAAAATGAGAGGGTGTACTGGGGGAAAAAATGCGTGTGGGAGGAGTGAATGGTGGGTCAAATGGAACAGAGCTCTCAAAGAAAGGTCTTGTACAGAAAGGACTTGCTTAGTGGAGATCTCTGGCATGGGTTCAGATTCTGACTCTCAACCTTCAAATGTATGACACTGGGCAAATTTCTTAAGCTGTATGTTTCTGTTTATTAATCTATAAAATTAAGATAATAATAATACTTATGGGGTTGTTTTGGAGAATTAGACAAGTAAACACCTAAAATTACTTAGAATACTGCCAGGGATGTAGTTAGTGTACAGTAAGTATTAGTTGTTATTATTATTAACATAGAGTGGAAAGCATATGAAAAGCCCCTGAGGCTTATTCAAAGAACACAAACCAGGCCAGTGTGACTTGAAATAAGTGAGCAAGAGTTTAACAGTCTTTGCAAGGAGATGGGCATCAAGTCTAGTGATCATAGGACTTGTCTTTCTTGTCTGTGTAATGGCAGGTGCAAGACTGCACACCCTGGAGACTGTTGATTGTGAATATCATAGACTCCCATGTTCTGAAAGTCTGGGCCTATTCTCCAGCCTGGAACAAGGGTTGTTGGACTTCTAAATAGCAAACGGCTGCAGGGCATGATGATGCATGGGTCACTACCTCTGAAGCTTAGGTACCAGATGAAAAGAATGTCATGATACATAATTAGTAAGAGGGATATGCTTTCCATTAAGGTATGAAAAACAGCAAAATTCTAGTTCAGTGAGGTTTGGAGGGAACACAGCATGTTTGATACCTCTAGAGTTATGCAGATTTGGAAAACCAGGAAACACACTGGAGCAATTTCATTGAGGAGACAAATGGCAGGAAAAAGCGCTGTAGCCTTTGGCTTTCCTCAGGCATTTGAAGACATGAGGCAAGCAGGAATGATCCTGTACATGAGAATCTACAAGAGTCTTTCTAAGGACTCCTAGGAAAATGCTGATAGGTATGGAACTCCTTTCAGTCAAAATCAGTTAGTTATAATTAGGAGAAATCTGGATATTAACATTAATGTGATTTCATTCATATGTATAGGTTAATGATGACTGAGGACATTTGGATTATATATGCGTATTATTTGTCCAAATAGAATGTAACCACCTAGAGTGAAGGGACTGTGTCCCCCCCCCAATTCTTAATAAAATCGTCATTTAACAAATATTAGTTGATGATGATTAGAGTCCTTTCGATAGAATAAAAAGTTTTGACAGAATCAGAAGAGGCAAGAATTCCATATTTTAGAAGTAAAGAATCATTCAATTTTACTCTGCTTCAAAATTTGGACAAGTGTCACAAGAAGAGAAAATTTTTTACAGTATAGCACCGGTAATTCATATTTGAATGACTTAATGACAATGACTGGTCACATTGAACCTATTAGCTTAAGTATGATGCAGAAAGACAATATGATGAACCATTTATTTTCAAAAGATTCCTCTCAAATGGCCTAGAATATAGAGAAAAACACCATTCTAGGGATAGAGATCATAAATTCTGATTCTGCCACATGGCCAAAGTTACAATATTTGGGCATGCCCTTTAAATTTTAAAATAATACCAATGATAATAATTACAAATCTCAATTATTTGAGACTATTTACTATATGTCAGTAACTGTCCTAAGGGCTTGGCACATGTGAACTCATTTGATCTTCCTAGTAACTCTAAGAAATAGGCATTCTTATTATTTCCATTTAAGGAAGAGGACCCTGAAAAGCAGTGTAAAATTCACAAGGTCACACCAATTTTAAGTGGCAGAGCCACATTAAGAATTCAAGGACTTCCTTCCTCTTTCTCCTTCCTTCCCTTTCTGACAAGTCAGATCTAAAGCCATTAGGTGAAACTGAGTATGGTAGACATCTGCACCAAGCAGGGAGAGCTGCAGTATCGCTGGCCTGGGGTGATGGATTACAGAGCCTGAGCAGGACAAGGAGCGAGTCTCCAACAAGGGACAGCCTGGTGCGGTGAGTTAGGTCCCAAGTGGGGTGAGGAAGGCAGCCATGCATACGGAGCCCAAGACAGGGGCCCAGGAGATTATACCAAACCTCTTATATTTAATAATATGCCATATGCCCAGACCTTTAGTAGAAACTGCCACAAGGAAACAAGATGACACCCAGAAAAATTAAGTGTGAATACACATGTAGACAATATATGAAGTACAAAGAGCAACTCATTTGCAATGAAAAGCCAATGTCCAATATTAAAGGATATCTTATATGACTACTGACATGTAAAATGTTTTCTCTTCAAACATCATAAGCATTGTTAATTAATATGCCATGGGTAGATCCACATAACATCACTGATTTACCAAATGTGTATTTTTTTAGTTTTTTTCTTTTTAATTTTTGTGAGTACACAGTAGGTGTATATATTTATGGGGTACATGAGATATTTTGGTGCAGGCATGCAATGCATAATAAACAATCCAACTATACTTTTTAAAGTTATTTTTAAATATACACTTAAATTAATATTGACTATAGCCCCCCTGTTGTGCTATCAAATACTAGGTCTTATTTATTTTTTCTATATTTTTGTACCCATTAATCAGCACCATCTCCTCCACACCTTCCCATTACCCTACCCACCCTCTAGTAACCAGCCTTTTATTCTCTATCTCCATGAGTGCAACTGTTTTGACTTTCAGATCGCACAAATAAGTGAGAACATTCAATATTTGTATTTCTGTGTCTGGCTTATTTCACTTAGCATAATGACTTCCAGTTCCATCCATGTTGTTGCAAATGACAGGATCTCATTCTTTCTTATAGCTGAATAGTAAACCATTGTGTGTAAGTACCACATTTTCTTTAGGCATTCATCCATCAGTGGACACTTAGGTTGCTTCCAAATTTTGGCAATTGTTAATACTACTTCAATAAACATGGGAGTGCAGATATCTCTT
The DNA here is from genome assembly GCF_002776525.5 of Piliocolobus tephrosceles. Lineage (NCBI taxonomy): Eukaryota > Metazoa > Chordata > Mammalia > Primates > Cercopithecidae > Piliocolobus > Piliocolobus tephrosceles. The sequence goes on along the minus strand of NC_045436.1, from coordinate 40,413,706 downwards.
TGACATATTTATTTCCTTTATTTTGGGTATATACCCAGCAGTGGGATTGCTGGATCCTATAGTAGCTCCATTTTTAGATTTTTGAGGAACTTCCACACTGTTGTCCTAGTGGTTTTCCTAACTTACCTTCCCATGAATAGTGTGCAAGGGTTCCTTAGCTCCACATCCTTGCTAGCGTTTGTTATTGCCTGTCTTTGAATATAAGCCATTTTAATTGGTGTGAGCTGACATTTCATTGTAGTTCTGACTTACATTTCTCTGATGATCAATGGTATTGAGGACATTTTCCTATGCCTGTTTGCATTTGTACATCTTCTTTTGAGAAATGCCTATTCAATTATTTTTGCTCATTTTTGATTACATTATTAGATTTTTTTCCTAGATAGTTGTTTGAACACCGTCTATATTTTGGTTATTAATCCCTGCACAGGTGCAGGCTATGCACCACATGGCTTTATTTTCCACTGTGACAGGGCAACATTGAGTTCACTGTAAAATCCCCTAGTCACTGCACTCTCCTTTCTTAAAATACACAGGATTATCTTTTCCTGTAGCAGTGCCTCTTCTGGGAGATGGGGGTAGGTGATACCAGCAATTCAAGACTCTCTCTCCTGCCTAATTCAATGCTTTCATTAGTGATACGAAGTTAAAATCAGGTACTGTGATTGCTCATCTGTTTTTTGGTTCTTCTGATGCTGCTTTTCTGTATGCAGATACTTGTTTGGTGTTCCAGCAGGGGTTAGGAGGATGAATGGTGTAGGCTTCTATTCTGCCATCTTGCTCTGCCCATTTGTGTGTGCGTGTGTGTGTGTGTTTGAAAAAATATTTAGATAAGTATAAAATATTTAAACATATTTTATCATATTTTATTTTTTACCATATAAAATTCTTCATACGAATTTATGGGTATTGTTATGCTGTTAAGGATTTCAATGTCCACATTGATGTGAAAAGTATGGGGTTACCATGCAATATTCATCTATTACAAACAAAAGCATTCAGAAATAAATATATTAATTTGTCTTATGAATATTTACCAATGAATCAGTACTATAAGTCGTATTCTGATTATAAAACAGGCATAAAAATATAGTTATGCTAAAATGAGCCAACTATTTCAAAATGATAAAAATCTTATCTGAAAATACTGTTCATTTTCCAAAAATACATTTAGGATAGACTAGGAATTTGAAACAACCAAACTTGAAACTTCTAAGTTTATCTTCATATAAATTTCATTTTAGGTAAAAAACGTAAATACATTATGAAAAGTTGTTAGTAGTATTTTTCCAGATAGATCGCTGTCATAACACACTTCATGCTGCTGTTTTTGAGGTTGTATACATTGACTACAGACTACATTGAAAAGTGTAAAAACAGTGACAACTTTCTCCTTGGGACAGAAAATAGTCAGACATGACCCAAAAAGACTCTATTGGGTCATACCTGCCTCTTTTCAGTTTCTGAGGAGAATTTAATTTGGAACAATTTTTTTAAGTAAATTCTAGAAAAAAATCAAAGAGGCAGATTGGTAGATAAAGATAATTCCCAAGAAGAAAAAGGCAATAGTAGACACTGTATCTCAAACGGTAACATCAGCTGATAAATGTGATTATCTGAAAATGTGAGTAGCCTTTTATATAGAATAGTAAGAAGGTAAACCTTTTGATGACATCAATGGCTATATAAAAACAGAACAGTAATTTACGATATCTTTACTAAAACTATAGATCAACAAATTCTAGTGATTTCCAAAGTCCCATCTAGCTAAAAGACTTTCATGATCAGCCCTCTTCAAAATCATTTGGAATGGAGATCTAATTGGATATTCTATTTAGACATTGTGCTATTGAACTACACTTTTACCAACATTAAATAGGCATAGTAACATAATTCAACAAGTAAGGAAGTAATGGAATGGAATTAAACAAAGGAAAACATACACCCACGACAGTGAACTTAGCGTTGGAGGGCTTCAACTGCATTTTTAAAACATTTCGAATTAAACATGAAATGTCCAGCATAGTCTTCTCAGCAAGTACATTATTTGTTAGAAGTCAGAATGCTGTTTTAATGCATTCTGATTCCTTATTTTGTTACATAATAATATGCTTAAAAAGCAACACATTGTGAGCTTGGGAGCTGTTAGGCATTTATTTACCATGGTGGGTTAATCTCATTCAGTGAGGTATAGAAACTCAATAATGAGTGCTACAGTATATAAGCTAATTGCTAGGATAAAACCAAATGAATAATTACTCAACTCCAGAATGAGGCCTGAGGGAATTTTTCTTTAATAAAGGTTTAATTCACCAGTGATAATGAATGCAATCTCACATACTACTGAATAACACCATTAGCATAATGGCTGTGATACAAAAACTATAATTAGAACTAAACAGAAACGTTAATTACAGCCACCAAGGTACTGAATGAAATACTGTTGTTTAAAAAATTGACCTGCTTTGCTGTCATGCACTATGGGCTCAAGGATATCTCTATAATTAAATACATATGTGTGTGTATATATATATACATATATATGTACACCCACATATATATACATATGTATAAACATATATTAGAGTACAGTTTTTATCATTCTATTGAAATTCTCCTAAGCACAATAAATATATTAATGAGAAGTTGTCTAGAATTTGAAATACAAGCTATATATAAAAATGATTAAAAGTTTTGTTTTTGTTGTGGTTAAATACAAACATCAATATTTGTGTTTTAAAAATCCAACATTAGAAAGGTAGTTGTCTCTGATTTTGCGTTTTACTGATGCTAGCTCTATGAACACTAGAAGCAGTTTCTGAAAAAGAACAGATTAATAAAGCATGAAACACTATAATAGGTTGGAGAAATAAGTTGCATAATCAATGAAAAAAGTCAAAGTACTAAACTAATGGTTCTAAAAAGACTCAGTTATGATTCCTAAAATTCCTTAATTTTCAATTTCTCTCTCTCTCTCTCTCTCTATATATATATATATACATATATATATATCTGCATGCATGATAGATTTACCTATGCAGATACATGTTTTGATAAGCATTTTGAAACCAAGTGTCACATGCTATTAAACATTGAAAACAATGATCAAGACAACCATCTATTATCATACAATATCAATGGGATATGCTTAAACATATTTTCAAAAAGGCAAAGCCTTGTATCTCAAATATTGCCAACTCTAATTGCATTGAGTTTTCATAAGAAAATAATCTTTATTTCTAAGATAGAACTTCCTCAATAGAAAATAAAAAGCATACTATGAGCCAAATCAGGTAAGACTGGAAAAACGTTTTACAATCATATTCTTAATTTATCCCTGACTACTCTTTATCCTTTACTGCATTATTTAGCTTTGACTGAATAAATATATTGCCCACTATTTTTCTTTCAATCCCTTTCCTTCATTACAATGCATTTTCCTCATAGTCCAACACAAGTTTTGAGGACACATATGTATAAAAGCTCCCACAGTGCACCTGGAAAGTGCTTCTCTTCCCACCAACAAACATCCCATGAAAATTCCATTCTTTAACAAAATATTACCTACTTCTAATAATGCATATGAAAGACTTATTTATCCTTTGTAACACTAATCACAATCTCCCATGACCTGGATAATTTCTCCACACAACTGGACTGCTAACCATAGCACATACCCTGACAGCAGCCCACAAGGAAACACAAGGGAAACAGATGCTAAGAAGAAGATTAGTTTTGATGTATAATTTCCTATGGGGTTTGCCTAGCCTCTTATGCTCATAAAGTATGTGAGTAGAACTGATTATTGTTTGCAAGTTTCTCTTTTGCCATTCACCATCCTGTGGAACTGTGGATAAAACAATTCCTAGGCCTAAATTACCAACTTTGACTTTTGAACTCCTGACCCATGTTGGAGTTTTTTAATAGGTGACCATAACTCTTTTTTTAATTTACAAATAAAAATTGTACATATTGTGTATGTGTTGTTTTGAAATATGCATACATTATGGAATAGCTAAAGTAAGCTAATTAACATATGAATTACCCCACATACTTATTTCTGTGGTGAGAACACTTAAAATTATTCTCTTAGCAATTGTCAAGAATATAATACATTGTTATTAACTATAGTCACCATCTTGTGCAATAAAACTTTTGAACTTATTCCTCCTATCTAACTGAAATTTTGTATCCTTTGACCAAACCCCAGCCCTCAGCCCCTGGTAAACCAAAATTCTACTTTCTACATCTATGAGCACAACCTTTTCAGATTTCACATATAGGTGAGATCATGTGGTATTTGTTTTTCTGTGCCTGGTTTATTCCACTCAACATGTTTTCCAGGTTCATCTATGTTGTTGAAAATGGAAGGATTTCCTTTTCTTAAACATGCAATAGTATTACATTATGTCCATATAAGTTTTTTTATCCATTCATCCATTTATGGACACTTAGGTTGGTTCTATATCTTGGCTGTTGTGAATAATGCTGTAATGAACATGGGGTGCAGATATCTCTGTGACAAACTGATTTCATTTCCTTTATCTATATACTCAGAAGTGAGATGACTGGCTCATATGGCAGTTACAGTTTTAATTTTGTGAGGAATCTCCATACTGGTTTTCATAGTGGTCATACTAATTTATATCCTTACCATTTTTTTCAAGGATTCCCTTTCCTCTACACCATCTCCAGCACTTGTTATCTTTCAGTTTTTTCATAGATGCCATTTTAATAGGTGTAAGCTGATATCATTGTGGTTTTTATTTGCATTTCTCTGCAGATTGGTGTCTTTGAACATGTTTTTTATACACCTATTGGTCATTTGTATGTCTTCTTTTGAGAAATGTGTATTCAGGTCTTCTGCTCATTTTCTTAATCCAGTGTTTTGTTTTAAAACTATTGAGTTGACTTCCTTATACATTTTGGATATTAACCTCTTATCAGATATATGGCTTGCAAGTATTTTTTCCCATTCCATAGGTTGTCTCTTTACAGTGACTATAACTCTTAAATAGGTCTTTGATCAAAGCGTTATTCACATCAGGGAAGGTAATTTTCTTGCACAACTTTGGATGGGTTACAGAAGTGGAAAGGGATAAAAAGATTATGATCTAAAACATTAGATGTATCAGATAACTGTTAGCACCAATGGGATGAATGGTCACCTTCATTACCAAGAAACACGTCTAACTGATTGTTGGACATTTCAAACACAAGTATCTACAAACTAAGCCCTACTTCGTACTGACCTGCACAAGTCTTCCTCCTCTTATATTCTCTGTTTCAGTTAATGGTAACACTATCAATCTGACCATTTTCATATACTATAAGAGATATTTTGTAGCTACAAGATTAATGATAACCATAAGGCCCATTTGAACATTTTGCAAGGCCTACATTCTGTGTCACTTAGCAGTAGGATGCAACCCGGTCTTGGAATTTCTAACTCTGGCCCCAAGATTACAGGGTCTGTATGACAATGGCACTTAAAAACCTTGCTTGCCCTAGAGACAAGATCCCCTTAGCACAGATGCAACTTTCATGAAGCTTAAAACAAAGCTTACCCTCACAAGAATAGCTTAAATTCCGTTTATGGTAGAAACACTTGGTAACTAGCCCAGACTGAAAACAGGTATAAGAAAGAAGGAAGAAGTCCCCAAACTCTGAGAATGGTCTCCAAAGGGCAGAGATCCTCCCAGTCAGGAAGTCATCTGATTCCTGACTGTATGTGGCCCATGCCACCGGTGTGCTCCTGATGTCCATCTTGTAAAAGCACTGCCAAAATAAACTGCCTGAACATCAGGTGGTGGGTATAAGACTTACTTATGATGTGAATCAGATTCATGGGAAATATTCACTCCTGGGGAAGTTGGTTAACCAGGACCATTCATGATCCCCAAATGCAACTACTCAACCAGAAAATCCAGAATTTTTTTCTCAATACCCTCATATTCAATTGGGCAACAACCTTTAAATACTTTCAAATTTTAATTTTTCTCGCCATCTTTACTTTTCTTTGTTTTCCTCGTTGAGCAAAAGGGGATATAGAGGAGAAAATAATTTTCCTACAACAAAAACTTAAATGAGCTTTAATTTGCCTTGAATTAAAAGAACTATTTTAGGTCAATTAAAAACAAAATTAGGATTTTTTAAATAATATTTTAATCTGGACAGCATAATTTTACCATTCTTGGAAAATGTGTTACCAACTGACACATTTATCACAAATGTTAATTAAGTACTATTAGTTCATCCAAGCAGGTATAGAAGTGCTTGTTAGCATATATTATCTCCCCAAAATATATATGTTGAAATTGCCTCTATGTGATTTGAGAGCGATCTCATGTGTTTGCATTAAGTAGCCCTGTGACTTGACTATCTTTCTAAAGGAAGAGAAGGAGGGGGAGTCTAATGGCTCCTAGCAATCAGTACTTTTACCCTTAGGTGACCTCTGCAGTCTGAGAATGTGTGCATAATCTGAGAATGATTCACCTTGCTATGGACCTTGAACCATTCTGCAAACACACAGAAAAATAAATTAAGTTAATTCAAGTGCTGTTGCTGCTGCAAACGCTGTCCTTCACTGAGGAGAAAAAAAAATAGGTGGGTGCGAGTAGTTGGGAGGACTATAGGGAAAGGAATTTGGAAATGGCAAAAAAAAAAAAAAAAAAAAAAAAAAAAAAAAAAAAATCTACATTCTGCCAAGAGCTTGCTGGCATATAAATTTCTGAAGAGCAGAATTATAATCAGACACAAACCATCTATTTTGTGGTATAAAAATTAGGAAGCATGGTTCAAGCATGTGGTTCTGTCAAGATACAAGGCTTTTCTTTCCTTTTTTTTAAGGGTTTTTTTGCACTTTCCACTTCATAATATATAAAAACTCTTGTCCAAACAGAGCCTGACACTACACCCACAATAAGATTCAGCCTCCTCTGTATTTTTAATTAACTCAGGCCCAGCAGTCATTTTTAACGGCTAACATTTTGTGTGAGTTACAGTATGCACACTGCTGAGACATAAACGCAAAGTAATCACTCTAATAAGTAGATATAAACATTTACAACAATTGCAACAAGTCTGTGCAACAAATAAGGGAATATAAAGAAAAATAACCAGCAGCAACCAAGGAAATGTGTCTCAATACAACTGCATGGGCATGAACGTCATTCAAAGCTCTGATCTTTTGTTGCCTTCAGTAATTTCAATACACTAAAGTCCCTAATGAGATTGTACTTTTAATGCCAAAAAATGAGAGCCCTGATTAGGAAACAAAAACAAAAATCAACTCTTCAATTTTCATGTTTGTGCCCAAGACACCAGCAGAGAACTCAAGGCCCTTGGGTGACTGCATCATTTCCATAACAGAAAGAAATTATAATACCTCAGTCCAGAACAAAACAGGCCAAACCTTCAGCACTCCATCTGCAAACAGTAGGCCTTAAGGTAGTAAGAAGCTTCTTGACAAACATAAAGAACAGAACAAATGCCAATAGAGGTAGAGGCTGTGAGGCAGGGCAGACTGCAACAAGATGAGACTGGAGAAGCAGAGAGCAACCAGGGTTTAAAAAGCTTGGTGGATCAGAATAACGGGAACAAATATTATTCAAAGCACAATAAAGTCATGGGAGGGTTTTAAGCAAGTTAATATCATGATCTAACTTATGTGTCATAAAGGTTACTTTGGTTGCTGGTTAGAGAATGGGTTATATGGGGCCAAAGTGAAAACCAGGAAACCACTCATGTTCTACTATAGTAGGAGTTACAGTCTTCAAGATTGGAACTGGAGGTAATGCCAGAAAGGACAGACAGATCAAGAATAGTTATCAGAGGAGAAAGCAATAAAAAGGTAGCGATAAAGAGCCCCGGGTTGGGACTCAGGCATATGAGAGAGAGGGTGACAGCGTTATTTACAGAAACAGGGGATATAGAGAGAAAAATAAAGGCTTAGACAAAATTCAACCCAACAATCTTTAAGTTTCTTATATATTCCAGGGACTCTCTCATGGCATGGATATTGTCATTGTCTTTTAAAAGCTAGATCTACTGTGGCACAGAGTCACAAATACATAAGCAAACATTAGAAAAGAATAGCTACCACGTAAGATATATTAAATGTGAGCTAAGCACTAGTTTGAGAGCCTTAGTTATTCAGTCTCACACAAACCCATGTTACTGGCGAAAGCTCTGGGGTCTAAAGTGTAGTGACAAGCCCAAGCAACTGAGCAGATAAATGTTCGAGCCAGGATTTAAAACTGAGGCAGTCTGGTTAAAAACTCCATGACCCTGACCATTTATACCACAGGACTTTCAAAACACATGCACACCTGCACACATGCACACACATACACACACTAAAAGTGCTGTGGTAAAGGGGGTGCAATAGAGTACATATTGATTCCAAGTCTAAGCATCTGGGATGGGGAAAACCTACTTTGAGCAGGGCAGTGTAGAATGAACCTTGATGGCAACATAAGCTTTTTACACAAACGCAGAGCAGAGTGGAGCTGCCAGGCAAAATGCTTAGTATAAGCAAAAAAAATAGGTAAGATAAAGGTACCTCAGTTAGAGAATCCAAGAAAAGTTTGGGAAAATACTTCTCCTCAGATGTAATTTGGCTGAAGTCATGATATGCCAAAAACAATTGACACCAAAAATAAATGTCTATCCTAAGCTGGTAGAGTGTTTTACCTAATTTATTTCACTAATGGTAAAAATCTGATAGCTCCTTACTTACATGATATCTGAGTATTGAATGTTTCACCATCTCAGAGGGAAGATATTTAGCTGCATGAGATTGAGCAAATGGATCAGGTCCATGATATTCTGCAACTGGGCAGTTTCCATTTATTGGCCTTTGTATGGGGAAGCAGGCATCTTTGAGAAATGTGCAATAAAGTCTTCTCTAAAAGGACAGTCAGACTTGGGAGGGTGGAGGAGTAGGAGAGTATGGGAGTGAAATGGGAATATTTGCAAATTCTAGCTCTAGGAATAACAGTATCTAACCCAACCCAATATAATTCTCATTTATATTTAATATGAGTCAAGCATTACATGAGTTATAAGAATCCTGCAAGGATCTATGGTAGACAGAATAATAGTACCCCAAAGATAGCCACATCTCAATCCTGAAATCTGTGAATACATTATCTTACATGGAAAAAAGAGGCTTTGCAGATGTAATGAAGTGAAGGATTTTGAGATTGGAAGATTATTCATGATTATCTGGGTGAGTCCAATAAAATCTCAAAGGTCTTTATAAGAGGGAGGCAGGAGAGTCAGAGTCAGAGGAGACATAACGATGAAAGCAGAAATCAGAGAGAAACAGATTTGAAGCTGGCTTTGAAGAAGGAGGAAGAGGCCATCAGCCCAAGAATGCAGGTAGCCCCTAGAAGGTAGATGAGGCAAGGAAATAGATTCTGCCCTAGAGCCTCCAGAGGAATGCAGCCCTTGATTTTAGGACTTCTGACCTCCAGAACTTCAAGACAGTAAACACTTGTTGTTTTAAGCCACTACATTTGTGGTAATTTGCTATAGCATCAATAAGAAGCTAATAAAATTTGTAAGCTCACTAATTTGCTCATTTTATTATTTTTATAATTTCTCTCATTCGATATTAATTAATCCCTTTATTCATCAAATACTTAAGCCTTGAGGCATGCCAAGGCCTTCTTTGGTGTCTGAAATATGAATGGCAAAATAAGACAAGGTACTTGCTCCTAAAATGCTGTCTATTGGAGGGCACAAAAACAAATAAGTGTAATAAAATCTTTTAAGTGAGAGTGGGGTGATAGTTGCAGGTGGGAAAGAAAGTTCAGCTCTGCTGGAGGAAGAGAGAGGGGCATTCAGAAAGGCTTCATGGAATTTCTCCCTCTGTCTCTCCTTTCTTTAATGTACAGGGCAGGAGAGTCTATCCCATTTCCTAGTCAGTCTTTCAAAGAACGCTCTGAGTGACAGCAGCTCCCACCTCCTCAGCTGGATCCTGAGCTTTCTGGGAGGAGGAGGAACCTCAGGGAGGGACTGGGACTAAGAAGCCCTCTCAGGACAAGCAATAGAAAAGCCCTAGGGCTTTCAGGCACTGGAATCCTCAGCAAATTAATCCATTTCTTCACCAGAAGGCCAGATATTAGGAGAGAAATGTCACAGTATCCGTCCATTTTCACACTGCTGATAAAGACACACCCGAGACTGGGCAATTTACAAGAGAGGCTTATTAGAATGTGGCTAGGTAGGCCTCACAATCATGGCAGAAGGTGAAAGGGATGTCTCACATGGTGGCAGACAAGAGAAGACAGCTTGTGCAGGGAAATTCCCCTTTTTAAAACCATCAGATCTCATATGATGTATTCTCTATCATGAGAACAGCACTGGAAAGACCTGCCCCCCATGATTCAATTACCTCCCACTGGGTCCCTCCCACAACACTTGGGAATTCAAGATGAGATTTGTGGTGGGGACACAGCCAAACCATACCAGTCACTTTTCCTGAAAGTTTATCAAAGGAAAATGTAATGTTGAAATTGCATTTCACTTTAAAAAAAAGAAAGAAATAAAACAACCACCCAAAAAACCTATATATATTTTTATCAATTGCAAGTTTGTGTACTCTGATATAAATTTTTTTCTCTCAGTATTTTTTTCTTTTTGGTTTACAAGTCTATATGTTTTTCCCACATGATGTTGAGTGGTTTTTGTTCTCCTGTCACCAAATCGTAACTGATGCTCCAAAGGTGAATGTCATAGATGCACTAAAACACCACATTCTAAAGACTACCCTGGATATATTATTGGAAAAGTTCCTAAGAAAAGTTAGAACTGGCCCTGCCACCATTACCCTGTACCCCACTCCAGGTCCACCCTATTTAAACAGGCATTAGGAATGTAAGATAGAATGTCTGGAGCAGCAAGTGAGTGACCTAGGTAGGAAACCACTTGTTTTTCCCATCCTTACTCAACAAGAAAAAGGAGAAGTATGCTCCTCCCACACAAAACCAAGTGATGACCCAGAAAAAAATGGGTGAGGTTGCAAGAAGGAGACCAACATTTTATATCTGCCTATGGAGCAGAACAGCTCTATGACTCTTGGACCAAAGAAAATGGAACTGAGAGAAGTGGTAGAAGAGGCAGGATCAATGGTGGGACCTGCTGTCACTTCCATCATGGTGTGGCAAGGATTTCATGTTCCTGGCAGATCGTGTTTACCATGGAAAGTAGCCAGGCTTTGACCTCCTTGCAGGCATTTCAACCAAGAAGACTGCCTTCTGAGCAAGGGGATCCCAGCTCTGAGGCCTGCTGTACCCCAAGGAGCAGGGCAGGAACTAAGAGGGGCTATGCAGGAACCATCTCTCGATCAGGAAACTGCAGCAGGGAGGCCCTCCAAGGGTGCACTGAAGAACACATACAGCTCATAGAGAGCAAGCGATTGGAAGACAGTCAAGTAAACAATATCTATATTCCTCTTCTCCCACCACTTCTTCCTACTACTCCAATACCACGGTCTACCTTCAAGAGAAGCAGAAGAATATGGCACAGGTGAGTGAAGGCACACACAGACCATGCTCACTTTCCCACCATGATTCTAGCCAAGGCCCACCTGTTTGGGTTAGAAAGGGATAGGGTACATGGAAGAAATGTAACTGAAGTTTTGCACTGGGATAAATGTATAAGAAAGTTAGAGATTTGTCTGATAAATTGTTAAGAGACAGAGAGGGGGCATAGCTAAAGGTGGTAAATTAAAAAAAATAAAGTTCTCCACCAAGTTCAAACTGTTCAATAACTTGTATTTACCAGCATATTTGAGTGTTTACAGAACATCTTTACAAGTGATATATAAATAGAAATAAAGTTTGAGACTGTGATTTACTATCCTTAAAATAAAGCAGAGAAAGCATATATTCAATTTTCCAAAAGTCCCTGGAACACTAACACAATTTCTGGCTCCTAGAAAGCAGAATGAGGGGTGGGAGGATGTTATGCAGAGAACAGGAAATGTCAGGTGCCAATGCCTATTTGAATATCACATCTTACTCTTTAAGTTGAAAATATGCACGCATGTGCATATACCTGCTACTTTTTCTAGAAACAAAAAATACAATCACCACAGTTTTATTTAGCTTCTTTAATTTTCTCAAGAAAACAATACTTTTTTCATCAAAATATTAGGAAAAAAATAATTTGACTTAGTAAAGTAGAATGTAAACATAGTAACTCTAATTTGGAAAGATACTGAACCTATATTGGATAATAAAATATATTGTAAAACCAGAAAGACACAGCAATATTTAAAATCTAGCTGATTTCCCTTTGGAGGCAGATGACTAACAGCTTACCTCAGCAAAGCAAAAATTGCTACTATAGTTTTATTAATAGAAATGGTCCTTATTTATTATCTAAGATAACAGCTATATACCTTATAGGCAAGAAATGAAAGATCTTAAAGACATCATGAAAAAAATCCAAACCTTATATTACAGTAATGTGATACTAATTAAAGTGGTGGCTTTGAAATAAATTCAAGATGTCAACATAATCCCCAGTAATGAAGAAAGGAAATATAGATTGACTAAAATAGTAGACAGAGAGTCAGTTGTAATTACTTTGGGATATAATTTTTATTCCAATATTGGAGGCAAAGGAACACAAAAAATACCTCAGAAACTGCCTCAAGACTATGCAAGTTCTTGTGTCTGACCCTTTCTTGCTCAACAACTTCCTGTAATGCACTCCACTGTAAGAATACATAGGTCTCTTTCCTAGCTAGCCCAAGGTAACAGCCTAAGCTTAGCAGACCTTCCAGCTCTCTCTGGAGAAAAATAGTTTAAATGAGCAACCAATAAATAAGCTTATAATTTGTCCAAATACAATTTGGTTAAAAAATTGTGTTCAATGACCTTTCATTTAGTATTTGAAAGATAAAGAATCCAATATAACAATAAGAAATGATTAAATGACAAAAGCCTGAACTTATCAATAGAGGGAGAGATCCCTGCAGAGGGACAATTTACATTTTGCCCTTCCAAAAGTTGGCATAATTATTTGTGATCCAAGACAACAAAGTATCAAATGACTCTCAGGCTTAAGTTAGTATCTTTTAGATAATATAAAACCTCTTTCTATTCATCTAGAAAGAAGTAAAAATCTGTGAGATGTAGTGAATTGAAGTTCAAGATAACAGAGAAGAAATTAAATTAACATTTAAGTGTATGAAAAGAGTTCAAATATTCAGACCCAGATTACTGAAATAGAGACGGCTGAGGCATTTTCAGATATGAACACATACTACCTTAAATTAACTTTTAAAAGCGATACAAACTTGAAAAGGTACCAAAAGACTGAGATAGGCAAAAAGTGTCTCATCCCTTTTATTTTAAGTTTGGGCTCCAGAAACCATAGAAATGTTGACATCAATCTCAAAGAAAATACTGGGACAGGTTTTTAAGCAGATGGCTTGTATATATTTAGGAAGAAAAGAGTGGAAATCAAAGCAGTCCACCTAGGGTCAGTAAGAAAATCCAAATCAAATCAATACTAGTTCCTTTTTTCTGTACTGTTTCTCTATTAGAAGAATAGATGAATAGAACAGACATACAAAGGCAATTTCATTAAAATATTCAGCAAAATCACATGATATTTTAGGATGTAATATAGGAAGAGAACAATGACATAATATCAATCTTGACGGTTACGCTATTCTATGCCATGAGGTTGTTTCCTTTGGCAATATTGCTTTTCAGTGACTTGAAAGAAGACACAGAAGTCATGATTATCTGTTTTTGGAAGATAAAAATCTCTTTAGATTTATTTGGCATGAAATACTTAAAGCTCTTTCCCTTTCATATTTTGGCTTGCACACATGTGGTTACTTCCCTCTTCAGTGACTTTCCTTTGCCCTTCCTGATTGCTTCTGTGTTTCCAACTAATTTCAATTTGACTTACAATTATATTCTCCCTATTGCCTCCAATAAGGAGCTGCAGAAATATTTTTCCCATACCTGAATGATTGAACTAATCACATTGTGTGTACATTTTCTTGCTGTTTAGCCATTTAGATGGTACTGTCTGGAAGAAAGCATATTTAAAACTTCATCTTGGTATCTTGAGGGCCTGAAACATAATAGATATTCAGTATTTGATAAATAAAACCAACTTGAATGATTCCAGAAGTTCATTGGGACACTAAGAAACTCCAGTTAGAAATTGCAAAAGAAGGCCGGGCGTGGCTCAAGCCTATAATCCCAGCACTTTGGGAGGCCGAGACGGGCGGATCACGAGGTCAGGAGATCGAGACCATCCTGGCTAACACGGTGAAACCCCGTCTCTACTAAAAAATACAAAAAACTAGCCAGGCGAGGTGGCGGGCGCCTACAGTCCCAGCTACTCGGGAGGCTGTGGCAGGAGAATGGCGTGAACCCGGGAGGCGGAGCTTGCAGTGAGCGGAGATCCTGCCACTGCACTCCAGCCTGGGTGACAGAGGGAGACTCCGTCTCAAAAAAAAAAAAGAAAAGAAAAAAAGAAATTGCAAAAGAAACTGCAGTCATCTAGATAACAGAAAATTCCTAGTAACATGAAAGGCCTGCTTATTGCTCCAGATTCCTACTGAAATGAGCCATAGAATGTAAAAAAATAAAATAGAGAAATTTGCTCAACCATGAAAGGGTTCACCAACAAAACAGCAATCTGTAGTAAATTATACAAAAAAGTACAGATAATATTGAAGACAGGAAATGAGAAATGATCTCCAAATTCTCCTGCTAAGTAACATCAGAAACACCAGGAAGGAGAAACCAGTAACTAACTGGAAAACAAACACTGGAGTCATGAACAGCGCATGGCCAATGTGGAACACCCCATTTAGACTCTTGTTTGCCACTTGGAAATTGATTGCCCTGCAAGACCCAGGGTTACAGTTATGTGCAGATGAATGGAGCAGCAGCAGATCAGGAAGGCTGACCCTGGTGCAAGGCTGAGACCAAAAGAAGACATCATCTGAAAGCTGGTTCCCAGTACAACAGTTTCATTAAGAAGAAAATTCTCTGTAAGGAAGCTCCCCTGCTTGAACTTCCTATTACTTTAGCTCCCTCTCAATTCACCTTAGGCTCATATATCACTGGTTATGTAAATGTATGTCTACCAGTCAAAAATCTCAAGATATGGTAAAGGATTTTTATGCCAACAATTTAGACAATGAGTATACATCAAACCACTTATGGGTAATTACTAACCATGAATAGACTTCTCTCATTCAATAAATAATTTTTTAAATTATATATACACACATATATACACATAAATATGTATGTGTGTACTTTTCCCAAAGTACCTTATTATTGAAAACAAAAGTAAAAATTGTAAATCTGTCAACTTTGTACTCACAATAAAATTCAAAGAAAAAATGGATTCTTAAACCAGATATGAAAAATAAAATGGTAAAGAAAATAAAACACATTGAGAGGAAAATTTTTAAAAGCACAATGAGATAAGAGAAATGGAAGAGGCTGGGTGTATGCCTTTAAAGGCTCCTGCCTTTAAACCTAACACTTTAGGAGGCGGAGGTGAGAGAATGACTTGAGCCCAGGAGTTTGAGACCAGCCTGGGCAACATAGGGAGACCCTGTCTCTGCAAACAAAACATAACAAAACAAAAAACTAGCCAGATATGGTGCACGCACCTGTAGTCCTAGCTACTCAGGAGGTTGAGGTGTGAGGATCATCTGAGCTCTGGAGGTCAAGGCTGCAGTGAGCCATGCTCGCACCACTGCACTCCAGCCTGGGTGAGAGAATGAGGCCCTGTCTCAAAAACCAAGCCAAACAAAACAACAACAAACAAACAACATAAAGAGAGAAATGGAAGAAATGCAGCTGAAGAACTGAAATATGTGCCAAGAGCAATGGATGGTCAAATCATCCTGACAGAAAACTTGAACTTGTTAGGTAGAGGATGAATGGGTGAAAATGTACAAGCAATCAGAGGAAGGCCAAATAAGCTAACGGCTAGAAAATCAGTATCCAATTGACATCTATATGTTGTTCCCAAACACAATACCAGAAAAAATTTGATTAAAAAACAATAGGCCGGGCACGGTGGCTCATGCCTCTAACCCTAATACTTTGAGAGACTGAAGTGAGAGGATTTTTCAAGACCAGTAGTTCAAGACCAGCCTGGGCAACATAGTGAGACTCCAACTCTACAAAAAAACTTTGTTATTTTAAATTAGCCAGTGTGATGGCATGTGGCTATAATCCTAGCTACTTGGGAGGCTGAGGCAGGAGGACTGCTTGAGCCCAGAAGTTTGAGGTTACAGTGAGCTATGATCATGCCACTGCACTTCACCCTGGCACAGAGCAAGACCCTGTCTCTACAAATAAAATTAAATACAATAATATTAATAACAATAATAAATTAAAATATCTTTTCTGACCTATAGAAATGCCTGAATCTGCATATCTAAAGAGTTTACTAAAAACTGGGAAAATTAGTGCAGAAAATAACACATGGCTGTACACAGCAGTGATATTTTTAAATTTTAAAGACAAAGACTTTCCTCACCATCCAGATTAAAGATATCTGAGGATGAGGGGAACCAAAATCAAGGTGACTCCAGAATTTTCCCACCAAATATTAAATATTAAAATTAAATTATACCTGTAGAGTTTTTAGAGAAAATTTTTGATGTGCAGCCAAATTGTAGGACACATGTAAATGCTAAAGACTTACATTATCTGAATGCTAAGATTCAGAATCTAGGATATAAGGTATTTTTCTATAAATATTTTTGAAGGTATATGGCAGTGAACCACAGGAAAATATAAAAAACTAAATGACTAAAATATTAAAAATGAAAATGAAATAGACAAAAAATTTTTTAAATCTGTATCAGCCCTGAAATGTTAAGGACTTGCAAAATTTCATGTAGGCTGAAGTGAATTGAGGGACATGTTCATATCAAAATATCTACATATAAAAAAACCATCTAAATAAAAACATAAATATCAAATTGGAGATGAAATGCATCTGGAATTTTGAGGGAGAAAAAGCTATTGTTCTAAGTATTTAAAGAGCGTTTCCAAATTATTAAGAAAAAAAGACTACCACACAAATTAAACAAATTAGCAAATCACCCAAATAGACCATTAACAAAAGAGGAATTTAAAGTGGTAAGTTTGAGAAAAGATTCATTCTTACTAGCAAATGAATAAAAAAAAAATGTAAAGCAATACTCTGAAACCATTTTCATCTATCAATAATAATTAAAAAGCATGATACTACCCCAAGATGGCCAGAGTGAGAAGAAATGGATAGTCTCATACACAACTGGTGGTAATATAATAATGTTATAGTCTTTCTCCAGACACATTTGACAGTATAAATTTAAAAAACTTAAAAATCATTTACTCTTAAATAATTAAACAATTCTATGTTAAAATTACTGCACAAAATGAACGTGCAACAGAATTTAAGAACAATATAGAAAAATCATCCATTTATTCACTTAATAAACATTTACTGATTACAAATTATGTGTCAGGTACTATTCTAAATGGGGATACTATAGACTGAATGATTGTGTGTCCCCCTCCCCCAATCCCAATCCCCACCACCCAACCCACACTCACCCCCCACGACCCCTGCGACAAATTCATATGTTGAAATCCTAACCCATAATGTTACCATATTAAGAGGTGGGGCCTTTGGTAAGTGACTAGGTAATAAAGGCAGAACTCTCATGATATTAGTGCTTTTACAAGAGAGACCTGTGGCCAGGTGCAGTGGTTCACATCTGCAATCCCAGCATTTTGGGAAGCTGAGGCAGGTGGATCACTTGAGACCAGGAGTTCAAGACCAGCCTGGCCAAAATGGTAAATCCCGTCTTTACTAAAAATACAAAAAATAGCCGGGCATGATGGTGTGTGCCTGTAATCTCAGTTACTCAGGAGGCTGAGGCACAAGAATCGCTTGAGCCCAGGAGGCAGAGGTTGCAGTGAGCTGAGATCATGTCAAAGCAAGACTCTTGTCTCAAAA
This sequence comes from Piliocolobus tephrosceles, assembly GCF_002776525.5. Lineage (NCBI taxonomy): Eukaryota > Metazoa > Chordata > Mammalia > Primates > Cercopithecidae > Piliocolobus > Piliocolobus tephrosceles. Next base: position 40,395,685 of record NC_045436.1, on the reverse strand, counting down.
CAACAGAGATTGAGAGAGAGAGAGAGAGACCTGGGAGGGCTCTTTTATCCCAGCAAGAAGACTGTCTATGAACCAGGAGGCAGACACTCATCAACATCGAGTCTGCTGGCAGCTTACCTTAGATTCCCCAACCTCTAGACCTGAGGAAAAAAAAAACAATTCTGTTGCTCATAAGCCACCCTGTCTATCGTGTTCTGTTAGAGTAGCCCCAGTGAACTAAGAAAGCAACCTATAGTGTTACACATGACAGCTCAGATCCCTATTCTTATGCTCCCATTACATTATAATAGGAAAAAGGGGGACAGCGGGGATATCACTGACATTTCTGAATATATCACCTCAAACATACATATGAAAGAAAACAGAAATTGCTCAGTTATAGAACATCAATGACTTAGATGTAATTTTAAAATAATCTTTGTTTGACATATCCATTGCGTAGAGTTTCTTAAAGTTGTTCTATATTTTAAAAATGAGAGTTTACAGTTACATTGTATTGACAAATACTCTTAGAGTTTCCCAATATATGTTACCAAGTTAAAGGCTCTGAAAACTTCTAAAGGATACATTTTTCATCTTTTTTAAGATTCCCAAAACTTGTATTTTTTAAAATGTTGCTCTATAGTTTTTACCTGATCATATACAATGTCTTGAAATACTGTCATAAAGAAAAGCATAAAGCAGCAAGTATAAATCATCTGAAATTCTGCCATCCTGAGATAATCACCAGAAACAGTTGCTGACCTTCTCTTCTTTCATTTTTCCATGTCTATAAAGCCACACCATCAAACACAAATATTTAGAGATCATTCTAAAATGCTGTTGTTATTTGTGAATGCATTTGTTTTCCTTTTATCTTTTCTCTTACCCCTCTATTCTCCATTCTCCATCTAGAAAATCCATATAAAAAATCTTGTTGTTACTTTTCCCCACATTTACATAATCATGTACACATTTTTACATAACAGAATGTTAAATGGAATTGACCCTGTACTCTGACACTGGCCTGAAGCCCTAAGCAGAAGATGATGCATAGTAAATGTCAAAACATTCTAAATTTGTTAAGGAAAGGTCCTGGATACATTTTTACAAGGCTTTCTAAGAGGGGAACACAATTGGACCTATGTTCTAAGAGGGGAACACAATTGGACTCTTACTTACCTGCAAGATCTAGCCTACATATGAAGATTTATTTATACAAAGAGGCACTGACTTAAAAGATTGTATATCAGCCTTTCCTCCTATTAGTGGAGGGGATGCTGCCTTCTCACCTATCAAGCCAAGTGCAGGAGTGGAGAATGGGGAGGACAGCCATAAAGTCATTGGGAACATTCATGGGTACTTGCATAAGGATATTCTGCCATGGTTATTTTCTGGTTGGATGCCTAACGACCTAAGGAAACTCATTAGCTCAACTACTCCTTCATCTACCTCTATTGCAAAAGGATTCTTGGAAAATATGATATATCCCTAAAGGAATTTGGAAGAATACATGATAAAACTAAAAGCTGTTGGAATTCCCTGACATCAGAATAAGGAGAGAAGGTTGCAACAAGAGTAAAGTACATGTCCGTAGATGTGAGACAAGAGGTTAAATTTTCCATGTCAAGTGATACTATCACTGTAAGTAAGCTAAAGCTGCCTTGAAAGGATCCCTTTTTAGGGTGCTTGGCAGAAGAAGAGGACCCAGGATATATACCCTTTGGGAAGGAGTTCAGAGAACATAATAAAAGGCTAGCCTAAAAGTGCATCACTCAAGTTAGAAAAAGGTGGAATATAAAAAGCCATAGTACCAGGCTGCTGGAGGTAGTGGTGTTTCTAAATAATACACAAATAATTCCTAAGAGAAAAACCTAGCAACAGTTAGACATCTGTTATGACAGATAGCATAAAGGAACCAAGAAAAACTTTCACATAACATCAGCCATTGCCTGGTTACCTCTTATCTCCCCTTCCTGCTCTGACACTACAGTGTCAGAAGCAGCAAGAGTGTGAGGGCAAAGGTAAGAACAAGATAGAGCAACAGTGAAAGAATAAATAATACTGCATCACTACCCATCTGATAAGGTTGGCTGTGCCCCCACCCAAATCTCATCTTGAATTCCCATATGTAGTGGAAAGGACCTGGGGGCAGGTCTTTCCCATGCTGTTCTCATGATAGTGAATAAGTCTCATGAGATCTGATGGTTTTAAAATGGGAGTTTCCCTGCGCAAGCTTTCTTTTCTTTTCTGCTGCCATGTGTGATGTGCCTTTCACCTTCCACTGTGATTGTAAGGCCTCCCCAGCCATGTGGAATTGTAAGTCCAATAAACTCTTTCTATTGTAAATTGCCCAGTCTTGGGTATGCCTTTATCAGAAACGTGAAAACAGACTAATACAGTAAATCAGGACCAGCAGAGTAAGGTGCTGCTAAAAAGATATCTGAAAATGTGGAAGCAACTTTGGAACTGGCTAACAGGCAGATGTTGAAACAGTTTGGAGGGCTTAGAAGAAGACAGGGAAATGTGAGAAAGTTTGAAACTTCGGAGACTTGTTGAATGGCTTTGCCCAAAATGCTGACAGCAATATGGAAAATAAAGCCCAGGTTGAGGTGGTCTCAGATGGAAATGAGGAACTTGTTGGGAATTGGAGCAAAGGTGACTCTTGTTACATTTTAGCAAAGAGACTGGCGGCATTTTGCCCCTGCCCTAGAGATTTGTGGAACTTTGAACTTGAGAGAGATGATTTAGGGCATCTGGCAGAACAAATTTCCAAGCAGCAAACATTCAAGAGGTGACTTGAGTACTGTTAAAGGCATTCAGTTTTAAAAGGGAAGCAGAGCATAGATGTCTGGGAAATTTGTGACCTGACAATACAATAGAAAAAAAAAAAATCCCATCTACCGAGGAGAAATTCAAGCCAGCTGCAAACATTTGCATAAGTAACAAGGAACTGAATATTAATCCCCAAGACAATGGGGAAAATGTCTCCAGGACATGTGAAAGACCTTTGCAGCAGCCCCTCCCATCACAGACCCAGAGGTTTAGGAGCCAAGCCCAGGGTCCCTCTGCTGTGTGCAGTCTAGGGAGTTGCTGCCCTGCATTACAGCTGTAACTAAAAGGGGCCAAGTGTTGCTTCAGAGGGTGGAAGCACCAAGCCTTGGCAGCTTCCATGTGGTGTTGAGCCTGCAAGTCCACAGAAATCAAGAATTGAGGTTTGGGAACCTCTGCCTAGATTTCAGAAGATGTATGGAAATGTCTGGATGCCCAGGCAGAAGTTTGCTGCAGGGGTGGGGCCCTCATAGAGAACCTCTGCTAAGGCCATATGGAAAGGAAATGTGGGGTCAGAGCCCCCAAACAAAGTCCCTGCTGTGGCACCATCTAGAGAAGCTGGGAGAAGAGGGCCACCATCTCCCAGACCCCAGAATGGTAGATCCTCTGACAGCTTCCACCACGTACCTGGAAAAGCTGCAGACACTCAACACCAGCCCATGAAAGCAGCCGGAGTGGGGCTGTGCCCAGCAAAGCCACAGGGGCAGAGCTACCCAAGACCATGGGAACCCACCTCTTGCATCAGTATGACCTGAACATGAGACATGGAGTCAAAGGAGATCATTTTGGAGCTTTAAGATTTGACTGCCCCACTGGATTTCAGACTTGCATGGGGCCTGTAGCCCCTTTGTTTTGGCCAATTTCTGCCATTTGCAATGGTTGTATTTACCCAATGCCTGTACCCCCATTGTATCTAGGAGATAACTAATTTGTGTTTGACTTATAGACTCATAGGTATAAGGGACTTGCCTTATCTCAGATGAGACTTTGGACTGTGGACTTTTGAGTTAATGTTGAAATGAGTTAAGACTTTGGGGGATTGTTGGGAAGGCATGATTGGTTTTGAAATGTGAGGACATGAGATTTAGGCAGAGCCAGGTGTGGAATCATATGGTTTGACTGTGTCCCCTCCCAAATCTTATCTTGAATTCCCACATGTTGTGGGAGAGACCCAGTGGGAGGTAACTGAATCATGGGGGCAGGTCTTTCCAGTGCTGTTCTCATGATAGTGAATAAGTCTCAGGGGATTGGATGGTTTTAAAAAGGGGAGTTTCCCTACACAAACTCTCTTCTCGTGATAATGCATAAGTCTTAGGAGAGTGGATGGTTTTTAAAAAGGGGAATTTCCCTGCACAAGCTCCCTTCTCTTGTCTTCTGCCATATGAGATGTGCCTTTCACCTTCTGCCATGATTGTGAGACCTTAGCAGCCACATGGAGTTATAAATCCAATAAACCTCTTTCTTTTGTAAATTGCCCAGTCTTGGGTATGCCTTTATCAGTGGAGTGAAAACAGACTAATATACCACCCTCCCCTTCATCATCCTCAATATGTTTTGTGGAAGCCAAGATCCAGCCTGAGCTAGGGGTATGGGATACAATTTGAACTGTTCAGGAGATTGAAGTTTTAATATCAGATTAGATTTGACTTTTTTTTTTTTTTTTGAGACAGGGTGTTGCTCTGTTGCCCAGGCTCGGGTGCAGTGACACAATCATAGCTCACTGCAGCTTCAACCTTTCAGGGCTCATGTTATTCTTCTGCCTCAGCCTCCCGAGTAGCTGGAACTACAGGCATGCACCATTATGCCCAGTTTTTGTTTTCTTTTTAACAGAGATGGGGTCTTGCTATCTTGTCCAAGCTGGTCTTCTGGGTTTAAACAATCCTCCCTCCTTGGCTTCCTAAAGTGCTGGAATTATAGCATGAGCCACCATACCAAGCCTAGATTTTTATTATCTAAAAATATGACTGGCAAAACCAAGAAACCTGAGATCAAGATATAATCTAAGGCCAAGAAAGGGAGATCTGAGAAAAGTCTGCTTATTAGTGGAGAAAAGCAAAAATTATTTCACTAGCGTAAGGGATTGAGACTTTTACTTTCACTGTATATGTAAATAAATACCATTATATTTATAAAAGGCAACTGTATTTTACATATTTATCTATATCTTTTTTTCTAATTTAGTAAAATACTCTAGAAAGCCTCCCAAACCTTGATTCTAATTCATCCATAATGACTGCTTTGAATCTTTGGTCCAATGTACTCATCCCAGTTTTTCATCATCCTCATATTAACAACTTTGATTTCATTTCAGTATTTTTTATTGCTCAAAAAAATCCCACTGCAATATCTACCCTTATTTTATACTAACTTTTACTTTTATGAAATCATAGAAGCAGAAAGCATGAGTCTGTGTGCTAGGAAAATGTATGCATATTATATTCTAATATATTGCCAACATGATTTCCACAAAAATATAGCAAAATTTCCACGTGCAATATATGAAAATGCTACACTTTTAGAATCCTAGTTAACACCAGAAATTGTCACTCTTTTAAATTTTTAACAATTTACTAGGTTAAAAAGAGATTATCACATTATTTTAATCTGCATTTCTCTGGCTACTGGTAAGACTAAACATGGTTATTGATCACTCGAATATACTCTTTTGGGAAATTCCTTGTAATAAAATTGGCCTATTTTTCTAGTCAGTTATTTGTGTTTCTCTTATCAATTTAAAGAATCTTTGTGTGGTATAGAATTTAAATATTTATATCCCAAGTATTATAAGTATTATTTGCAAATCTATCATGTCATAGCCATACATTATTTTTCACTCTTTTACAATAAACATTTTTATTTTGAAGAATTTTAGATTTATAGAGACATTGTAAAGATAGTATAGGCAATACTGAATTCCCCTCACCTCTTGCCATCTTCCATCATCATAAGACATTTGTTAAATCTAGTAAATCAGTATTGATATACTACTGATACAGGAGGCCACATTATATTTATTTGTTATGTCTTTCTGATATCCTCTGGCTTATGATAGTCTCTCAGGCTTTCTTTCATGACTTTTACAGTTCAGAGGAATACTGGTCAAGTATTTTATAAAATGACCCTAAATTTGGATTTGTCTGATATTTTTCTCATGATTAGACTGGAGTTAGATGTTTGTAGATATAGTGTCATAGAGGTGCCCTTCTCATCACATCATATCAGGCAGTACCTGTTATCCACACATCACTGATGGCAGTAACCCTGATCACTTACGTACTGTAGTGTTTGCCAGGTTTCTCCATTGTTAAGTTACACCTTGTCTCTTTCTATACTCTGTTCTTTGAAAGCAAGTCACTAAAGGCTTACTTTTTTTTATAATCAAATGCAAAATTTTCATTTAAACTTCTGAGTTTCTTTCCTAAAATACTTCCTCATAGCTTATGGAATAAAGGCCAGCCTCCTTAACATGACACCTAAGTTAAGTCTTTACAGGATGTCACTGTCAGTATCTTTCTCAGCTTCATTCTGATATATCTATAATATTCTTCCTTTCTCTCCCTCATCTCTAATTTCACTGAGTTAAATCTTATTCTTTCTTCAGATACCAACTTATATATCACTTTTTAAAACGTATTTTGTGGCTGGGCATGTATTGCTCACGCCTGTAATTCCCGGACATTGGGAGGCCAAGGCAGGTGGATCACTTGAGGTCAGGAATTTGAGACCAGATTGGCCAACATGGTGAAACCTCATGTCTACTAATACAAAAAAAAAACAAAAACAAAAAAAATCACAAAAAAACAATTAGCCAGACATGTTGGCACATGTCTGTAATCCCAGCTACTTAGCAGGCTGATGCAGAAAAATCACTTGAACCTGGGAGGCAGAGGTTTCAGTGAGCTGAGATCACACCACTACAGTCCAGCCTGGGTGGCAGAGTGGGACCCTGTCTCTAAATAAACAAATAAACAAACAAACAAACAAATAAATAAATAAATAGCAAAAATTTTGAAAAATGTATTTTGCGAGGTCTCCCGTTTTGGTCTGTTGACACACTTCTGTTCTCCCATGGCATGTTGTCCTCCCCTGTCATCGACCTTATTATTGTGTTTTATGATCCTCTGTATCTTGTACTAGGACTATACATTACAGCAGAGCAGTGATAGTGTCTATCCCCTTTCCTCTGTATCTCCAGAGGCTAGCATAGTGCCTGTGCCATAATGTGTACTGAGTAAATATTTTATAAACAAATAAATACATGCTGCTTCAAAATACTAATGTCTTGACTGTAGTAGCCCTCAAAAACATTTGTTTATTGCTCTTTTCAATTATTTATGCATGCCTTTATTCATTCATTTATTCAATCAATATTTATTGTATACCTCCTTTGTGTCAGATACATCCTAAGTCCTAGGTGTTGGGTGCCTAGTGAACAAGACAGACAGGGCCTCTGCTTTCATCACCATACTGTCATGTACTGCAAAAAATGAAACTTTTTAAAAGGTTAAGTCCATTCCAAAAAGTTGTTCATGGGCCACCTTGTGGCTGTCAACACTGACTGGTCAACTCCTTAGGCTCCAGAGCAACATGAGCTCTACTTCATGGGAAATAGAAATCAATTACTCTTATTCCATTGATCAACTTCCCTTGGAAAGCCTAAGTAAGTGGTTTATAGAGGTTGGGGAGGCAGTGTGGGAATGGGGAACAGAAATATCAAAGAAAGTGGAGGAAATGGTATGGAAATTGGGGATTTCAGCACTGACATGATACCATGCCAAAACCTGGTTCTGCAAATTTTATTTTAAATGCTAAGCTAAGAAATTTGGTAGTAACGATGACAGTGGCATTTTAGAACTCTTTATTACAGATACTTATTTAGCTTAACTTGAAAAAATTCACAAATATAAATTTTAATGGAGAGCTTTTGACATTTTATATTAGGTTTACTGTCTTTCTCTTTTAAATTGTTTGAGTATTTTTATTTGATTTTACATAGACAGTTGAGTTATTCTACTAAGTCAGAGGTAAAACTTATAATTATGAAATCCAAGCATATTTGTGACTTATGACCCAGCAGCTCATTTTACTACTGACTGGATGAACCCCTGATCTTCTAAAATATTAATTGTGTAATTTCCATTGAGACCCTTGCTATTTCCCATAAATATGTGTTTCAAAAAAATAAAGTCACTATAGTCATCAGTGTTCTGAATACCTTTTATCTCATAAAACTGAGCTAAAATGTTTTTAATAAAAATACTGTCCTCTACCTACAGTATGATTGCTTGGATCGCTATGTGAATATAACCAAGAGGGATTTAATATAAGTTTACAATGTCTTATTTAGGTTTATATTTGGGCCTATAAAATACCTCTAGTTTTTCTGTTATATAAATAACCAAGCTGTGTCCTAGATGCCATGCTCAGCTACAGACCTAATGCAGACTAATGAACTATGTGTAGTCCAAATTCACTCTAGGTTACCGGTGAACCATAAAGCCTAAAGTTAGAAGAAAAAGAAAATCTAGTCTCTTTATTCCAAAGAGAATCTTTGAAAAATTTACAATTTCCCAAATTCTATTTTGCTTCTAAAGGGTATGGAATAATTTAAAACTTGGAAAATATACTCAGTGAGGAGAGAGAGCTGGATATTTCAGAGTATAATGAGCCAATTCCTGAAGGTGAATGAGACTTCTGCAGTTAGTGCACTCATCTTATTTATAGCGCCCAAGTCATCCTTATGTTCTTCTTGTCAACTTAGCTTTAAGGTTATTTTTCACTTCCTTTAGAAAAGAATACAAATACACAAAACTAATATTCCCTTCTAAAGAGTAAATGTTAAATGAAAAAAAAAAAAAAAAAGAAAAGAAGGACCACATTTATCCATTTAGTTGTAATAAATAATGCAAGCTTTCCAAACGGAAGTACTGGAATAATTAAGCTAATTTTCCAAAATTATTCTAGTGTATTCAATTATGGATTTTAATTATTTTAGAGAAGCAACTCATGGTGTTAATGAAAGAGACAGAAGTAAAAATCATGGTGGAGTTAGGTTTCATGTTTCTGCATTCTATAAGCTTTATTAGACAATGTTAATCAAATATTTAATGAATACTAAGAGCCTTTTGGGAGAGTAAAATGAATATTACCATCATGTCTCTGAGAACTAGGTTGAAGTATAATCACTGTCAGTTAAGGTAAGTGGATTTCACTGCCAAAGGGAACATTGGTTGTTGAAAAGAGGTCTCTGGAGAATTGTTTGGTATTAAATAGAAATAATGCTAAAATAAAAATTAAAGCATGCCAAGTTTATGACATAAACTCCTAGATACCAGAAATATTAGGATAATGTTGCTCTTCAATCTTCAACTCATAATGGACAAAAAGATTCAACAGAGTATAAATGAACTGAATAGACTCCTTATCATTTCATTTTCTATTTTCTATTTGTTTGTTTTATGTGTCACTCAAACACATCTCATACTTTTTGTTTCTGTGGCATCTCGAAAAAGAAAAGAGAAGAATGTAAAAAAAAAAAAAAGAGAGAGAGAAACCAATGTTTCTTAAACTAACTGCATTATAACCGTTTGGGAGTAACAACTAAAAATAGAGATTCCTAGTACTTGACCCAAAACAAATGAATTACTTGCTAGGGTTAGAGTCAGGAATTTGTTCTTTAAATGATTTGCCCAAGTGATTCTTAATCACATGAAAATTTGAGATCTGCTGAATTAGATTTTTAATTGTGAAAGAACATGGTAAATATATATTAGGATTCCTCTCTTCTCCTCAAACATTATTATGTCAATCTTTGTAAATTATATGAATTCACTTTACCTTCTTAATGAGTATCACATACTAAAATATTTGCGTGTTTGAAGCTAAACAAATCTTCCAGAAACTTGTACCAGGCAGTTATTGCTGTGAAACAAACAATGACTATCAGGTGCATAGGATGAAAAGCATTTACTTACCTCATATGTGTTTATCATTATCAATGATAAGCATTTAGTTAGCTCATGTGAGTCAGGTGGGAGTCAACTGATCTAGGCTGGCCATAGCTAGACAGCTATATTCTGCAAGGTGTTTTTCCGTCTGTTAATGTCTCTTACCCTTCTTGGAGCTTGTGATGGTTAATACTGAGTGTCAACTTGATTGGATTGAAGGATGCAAAGTATTGACCCTGGGTGTGTCTGTGAAGGTGTGACCAAAGGATATTAACATTTGAGTCAGTGGGCTGGGAAAGGCAGATTCACCCTTAATCTGGGTGGGCACCATCTAATCAGCTGCCAGCATGGCCAGAACATAGAGCAGGCAGAAAAATGTGAAAAGGCTAGACTGGCTTAGCCTCCCAGTCAACATCTTTGTCCTGTGCTGGATGTTTTCTCTCCTGGAACATCAGACTCCAAGTTCTTCAGTTTTGGGACTCAGACTGGTTTCCTTGCTCCTCAGCTTGTAGATGGCCTATTGTGGGACCTTGTGATTGTGTGAGTTAATAATGCTTAATAAATTCCCATGTGTAACACGTGTGTGTGTGTGTGTGTGCAGGTGCCCATAGGCGAATCACAGCAGAGGCCTTTAGGATTTTTAGAACAAGTTCCTGCCATCTTCTGCAGATAACTACTCTCCTTTTTTGAGAGGCAACTCTTGGCCTGTTACTGGGCTTTGGTGGAAACCAAACGTTTGACTATGAGTCATCAAGTCACCATGCGACCTGAATTGCCCATCATGAACTTGGTGCTTTCTGACCAATCTAGCCATTTTATCATCAAACAGAAGTTGTATATACGTGATTGAGCTTGAGCAATACGTCCTGAAGGCAATAGTAAAGTTACATGAGGAAGTAGCTCAAATGCCTATGGTCACCACTCCTGCCACACTGCCTTCTCTCCCCCAGCCTGCACCGATGCTCTCATGAGGAATTCTCTATGATCATTTGACAGAGGAAGAGAAGACTAGGGCCTGGTTCACAGATGGTTCTGCATGATATGCAGGCACTACCTGAAAGTGGACAGGTGCAGCACTACAGCCCCTTTCTAGGACATCCCTGAAGGACAGCAGTGAAGGGAAATCTTCCCAGTGGGGAGAACTTTGAGCAGTGTACTTGGTTGTGCACTTTACATGGAAGGAGAAATAGCCAGATGAGCAACTGTATGCTGATTGACTGGCTGTAGCCAATGGTTTGGCTGGAAGGTCAGGGACTTGGAAAAAGCATTACTGGAAAACTGGTGACAAAAGCTGTGAAGATATTTGTATCCCATATGAGTGCTTACCAACTGGTAACCTCATAAGAGACGATTTTAATAAGCAAGGGGATAGGTTGACCCATTCTGTGGATACCACTCAGCCTCTTTCCCTAGCCACCTCTGTTATCACCCAATGGGCCCATGAACAAAGTGGCCCTGGAGGCAGGGATGGAGGTTACATATGGGCTTAGCAACATGGACTTCTGCTCACCAAGGCTGACCTTGCTATGGCCATTGCTGAGTGCCCAATTGGCCAGTATCAGAGACCAACACTGAGTCCTCGATATGGCACCATTCCTCAGGGTGATCAGCCAGTTACCTGGTAGCAGGTTGATTATATTGGACCTCTTCCATCATGGAAAAGGCAGAGATTTGTCCTCACTGGAATAGACACTCACTCCAGATATGGGTTTGCCTATATTGCTCACAATGCTTCTGCCAAGACTACCATCCATGGATTCAGAGTGCCTTATCCACCATCATGGTATTCCACACAGCATTGCCTCTGACCAAGGCACTCACTTTACAGCTAAAGAAGTGTGGCAGTGAGCTCATGCTCATGGAATTCACTGGTCTTACCATGTTCCCCATCATCCTGAAGCAGCTGGATTGATAGAATGGTGGAATCGCCTTTTGAAGTCACAATTACAATGCCAACTAGGTAACAATACTTTTCAGGGCTGGGGCAAAGTTCTCCAGAAGGCCATGTATGCTCTGAATCGGTGTTCAATCCATGGCACTGTTTCTCCCATAACCAGGATTCATGGGTCCAGGAATCAAGGGGTGGAAGTGGAAGGGGAAGTGGTACCACTCACCATCACCCCAGTGATCCACTAGCAAAATTTTTGCACCCTGTTCCTGTTACATTATGTTCTGCTTGCCTAGAAGTCTTAGTTCCAGAGGGAGGAACACTGCCATCAGGAGACACAATGATCCCAGTAAACTGGAAGTTAAGATTACCACCTGGACACTTCCACCTTTAAGTCAACAGGCTAAGAAGGGAGTTACAGCGTTGGCTGGGGTGATTGACCTGGAATATCAAGACGAAACCAGTCTACTACTCCTGATGAAGGTAAACAAGGGTATGCATGGAATACAGGAGATCCATTAGGGTGCCTCTTAGTATTACCATGACCTGTGATTAAGGTCAATGGGAAACTACAACAACCCAATCCAGGCATGACTACAAATAACCCAGACCCTTCAGGAATGAAGGTTTGGGTCACTCCACCAGGAAAAAACAAAAAACAAAACAAAACAAAACAAAAACCATGACCTGCTGAGGCGCTTGCTAAAGGCAAAGGGAATATAGATTGGGTAGTAGAAGAAGGTAGTCATCAATTTCAGCTATGACCACGTAACCAGTTGAAGAAATGAGGACTTAATTGTCATAAGCATTTCCTCCTTCTTTTGTTAAAAACATGTTTGTGCATGTATACACTTGTACTAATAAAATATCTTCATTTTATTTCCTTTACCCTTTATCATCTGATGTAAGAGTTATTGACTGCTTATCAGAATTTAAGTATCATTAACTTTATGTAATAGCATTTGGGTTGGGGATTGTGCATTTCCATTTGTGTGAAGGATAGTTGTATTGTGTTAGGCATAATTATGACCTTATTGTTGTCTTTATTTGAAGATTATGTATGATCTCAGGAGATGTGTATGGGTTCAAGTTGACAAGGGGTAGACTTGTGATAGTTAATACTGAGTGTCAACTTGATTGGATTGAAAGATGCAAAGTATTGATCCTGGGCATGTCTGTGAAGGTGTTGCCAAAGGAGATTAACATTTGAGTCAGTGTACCGGGAAAGGCAGACCCATCCGTTATCTGGGTGGGCACCATCTAATTAGCTCTCAGTGTGCCCAGAATATACAGCAGGTAGAAAAATGTGAAAAGGCTAGACTGGTTTAGCCTCCCAGCATATATCTTTGTCCTGTGCTGGATGCTTCCTGCCCTGGAACATCAGACTCCAAGTTCTTCAGCTTTGGGACTTGGACTGGCTTCCTTGCTCCTCAGTTTGCAGATGGCCTATTGTGGGACCCTGTGATTGTGTGAGTTAACACTACTTAATAAACTCCACTTTATATACATGTATCTGTCCTATTCGTTCTGTCCCTCTAGAGAACCCTGACTAATACAAAGGTTCTTGACTAGTGGGGGTACTTTGTTATAGTAGTGACACAAGCATATTTTGAGTCTCTGCTGGTGTCACATCTACTAATATCCCATTGACCAAGGCAAGTGACATGGCCAAACACAACACCAAAGGATGAAAAAAGTACATTTCACCTGCCATGAGGTTAAAGCTAGTTATATGGCCAAGTCCAATATCAAGAATGTAGAGAAGTATACTCCTACCATGAAGGGAGTAGGAAGGGGAAAGTGACAATTTCACAAGCCTCAACGTCATAATTTACTTAGCAAAAATATGAGTAAGTCTCTGTTACCCTAGTGCTTACTGGGTAGATGAGAGACCTATGAAAGGGTATTCCCCTACTCACCAATCTACCTAAAATATCACTATTTAAGTTTATTCCTTTGAGCTAAGTCTCTGTGATATGTAGGAATCCTGTAGTATAATAAAAGCTCCCCAGAAAGGAGGTATTATTAAGCCTGAACAGAGCAGTAAATTTGTATATCTTTTTTTATTCAAAAGAGAATATTTAGGGGCTGTCTCAGTAGCATATTACAAGTCACATGGGTCATATAAAGTAGTAGCCAGGAAAATAGGAAGAAAAGAAGGTCAGAGATATCATGAAAGAAGGATTTTAAAAATTTGACAACTAATTCAATGTTGTGAAACAAGTGGAAAGAATCACAATGGATTTTAGGTTCTAGTGGATATTAAGATGGAAATGACTCACAGAATATTGTAAACGTGAAAAGATAGTTCAGCCAAGGAACCAGACCAGGGAGAGAGAGAGAAAGAAATGTAAAAGTCAGACAGAAGTTGAGAAAGATGATGAGGTTACTTAAGGAAAGTACTATGGAAACATACAGAAAGCAATAAGGGAGGCACTCTTGAAGAGTTCCTGCACTTAGGGAAGAGGTGAAAAGGAAACAAAGAAAGAATATTAAGCTTCCTTGCCCACCAAATCAATCATATAACAAATAATAAACAACAAATCCCATCATTTGATTTAGAGAAAAAAGCAGAGAAAAGACAGTAAATCCCATGGTCTGGTTTCTTGTTAAATAGTGCAAGTGACCCTTTTCCCCAGACATTACTGTTCTTTTTCTAGATAGAAATCACCTTTCTGAATCGAGTAAAAGCAAATAAATAGGAGCAGCTTGATTCTATATACAACATAAAGTGTTATACAAAGTTGTGATTCATTTTCTACTGGTGTTTGGTGAGTGTTTGACTGTACCATTTTGAATCATTGGAAAATTATTGTAACTTTTTTTGCTTGCAAAAAGGATGATACTCACTTTTCTATTAACCAGACCATACCCTTAAAAGTGCTTTCTCAGAAATGTGCCTCTTAATATATGTGTCATGCTTTTAAAACACTATACTGTTTTAGGCTGGGCATAGTGGCTCATGCCTGTAATCCCAGCACTTTGGGAGGCCAAGGTGGATGGATCACGAGATCAGCAGATCGAGACCATCCTGGTTAACACGGTGAAACCCCGTCTCTACTAAAAATACAAAAAAATTAGCTGGGTGAGGTGGCGGGTGCTGTAGTCCCAGCTACTCAGGAGGCTGAGGCAGGAGAATGGCGTGAACCTAGGAGGCAGAGCTTACAGTGAGCAGAGATCATGCCTCTGCACTCCAGCCTGGCCGACAGAGCGAGACTCTATCTCAAAATAAAACAAAAACAAAACCACTATCCTATTTTATATTCATTAAACAATATGTAGTACAATTGGTTAAGAATGTCCACTAAATAATAATGGTAGGGTAATAACGGTTAACATTTTAAGGTGCTTATCTATAGGCCAGGCATTGCTTGAAGTACTTTCTGTATATTAATTTGTTTATTCCACACAAAACCGCATATAAGGTGGGCACCATGTTTTTTTTGTTTTGTTTTGTTTTGTTTTGTTTTGTTTTGTAGGTAAGAAAATCAGAGCAAAGGGAGTTTGAGTAATGCAACCAGGCTGCCATAAATGGCAGATGCAGAGGTCAAACCCACATGGCTGACTCCAGAGCTCAATGAAGAACATGTTCCTGTTTTCCTGGGTGGTTCACTATTTTGCCTGTTGTCCCAGGGTAATTATTAGTGGCTTGTCCTTTATTTCTCAAAATGTCCTATTTGGGATGATGAATTACATCATTAGCCTACCCAGAACCCAAATCCTTATCAACAACACAATGCTGCCTCCTTGGCAGAAAGCTAGCAGTGCTGAGGATGAAAAAGGGGAAAATGAAGAAACTGTTGCTAAGAACAGTGGATATTTTAAAGTTAAAATGTACCATCTCAAGGGACTAGTAATATATCAGGGTTTTTTTCCTTATTATAGAAATGTAATTTGAATGCTACAGATGTCATTAACCTGTCAGCAAAAATGCAGTCTCATTAGCTTCAATGAACAAATTCTAGTTACCATCTGGATGATGCCAAGACATCATACTTCTCTCAAAGTCTTTCCCAGTTATGTTAGAGTCTCCAGAATATATATCACATACTTGTAGACAAAATGCTTTCAAGCTCTTCCACCTTGTCTCCTACTTACAGGGACACCATTCCTATCTCATATGCCCAATAGGAACTGCACTGTCTCAAGTGCCCCAGCCTCTCTTGCTGCTCTGCTGTGCACAGCAACACTCTGCTGGTGGCTTCTATGCAGGATCCCAAGCTACCCTGAGTTCTGTGACGATGCAGAGCTAAAAACAGGACAGCTAACTAACCCACTCTGATCTGCAGTTTCTCACTTGGGTCCATAAGAATCCGTTCTTCCCCAAAGTGTCATCAAATTATTCATGAATAGTTCTTTCTGTTCATGGTCACAGACCCTCTTCAAACAAGGCCTTAAATCAGGTTATTAGTTGGAGAACAAGAAGTGACAAAGAATTAGTCTGAGTCATTTCCTCCTTTTCATCTTTCTTAGCCCCCATGCATTTGAAAGGAGGAGGATAAGGAGAACAAAAACAAGGAGAGAAAGGAAAAAAAGGAAGGATAGGTAAAGGCAAGGCAAGGCAAAGGGAAGGGAGGGAGGGGAAAAATAAAAGGAAAAATGCATTTAAAAAAATTTTCTCCTCTTTTTTCTACCATGCAAATTATTACCCACTCACATTTTCCATAAAAAATAAATCAGATTTTGTTTCGGAGACAGAAAAATCAGTCTACTTTTAGGAATTGTTTAATTCCGTTTAAATATTTGAATCATTCATGCTTCCTCAGAATGGATCAGATGTTTTAGGTCAAAATGCATGCAGATGTCATTCAGTTGAAGAGTCTTGAAATGAATTGACCCTTTAGACAATAATTTGACCAAGGTTTCTCCAAAGTAGAAGCTATTATTTAAGTATCTAACAGGGACAACATTAAAGGCTTCACAGGACTAAGTGGGTGTGACTGAGACAAACATGAATTTAATAGTATCTCAGTTCCAACTTGGGAAATGAAGGTAATGAGTCAGGTTATATTAGCCTTTGGACTCATGCCTGCAGTTCTCTCCCACTCCAGTCCAACTGACTGGAATGCTTGCTTTGACTCCAGACAAGATGGGCCTGGAGAGCATGAGTAAATCCAGGGCTCAGACCAAGGCTCAGTAGATCTGACATCTGCATCCAATGCAAGAAACATTGAATGCTGAGGGGGAGAGTCGTGGGACAAGGATCAAAACACCACCCCTTATTCTAACAGAGTTGGACCAGTAGTGATACAAAACTTAGAAACAAAAGGCTGCCAATTTCAGGGAGCATATGCTAGTCTCCCTCTTACTGGGGGTGTTACAGGGGAGCCAGCAGATAAGCCCAGAGCTTCTGACATCTGATGCTAAGATAGCCTCTGCTGTTAAGACTACCATGGAACAGACAGAGTTCTTCTCTTTCCTCTGGAACCTTTCCTGTGACTACCAGCCAGTCCCTGCCAATTCATAGGGCGGGACAGCTGTTCACCCCACCACTATCCAGATTGCCACCGCTTAAAGTAACCAGTAGCTGGCCCTGTCTGCCAAGATATAAAGGACCATAAGTATGCAAAGGAAAATAATGCCATGCTCCAGGAAGCCGAGAGTCAGGTAGAAGAAATAGAACACCCAAAACAGATGGCTCCTATCAGAATAGAAGAGATGGAGACAGAGGAGCATTTGAACAAAATAACGTAAGAAAATGTACCATTAAAGACCAAAAAGACTTTCTACAACAGCAACACAAACACGATTTTCTACTTTAATAATTCAGTGGCTCATGCCTGTAATCTCAGCACTTTGGGAGGCCAAGGTGGATGGATCACGAGATCAGCAGATCGAGACCATCCTGGTTAACACGGTGAAACCCCATCTCTACTAAAAATACAAAAAAAATTAGCTGGGCGTGGTGGCGGGAGCTGTAGTCCCAGCATTGTAAAAAGTCCCAGATACATTGTAAAAAGAGGATAATCATTATTAAAGTCTGATTTAGTAGCCTAGAAGATACAGAGGAGGAAATAATTCAAGATATAGAGGGGGAAAAAGTGAGGAGAAGGAGGAATTAATATCTCCAGAGTAAAGATAAGCAACATATCAACAGATCCAAAAAATATCACACAGAAATTGAGGTTTTATAAGAAAAAAGTAATTACAGAAGGAAGGGTAATTAATCAACTGATAGAAAATTACATTTCTTGAATTAATCCAGACTTGAATGTACAAGTTGCAAGAGTTTATAAAGCTCCAGAGTTCCTATTGGGACTATAAGAAAATACACAAAATAGGTATATCTTGGTAAAATTCCTGAACCCCAAAGATAAAAGAAAAACTTTGGGCATTATTCCAGACTGCAAATTACGATATCTTAGCTCAGACTACTATAACAAAAATACCATAGACTAAGTGGATTAAACAACAAGTATTTATTTCTTATGATTCTGGAGAGTCTGAGAAGTCCAAGATGAAGTCTCTAGCAGATTCAGTATCTAGTGAGGGAGGAACTGCTTCCTGATTTGTATAAAATTTCCTTATACTTGTATCCTCACATGGCAGAGAGTAGAGAGAGAGGAAGGAAGCGCTCTCCTGTCTCTTCTTATAAAAGCACTAATTCCATCGTGACCCACCCTTATGACCCAATTACCTCCCAAAGGCCCATCTCCAAAATCATCACACTGGGGATTCGGGTTACAGCATATGAATTTTGGGGAAATACATTCAGTCCATAGCATGCAATTAAAAAGAAAAATGAATCAGACAAAGTATTGAATTTCTCATCAACAACATAGGAAGTTCAAATACAGTTGAAAAAAAATCCTCAAGGTGTCAGGAGAAAGGAATATAACCAAACATATTTACACAAAGACAGTTCACATGTCAGGTAAAAGTAAATATGTAAATATAAAAATAAACATGCTTATGGAAAGGCAGTATTTTGAGACTACATACCCAAGTATTTATCACAAAAAATAAATCAGAAGAAAAACCACAGATAGAGAAAGACAAAGAGGAGAGCAGACAAAGGTGAGCAATAACCATTCACTGGAATATCTACCTCAATATTTATAGATAGATGGATGGGTGGATAGCCAGATCAATTGATGAACTGATTGGCTGATTAGCTGGTAGATTTATATCAAAATGGACAATGAGAAAGAGACTGGGATTATATACAAAGTAAGTACTAAATAAGAATTCTGGAAAGGAATATTAATAATACAAAGAAAAATCAAATGATATTCAAGTAAAAATAATTAACTATCTCTGCAAAACCAAAGAGTTGGAAAAGAGCAGAGCAAACGCATTCTAGACTGAAAAGAGTGGGTGGAAATACTAACTTGTTCATACATAATTGCATACACAATGTTTATAACAGCTTTGTGTATAATAACCCTAACCAGGAAATATATCAAATGTCCATCAACAGGAGAATGAATAATTTATGATAGAAAAATTCAAGTAACAATTTTATTTGGAAATCCAAATAACAATTTTAAAAATGTAATACTGTTACACACCACACAGATGACTCCCAGAAATGTTAAAAGTGAAGGAAGTCAGACAGAAAAGAGTAGATGTTGTATGATTTCCCCTACAAGAAGTTGTCAAATTAGTCTATGGTGATACAAGTCAATTTGGTGGTTATCTCTTGGAGTGGTGTACTGACTGAGAAGCAGCACAGGGAATTTTCTGGTGCAATGAAAATGTTCTACATGTTGATCTAAATAGTGGCTACACAAGTGTACAGTACAGATATGTAAAATTCATCCAGCTGTAAACTTAAGATTTGTACACTTTAGAGTAAGTTATGCCTCATTAAAGAAATATTTAAAATAAAGAAAGAACTCTGTCAGAGAAGAGTGAAAAACAAATACTTCACACTAAAAAAATTAGAACTAGAGCTATAGCTAGATCAAATTTGTAGCATTGTAAAGGGAGAACAACTATAAATAAAGGAACTTAATATACATCTTTACACTTTAAATAATAAAATAAGCAAAAAATAAAATTAGTATTGATAAAAGCTGACATGAACACAAAAGAAAACAAAAAATAAAAAAAAGTGTAAATTCAAATCCTAGTGGTTTAAAATAATTAATCCCATAGAAAATCTTTGCAAGCTTTCAAAGGAAGAGTAGAGAAGACATACAAGACAATAAGAATGAGAAGAGACATAACCATCTGTAGAGAAAATATTAAAATAAATTATGAGAACATGAAAACCAATTTGATCTTAATATACTTATAAACCTAAAAGAAATCAGTAATTTCCTAAAACTAATATAAACTAGTAGTGGTACCATAAAGTATCACTAGTAATCAAAAAAATTGAATATTTGAATAAAGCAGTAACTTTAAGGTCAATTGAAACAGTGATCAATTATTTTCCTTTCAAAGAAGCACTGGAACCCAATGTTCCTATCTAAATTTTACCTAATCTTTAAGGAAAAATAAATCCAGTATTTTAATTAAACTTTTCTGAACCCTAGGAGATCACAGAAAAATCTTTATTTTATGAAACCAACATAATCTTAACTACAAAATTTGAAGTTATCCAAATATCACAGACTAGCTTCATTTATGAAAGTAGATGAAACATTCTATGTAAAATATTACAAAATAGAATGTAGCAGGATTTTCACTATAAAAAAGTATATTTATTTTAGGAAAGTCACTATATTGCCAGCAAATCTGCTAATAAAATGTATTAAAACAAAATATTAAAACAAAAAATATGTGATTCATAGATGTTAAACTGGCAATAGATTGAATGAAGCAGTCAATCCTACCAAAAGCTTTATAACAAATACATGGATAAATACAACAGAACAAAGGGCCCTTGATTATATCTAAGCATATATGAGAATCTATTGTACAAAGAATTATTTTCACTTAGTGGTCAAAAGACAGTAAATGATATTGATATACATGAATATCCAGCTGGAAGAAAATTAAGTTGGACCTCTACTCACACTACATTTGATATAAGTTCCAGATGTATTAAAGATTTGTAAAATAATAATTTTAGAAGAAGACATTAATAGGTTCTATGTGTACCCTGGAGTTTGAAAAATGTTTTTAACCAAAAAAAGGTAAACCAAAAGTGTAAATATATTCTAATTACATAGAAATTTAAAGATTTCACATTATCAAAGATAACATAAACAAAGGTCATAATTAAATGACTGGTAAATGGTTGTAAAATACATGACAAGTGAAGGATTAATATATAAATAGGGTAAAAAGTGCATCAGTAAGAAAAAGACAAATAAAAAAATTGAAAAACACACAAAAATTATAAATAGGCATTCCATAGAAGAACTACATATATATGAAGAGCAACTTATATCACAGAAATGTAAATTAAAGTAAGTGTAAATCATTTCACACTCATTTGGCAAATACATCTACCATTGGGAATTCAGAAATAAAAAGATGTGCTCAAATTTTGCTGAGAAATTTGAATTGGTAATCATTCTGTATATATCAATCAAAATTAAAAATATTTATATGCTTTTATCCAACAATTTTACTCTTATAAATCTGTTTCATAAAAATAGAAGCACCAATCCAAAAAGATGTTTGTAATGGCACCAATCTATAAACAAAGTAAATTCCGACTAACTGGAGAATGACTGAATAGAATTGGGTATATTTATATCACGGAACATTATGAAGACATTGAAAAGGGTTAGAAGATTCTTATGGCAATTCCAGATAGTGTAATAAACAATGACCACAAACATGTACTTTTATATGCATATATAAGCAAGAAGAAGAGCATTGCATATTTTTTAATTTTACAAACATATATTATTTATATCATCAAAAAAGTTCTTTTCACTGTGAAAAATTTCAAAGAGCTATGAAAATGTAAAAAATAGCTCCTCAAATAATTTGCAGCCTGCTTACATTACACAAATGGAAATTTAATCTAGACAAATGAAACCTACTTCTCTGTGCAATCATCATGACAGATTAATCCATGTTTAATGTATAAATAAATTATACTATAATAAAATGCCCTCAACAGAATTAAAATGAGCTGATATTGTTTTTGACAATGAACATATGTGTAAATAGTAAAACTAGAAAATTCCATGAAAAAATATTTTATGGCAATGTTTTAAATATGTAAACTGTGAATGCAATGTATTAATATCCAGAATTTAAAAAATTATCTTGCATAATTTATATTCTTTTTGTTGTTGTTTCCTATATATTTTGCTTATTAATGAATGTTTTATTCCATTTTAAGGAAATAATTTATTATGAAAATTTTTAAATAATAGATTCCAGTATTTATTTTTATAGCCTCTTGGAAAAGTAATAATATATAGTCAGTTTATAGGACATTTACGGATCAGTACAGCAAGGGGAATTCTAGTTACATGCCAAAATACTTTCCTATCTGACTCCTGGAATTATGCTCTCAGCAAAAACTAACAGGAATCACCATATAAACTTACTATAAAAAGATCATGATTATCGTTCCCATAAACTATCAAGCACTAAAGCAGTCATGGTGCTGGCCACACCTATCAAAGCAGATTTAATAGTTGAATCTTTTTCACAAGAATAAGAAAGACTAAGGATATGAAGTGACTAATATTTATGAACCTGAAGATATGTTGCTTTATATGTGACATATATTTCCCTCTTACTATAGATTAAATGTTTGTGCCTTTCCCTAAATTCATATGTTGACACTTCAACACCCAATGTGATAGTATTAGCAGGTGGCTTTTGGGAGGTAAGTAGGTTTAAATTAAGTCATGAGGATGGAGCCTCCAGAATGAGATGAGTGTCCTTAGAAGAAGAAGAAGAAATAAGAGCTCTTCCTCTCTGCCATGTGAGGATGCAGCAAGAAGGCTGCCATCTGCAAGTCAGGGAGAGAGCCCTCACGTACACTGAATTTGTCAGCCCCTTGATCTTGAACTTCCCAGTTTCCAGAACTGTGAGAAATATATATTTATTGTTTAAGCCACCCAGTTGATAGTATTTTGTTAAAACAGCCTGAGCGGAGTAAGATACCTAATGAATTTCAGTATGTATTATTCTGATTTACACAGGAGTTAATAAGGTTCCAAAAGAGAAACTTGCCCAAGATTATACAGCTAGTTAGTGGTGGAAACAGAATTAAAGCACAGTTATATTTCACTCAAGTCTTTCTGCTTCTCCCAAGCCATGCTATGTTAAAGTAAACACAGCCATGCAGCAATATGAAGAAAAAAGTGATTTTCTGAGACAATGTTCAAAGAATAATGCCATTTTCCTTTTCCTGACATCAGCAATCAACTCAGTAACAGTATTTCTTCCTAGTCATCTTGTACATAATAGGTACTTAATTATGTTGCTTGGATATCTTCATGAGAGATTTATCTTGTTGTTGTTGTTGTTGTTTTTTTTTTTTTTGAGACAGAGTTTTGCTCTATCGCCCAGGCCAGAGTGCAGTGGTGCAATCTTTGCTCACTGCAACCTCCGCCTCCTGGGTTCAAGTGATTCTCGAGCCTCAGCCTCCTGAGTAGCTGGGACTACAGGCACCTGCCCCCACACCCAGCTAATTTTTGTATTTTTAGTAGAGATGGGGTTTCACCACGCTGACCATGCTGGTCTTGAACTCTTGACCTCAGACGATCCACCCACCTCAGCCTCCTAAAGTGCTGGGATTTCAGGCGTGAGCCACCACACCCAGCCTATCTTGAATTTTAAATAGAATACTCAGTCTTCTCAACTGAGGCACCATGTAGAACCCAAAAAGTTTCACAGCTTGACATTTTATCAGTCATCACTTATCAATTCTTTGAGTTAAGGTATTAAAAGATTTTATAAAATTACATATCTGCTACATGGCAAGGATAGTATTATGCTCCCATCACTATCTCATCAGATATTACTACATAACATAGGTAATCTCAAATTCTGAAAAGATGAGGTAAAATGTAATCATCCAATTGCCTTGGAAAGCTCTGAAGAAATGGCTCATGGGAGAATCAAATGTTTGAAGCAAGAGAGTAAATTAGGAAAGAATAAGCCTGAGGAATTAAGGTAACAGAACATGGCAATGAGGATTCTGGGCATAGAAAATGAATATAAAAGTATCACCATTGATAGAGGACTCCCCAAAACAAATTTCTCACATGTCACAGTTTGTCTTAGGTTAGTTTAAATGCTCAGTAGATGGTACTTCTGACCATCAGTTAACTTGACAGACAGTGTACCTTGCACTATAGAAGCTCTCTGAGGTGTGAATGGCATTCGGCTTGAGATGATGCTTACAGGAGCAAAAGGAAGAATTTTTTTTTGCATAAGAAGTAAAAGTATTTTTATTCTGCGGCACTAAAGGCTTTTCATTAAATGATAGACTCCTTTAATAAGTGAAAAAGTAGCAATAAAGCAAAAGTAAAGGAATTGAGCACAGAGACATAATATTTAATGAGCAAAGTTTATTATGAAAAGCAAATATTACTGGATAGGAAAAATATATATATTTTTTGAAGAATATATTCTTCAAAATATATATATTTTTCTATATATGTATATATATATTCTTCTATATATATATATATATTCTTCTATATATATATATATATATTCTTCTATATATATATATATATTTTTTTTTTGAGACAGAGTCTCGCTCCGTCACCCAGGATGGAGAGCAGTGGCACAATCTCAGCTCACTGCAACCTCTGCCTCCCGGGTTCAAGTGATTCTCCTGCTTCGGCCTCCCTAGTAGCTGGGATTGAAAGCACGCACCACAACGACCGGCTAATTTTTGTATTTTTAGTAGAGATGGGATTTCAGCCATTTTGGCCAGCCTGGTCTCAAACTCCTGACCTCAAGTGATCTGTGGGCCTTGACCTCCCAAAGTGCTGGGATTACAGGCATAAGTCACCACACCCAACCGGAAGAATACATTTTAGAAGAAAGGTTTTCGTCATTCCAAATATTCTGGTTTTTAGTTATTATATTTAATTTACTTCCCTTGGGTTGGTGACATATTTTTCTCATAAAACCATAAAGGTCCCATCCCATCTCAGACTTTCATTGGCATTGACCAACAGTGTTTTCTGACAGGACATATGCTAGGCTATAGGGATTTTGCCAAATCTTTGAATAAAGATTTGCACTATTACCAAAAGTCTACAACTCTACAGAACATCTCTAACATAGCCCAGTTTTTAGTTGCAAGGATTCCAAAGGTTATAAAATGCTCCTTTTGAGAGGTTCCTGAATCCATCATTCTCATCATACCCTGTAAACCCACTTAACTGAGCTTTCCCACTCTCTTGCGGGTCCAGTTGCAATAGCTTCCTAGCCAATTCTTCGTGCTTCCTCTTTTGGGCCCCACAGCCCATTCGCATGAAAGTCATGCCACTCTTTTGTAATATAAGTCACATGAAGTCTCCATCATATTTACAATAAAATCTAAAGTATTTAATGCTGCCTTCAATGTCCTCTATGACCTAGTCCTTGGCAAGTGCTCCACTGTTATTTCCTTTCACCACCTGCCTTGATCCATCTGTTCTAGCTACACTGGCTTTCTTGCTGTCTATCAATATCCACTCCTGCCTTAGGACTTGATCCTTCCCACAGTCATCAATATGGTTTCCTCCCTCACTTCCTTATGGTCCTTGCTTAAACACCACTGTATTCCAAACAATTATTCTGACCACCCCAAAGAAAAATGTACCCACTTTGCTTTCTATCTTCTTACCTTGCTTTAGTTTTTTTCATAGGACTTATCACTGATTTGATACATAAATATATACATGTATATATGTGTATATATACATAAAATATATAAAATATATATATATATATATATATATATAATTCCCTCTCCAGGACAATGCAAGCTTCAGTAGGGCAGGAAATTTGCTTTATTCATACTGTACCCATGAAACCTTGAAGAACATACAACATATAAGATGTTCAATAAATATTTGTTGAATGAGTGAATGGGATAGAAAACTCTATGTATCTATGGGAAAAACCAGGAAAGCAATCTCTGTTTATCCAAGAGAGGATACAGAATTGACACATAGACTAAGTTATTGGAACATAAAAGTAGTTTTGAAATATATTAGTCCTGAGAGAGTATCATGGCAAAGGGACTGGAAGTAGATTAAATCCCAAATTCTAAATTAAATCTATTTAGTTTCTCTTCATGTTGTACTTTACCACTGATAGTTGCCACTAGGGGCCTGATTCAGGTAAGACAATTAGAGAGATTTATTTTCAGGTAGAAAGAACAAAGAAAAGGTTAACACCTTATCCAATGAAGATGTATGTGGCTATCATGTTACCTAAACATGCATACTCAGACACAGGCACAACCCCCCCCCCCCCACACACACACACACAAATTGTGCTCAATCAGTTAACATGATAGCCTATTTTAAACTATAAAAGTCTCCAGGTAGAGAAATAGAAGAGGCGCAGATTCCTAAAAATGTATGGGCTACTTTGTTTTATGTTCCATATGCACAATTATCACATTTATTTTCTGATGAGTGGTGGACTAAAAACAACTGGAACTTATTTGCAAGGATGTTTTGGAAATACTTTTAAGAAAAACTTCCATACATCATGTATATATTCAATATAATTAGACAATACTGGAATTCATGTGAAAAAGTTTTACTCAGGAGCAGAAATGATAGAGTAAGTTATACCTGTGTCTACATGATAAATTTACTATATTCATTGTATTGTAAGATTCTATGAAGAACTATTTGATTCGTTCTTTGTCATATGCATAAACTCGTCCCTTAAAAAGTGACATGAGTTTTACCTCTTAAGTATCTGCATGGTATGCCAGTTCTGAGTAAACTCCTTTCTAACTCCTTTGAAATGGCAAGAAATGATGGTAACAAGATAAACATTTGAGAAGAGATTTTTCTCTATTTTTGTAAACTCTGTATGTTTCAACCTAAAAAAGTTCAAAACTACTGTAATCCTCACTCATTGTTTGCTTCCTTCTTTCCTCTCTGCATTCTTTTCTTCCTTATTCCCTCTCTCTTTCCAACTACCACTTCCTTCTCTTTGTCCTTCCCTTCTTTCCTTCAACAAATATTTATCAACCTTTTTAAAATGTGCTAATCCTGAGCATACAAAAAGGCATAAGATAATGACCCGGTGCTTATAGTCTAGTATATAAAAGATGAAAAAACATTAATTTCAATGTATTTGCCACCAGAAACTGTTATAAATATGTAGAAATTTCTTAGATGTAAACTGGCAGCCATCAGCTTTTAAAATTAATTATATGTAGAACTAGCACAACTGAGCCCCTCAGAGGAGACTGCATGCTAGTTACCATTCTGTTTCACTTTTATTTTAACAATTAGAACAACACTCTTTTTAATATTTAAACATTTTCTCTGATCAAACAGTCCATTTCTCTTGACTAATAACAGACACTGGTCTGGTACTGTTTGTTAACTTTCTTATGAACATATTGTTTATAGCAGGTGTCTTATTAACATGACTGGTCATGGAAGGTTCATTCTTGTACACATAAGAGGGTAGCTTTGCCTGACACCAGGGTCAGCTCCTCTATCATCTCATGTATCTGAATCCTAATCTTATTTAATCCCCTCCCAGCTTTCACTTTTGTTGGGTGACTCATACTTCGCTGGCTCTGCAAGTGTGTCCAGGGTTCACAAGATCATAGCAGAAAATAATGCGAGTGTTCCTGTATAGATACAGCCACGGTATACATGAAAGCTGTTTTCACCTTAGAATGCTCCAAAACAATATACAAACAAATAAATACAACAGCAGCAACATGTCTTTTACCTAGTATACAAAGGCAATGCTGGTATGATGCCAGGGCCCATTAGACATTCTCAGTGCCTACAAGGCGACACACTGGCAAGAGACCTACAAGAGATGCCATGTTTGAATAATATTTCCCAAGAATCACACAGAATACTCATGAATAAGAAAGTATTACCTGGGAAGTACTACAGGATCTCCACAAGCTTTCCTGACAAAGAGTTTTGGAAAGTTCTGAGAGGTGAAGGCTTTTTCTGAAAAATAATTATCTGAATCATTTCTTTTTATCATCAGAGGACTATGTGAGCATATACTACCTCTTTACAATTTTTTCCTACACTACTAATTTTAAAGGAAAGTAGGAAAGATTTTCCTTTCATGTTTCTTAGCTTAGTATGGGCATGTGGCCTTCAGTCTGCTGTGGCTGGTGACACCATCTCTTCCCTCCTTTCTACAAACAAGGTTCTATTCCATGAACTGGGTCATAGCAGTGAATATGAAAGGTATGGCCCCTGCCATACTGGAAATCAACAGGCTAGAAGGAGATGGACCATAAACAAATAAAGAGAAACATGTGTAATATAATCTCAAGTAGTAATAGGTGGGATGAAAGAAAATAAATATTAAGGTAATGGAGCAAAGATGGAGGGCAGAGGTCAGTGGGAGAACAGCAGGCTATTTTAGAGAGAAAAGTCAGGAAGGGGCTTTATGAGTAATTGATATTGAAGCAGAGATATGAGTCAAACTCTTGCAAAGGGAGCCATGAGGGAAGAAAATTTTAAATAGAAGAAACAGCAAATGCAAGTAATTTAGTGTATTTAAAAAGTCAAGTTATTAGCCTAATTAGAGTGCAGTGAGCAAAGATGAGAGGAATAGGAGCTGAAGTCAGAAAGGCAGAAAAATGTGTCATTTATTAAGTGTTTATTCTACATGTGATAGGAAAGAATGAGAGAATTTTTATATTTTTATTTTGAAGTATTTCTGACGTATAAAAAAGAAATAAATAAACAAGCATCTCTGTATCTAGCACCTGACTTAAGAAACAATATAAGAGAACTGAATCTCCTTCATTTCCCAAGAGCAATAGAAAACTAAAGTTCCTAGAAATAACTATAAAAAGGGATTCATAAGTTCTTTATAGAGAATTTATTTATTTAGTTAGTTTTTATTATACTTTAAGTTCTAGGATACATGTGCACAATATGCAGGTTTGTTACATATTTATACATGTGCCGTGTTGGTGTGCTGCACCCATTAACTCATCATTTACATTAGGTATATCTCCTAATGCTATCCCTCCCCTCTACCCCCTCCCCACAATAGGCCCTGGTGTGTGATGTTCCCCTTCCCATGTCCAAGTGATCTCAATGTTCAATTCCCACCTACGAGTGAGAACAAGCGGTGTTTGGTTTTCTGTTCTTGAGATAGTTTGCTGAGAATGATGGTTTCCAGCTGCATCCATGTCCCTACAAAAGACACGAACTCATTCTTTTTTATGGCTGCACAGTATTCCATGGCGTATATGTGCCACATTTTCTTAATCCAATCTGTCACTGATGGACATTTGGATTGATTCCAAGTCTTTGCTATTGTGAATAGTGCCACAATAAACATAAGTGTGCATGTGTCTTTATAGCAGCATGATTTATAATCCTTTGGGTATATACCCAGTAATGGGATGGCTGGGTCATATGGTATTTCTAGTTCTAGATCCTTGAGGAATCGCCATACTGTTTTCCACAATGGTTGAACTAGTTTACAGTCCCATCAACAGTGTAAAAGTGTTCCTATTTCTCCACATCCTCTCCAGCACCTGTTTCCTGACTTTTTAATGATTGCCATTCTAAGTGGTGTGAGATGGTATCTCATTGTGGTTTTGATTTGCATTTCTCTGATGGCTAGTGATGATGAGCATTTTTTCATGTGTCTGTTGGCTGTATGAATGTCTTCTTTTGAGAAATGTCTGTTCATATCCTTTGCCCACTTTTTGATGGGGTTGTTTGCTTTTTCTTGTAAATTTGTTTGAGTTCTTTGTAGGTTCTGGATATTAGCCCGTTGTCAGATGAGTAGATTGCAAAAATTTTCTCCCATTCTGTAGGTTGTCTGTTCACTCTGATGGTAGTTTCTTTTGCTGTGCAGAAGCTCTTTAGTTTAATTAGATTCCATTTGTCAATTTTGGCTTTTGTTGCCGTTGCTTTTGGTGTTTTAGACATGAAGTCCTTGCCCATGCCTGTGTCCTGAATGGTATTATCTAGGTTTTCTTCTAGGGTTTTTATGGTTTTAGGTCTAATATTTAAGCCTGTAATCCATCTTGAATTAATTTTTGTATAAGGAGTAAGGAAAGGATCCAGTTTCAGCTTTCTACTTATGGCTAGCCAGTTTTTCCAGCACCATTTATTAAATAGGGAATCCTTTCCCCATTTCTTGTTTTTCTCAGGTTTGTCAAAGATCAGATGGCTGTAGATGTGTGGTATTATTTCTGAGGGCTCTGTTCTGTTCCATTGGTCTATATCTCTGTTTTGGTACCAGTACCATGCTGTTTTGGTTACTGTAGGCTTGTAGTATAGTTTGAAGTCAGGTAGCGTGATGCCTCCAGCTTTGTTCTTTTGACTTAGGATTGTCTTGGCAATGCGGGCTCTTTTTTGGTTCCATATGAACTTTAAAGCAGTTTTTCCAATTCTGTGAAGAAACTCATTGGTAGCTTGATGGGGATGGCATTGAATCTATAAATTACCTTGGGCAGTATGGCCATTTTCACAATATTGATTCTTCCTATCCATGAGCATGATATGTTCTCACATTTGTTTGTGTCCTCTTTTATTTCACTGGGCAGTCATTTGTAGTTCTCCTTGAAGAGGTCCTTTACATCCCTTGTAAGTTAGATTCCTAGGTATTTTATTCTCTTTGAAGCTATTGTGAATGGGAATTCATTCATGATTTGGCTCTCTGTTTGTCTGTTACTGGTGTATAAGAATGCTTGTGATTTTTGCTTTATAGAGAATTTTAAAAAAAACTCTTATTAAAAAATATAAAACAATACTTAAGTATAGTTTTATATACTTAAGATAGCCTATTTGTATTGATCTGTTCTCATGCTGCTGATAAAGACATACCCAAGACTGGGCATACAAAGAAAAAGCAGCTTAATGGACTCACAATTCCACATGGACCCACAATTCCACATGGACAGGGAAGCCTCACAGTCATGGCAGAAGGCAGAGGAGGAGCAAAGGCACATCTTACATGGCAGCAGGCAAAGAGAAGTGGAGAATGAAGGTGGGGAAAGCCCTTTATACAGTCATAAACTCTCATGAGAACTCACTATCATGAGAACAGCATGGAGGTAACCACCCCATGATTCAATTACCTCCCACTGAATCCCTCCCATGACACGTGGGGATTATAGGAACTACAGTTCAAGATGAGATTTGGGTGGGGACACAGCCAAACCACAACACTATTGTTAAACAGGAAGATTTAATAGAAAAAAAGAAATCCATTCTCTACAAACTATCTTGATATTAACTGCACTTTTAATGGAACTAGAAAGACTAATTCTCACATTTATATAGAATGAAAAAGTCCAAGAAGGGCACTATATTTGGCAGGGAAATTTCTACTGCTTTTTTTGTCTTTAGAATTTTAGTCAGTGACAGTGATGTTATAGGGATTATCCTTTAATCCATTCAAATCTATTTCTTACTTTAAAAATCTAGGGACCTTAACTTTCTTAGAATCAACTTATTTGGCACTCACTTTACAATTTATTTAAATACATAAATAGGTGATGAGACCTTGATTAAGAGCCACTAGTTAAATATTTGTTTAATGTTAAATGTAAACCTGAATGCTAGAAAATGCACACAATAAATTGTAAGTGTACATTCAATTTTGTGCCTTTTCTGATTAGTATTATGAATTAAACTCCATACAAAAGAGAAAGAGATGGTTCTGATATCTGCCTTTATTATAGGAAGTTGTTAATGCTGATGGGCATTACTATTGATGCACATGCTATGCAAATTTGCTTGTATGTGTATATCTGTGTTTACTTCAAAAGATGACAAGTGCATATGAAGAGGTATATGAAAAATCATGTCCTCTAAACCACAGAACAACATCAGCTAAAAGGATGTTAGGTCCCTCATCATGCTAAAATTATATACACAGTGGTATATAAGGAATCATTGACAAGAATATTTTTAAAGAATAAAAACTCAACAATTTTATGGTAGAAACATGAGATATTTAAATTAATCTCTGAAAACCTATGCCCCCAAGAAGTTTACTCCATAAATATCTCCTTTTATAAGTCAGTATGGTTAATAAAAGACATAGCTACACCACTGTATTCCATGTTGATTTCAATATGAAAACTGAATTTTAAATTTTGGAAATCAAAATACCAAAATTAAACTCTTATGGACCGATCATGGCTCTAGAGGTAAACTTTTTAAAAAAGCAAGCTTTTAGCATAAACAATCGGTTTATGTTCTGCCAAACTGGCAGCTCCCAGTAAGAGGCTTGCTTTTACAAACCTGAATCATAAGCTTTCAATTCAATACTACTAATAATTTATATCGTGCATGATAGGCTTCACAGCATGGAAGCATCATGTTGCCTTATTGAGCAATGCATAATGTATAATAAAAGCTTGATTCAGAAAAGCTAGAAAAATGTTCATTACTAAATGTGACTTAAGCAAACTCAGTAAGAACTACAAAACATTATGACAGTAAAGGACTGAAAACTACCTTAAGTCTTTTGGAAGTTTTCATTTTACTGTAGCAATTTATAGGACTCTGGACCAAGATAAATGCCAGAAAAAATAAAAATATCCTTAATATTATATTTATGATGTTGGGATAAGTATATTAATTAAAATTTTGCATATCTTAATAGCTTGTATATCAAGAATTTATGATACAATATTTTATATTAGTGTTCCTTTCATGTATCATAAACTTGTATAGCTAAGTTGTTCTCATCAGGGAGTTTATATTCCTGATTTTATAGTAATTTAATATTATAAAACAAAGATTGGCTAGTGGCTCTCTGCATGTTAGGAATACTGGGTGTATAATCTTAATAAACAGTGATCTAACAAAAGGAACCAAAAGCCCTGCTCTCCAGCAAACTTATGAAAGTAATTATATCTTTATTGAAGTTATACCATTCTAAAGCCCCTGCTGTTCCCACTGTTTCTTAAAGATGGTTATTTTCTACTTAAAGAAAACAGACACACTTTAGAAGAATAACTGTTGTTAAGTAATATTACAGAATTTAATCAGATTCTCTGTGCAGCTTATATAACAATGGTACAAATATATCAAACCAAATAATAAGAGTCAAAGGTTGAAAAAATACAGAATGGCAAATTAGAGTAACTTACTAATTGGAGTAACAACTCACATGACTGTAGGATAGACAGGAAAGTGGGGGGGAAGAAAAAGTCTTTCACTAACCATGATGATTCTCAGGGGCTTTAATAGGCTTTGCACAGCTATTGCTAGGGTGAAAGCAGGCATTAACAGAGTTAAATAATGTAAGATGAGAAAGTCTTTAAAAAGTGCTAGGGAAGAGAGCAAGCAGAATCGTAGAAACAGCTGCCTGGATTAGGTAGCTAAAGCAAGGTGATGATAAGACAAATCTTTCAGGGTTGCTCTTTGCCTTTAGAGTTTGGTTTCTTGTTTATCCAGAGGTATTCAGCTCTAGGGGAAAGGGTTTAAATAGCTTCTACTGACAAAAATGATTTATTTCCAAAATCTAATTTGCATTGTATATTTGAAAACATCCATTTACAGTAGGCAGATGATAGGTAAATAATGAACTGAAAACAATAGAATCCCATGGGGAAAGCAATCATAATTAACTAGATCTAAATAAATGATCAGATGTCTTTTAGTCAGCGGTTTTAGTAGCATGGCTCCCTCTCCAGGTATCTACCCCAAAGACACAGATTTTCTCCCATTCAGTGTTACCAGCTATCCCGAAAATTCTAATCTACTTTGCACATTGACTAACTTCTATGTGTTAAACCTTTGTTTTTATTTTCTCATCTTCCAATGATTAACTCAAATCCTACCCTCTATCTAAGGAACATATAATTAATACTATATCATCTGAGCACTTGATACATGTGTGAATGTCTAAGCACTAAACTAGCAACATGGTATGTATGTAGTCATATGTGTGTATGTCTCTCCAGTTATTATGGAGAATCTGAAATATTTGAACCACATTACTTTTCACAGCACATATTAAGTGTTTAAAATATATTTGTTAATTATATTTACAAGCAATTTCATTGAAAAAGACTCTGGATTGCTTCAACCAAGGAAGGTATCCATTAGCAGGCTCTCATGAATTTCCTTTCACTTTTTGACTTATTCCTTAAATTATTAACCAGAAAAGAGAATGTACTTTTATCTCTCAGATGGGTGAAAGCATTAAAGAATACCTATTAAATATCAGAAAAGTGGCAGCCTGCTACACAAAAGTTGTAGACACCACAGCCCAAAACCTTTACATAAGTAAATCCTGGGGCAGGCCATAATGGTAAGGGGAGAATCCATAGTTGTAACAATATAGTATCTAAAATTTCCAGTACTCAACAATAACAACAACAAAATAAGACATGCCATGCCAAGAAATGGAAAAGGGTGACCCATACTTATGTGAAAAGGAGTTACATTTAACAGACAAAGAACTCAAAGACACTGTTATAAACATGTTCAAATAATTAATATACATTATATTTCAAGAATTAAAGAAAAATATGATAAAATTAAAAATAGATTATAAAGAGAAATAGAATCAATAAAATGAAACTAAATGTATTCTAGAGTTGAAAAATACAATAATGAAATAAATTACAAAATGGTCTCACCCACAGGTTTGAAAAGGCAGAAAAAAGACATAGTGAATTTGAAGGTAGATTAATAGATATTATCCAATTTGAACAACCAAACAAAGAAAGATTTAAAAATAAACAGCATCAGAGACTTCTGGGAAAACTTTAAGTGTACTAACATAAGTATAATGAGAGTTATCAAAGGAAAGGAGGGAGGAGGAAAAGTGAATAAAAATATATTGGCTGAAAATTGCCAAATTTGATGGAAAACATTAATCTAAAAATCTAAGTTCAAGGAATCCCAAGTATAATAAACAAACATGAAGTGATCACATGTAAACACACCATAGCCAAACTGTTGAAAGACAAAGGCAAAGACATACTCTTGAAAATAGAAAGAGAAAAATGCCTCATCATATATAAGATAACAAATATAAGATTAATGGCTGATTTCCCATCAGAACTAATGGTGGTCAGAAGGCAGTGGAAGGACATATTCACAATGCTGACTGAAAAATAAAAAAATTGGCAACTAAGAATTCTATATCCAGCAAAACTATTCTTCAAGAATAAAGGTGATAAAGACATTTCCAGACATAAAGATATTAAATGAATACACTACCAGAAGACCTGCTGAAAGAAAAAGACACCAGATGGTAACTCATATCCAGAGAAATAACGAAGAGCAAAAGAAATGGTAAATGGTAAAGAGCAAAAGAAATAATGAAGAGCAAAGGAATTCATATATATATATATATATGAATACATATATACATTTGCAATATACATTTGCAGATATATTTTATATACTTATATATATTTGTTTTATATATATATAACAGTATAAAAGATATCTGCAAATATCTTCTCTTAACTCCTTTCAAAACTATATTATTACATAAAACATAATTATAAAACTATATTGCTAGGCTTATAAATTTCATATGTTATATATATGACAATAACAACACAAAGGAGGGATGACAGGCAGCTGTATTGAAGCAAAGTGACTATGTTTAACTGGAATTATTTTCATATTTATCTAAAAATATTGTAATAAATTAAAATGTATATTGCAACACCTAGAGCAACCACTAAGAAAATAATTATTAAAATATACTTTAAAAATTCCTGGTATAATTATAATGATAAATGAAAAGTATACATACAAAATTCAAAAGAAGAAAGTAAAGGAGGAACATGGGGACAAAGGAGACATGAATCATATACAAAATAAATAGTAAAATGACAGACATAAATGTAGCATATCAATTATTGTATCAAATATGAATGAATTAAAGACTCCAATCAAACAGACTATATTTTTAAAAGATCAAACTCTATGCTCTCTATAAGAAAAACACTTTATATTCAAATATGCAAATAGGCTGAAAGAAAATAAACTATAGACCAAAAAGTAAGAGTAAGTCATTAAAATTCTTGGAAAAATCATAGAAGAAAAGCTTTATCTTGTTACAAGCAAAAACTTCTTAGATATAACAACACAAGCATACCCAAGAAAAGAAAAAAAAAACTGATGCATTATACTTTATAAAAATTAAAAACCTTTGCTTTTCAGGGATGCCATTAAGAAAAGAAAAAGATATTCCACAGCCTGGGAAAAATGCTTGTAAATTATATATCTAATAAAGAATTTGTATCCAGAGTAGAAAGAAGTCAATAATTTAATAAGAAGAAAACAAAGCTCTCAATTGAAACAATATGCAAAAGTTTTGAATAGGCTTCTCTATAGAAGATAAATAAAAATGTCTAATAAAAGATGCTCAACATCATTCATTATTAGAGAAACGCAAATTAAAACCTCAATGAGATGCTCATAGTAGCATTATTCAAAACAAAAAGGTGGAAACAACCTAAATGTCCATCAACTAATGAATAGATAAACAAAATGTGACTTATTTATACAAAGAAATCTTATTCAGCAATAAGAAGGAATGACATGGATGAACCTCAAAAATATTGTTGAAAAAAGCCAGTCTATATATTGTAGACTACATATTGCATGATTCTATTTATGAGAAATTTTTAGAAATGACAAATCTATAGAGACAGAGGCAGTCTAGTAGTTGTCTGGGACTGGGGGTAAGAGTAGGGATTAGCTGCAAATGGGCCCAAAATGATGTTTTGAGGTTATGAAAATCTTTAAATTTAATCTAACATGCTTATGGTTGTACACCAATGTACATTTACTAAAAATCATTTAACTGAATCCTTACAATGGGTGAATTTTTTAAGATGTAAATTATATCTCATTAGAGATGTCAAAAAATAAAAAGAGAACTGGCCAGGAGCAGTGGCTCATGCCTGTAATCCCAGCAGGCCAAGGCAGACAGATCGTCTGAGGTCAGGAGTTTCAGATCAACCTGGCCAACATCGTGAAACCCCATCTCTACTAAAAGAAATACAAAAATCTAGCTGGGCATTGTGGTGGGCACCTGTATTCCTAGCTACTTGGGAGGCTGAGGTAGAAGAATCTCTTGAACCCAGGAGGTGGAGGTTGCAGCAAGCCAAGATTGCACCACTGCACTCCAGCCTGGACAACATAGCAAGACTTCATCTCAAAAAATAAAATTAAATTAATTTAAAAAAGAATCTTTATTGCATCCTGATTAAATTGACTAATAAGTGCCAATAAATCAATGGATATCCCAGGTGCTATAGACTCAATTGTGTCCTCTCCCAAAATTAACCTGTTAAGCTCTAACCCCTAATGTGACTTTATTTGGAGATATAACCTTTAAAGAAGGCATTAAGGTTAAATGAGGTCATAAGGGTAGGGCCCTATTTCAACAGGACAGGAGTCCCTATAAAACTGGAAGAGATACTGAGGTGAGCATGCCCAAAAGAACGGCCATGTGAGGACACAGAAGGAAAACAAGCCCAGAAAAGAGGCCTTAAGGGAAACCAAATCTGCCAACACCTTGATCTTAGACTCCTAGTGTTTAGAACTATGAAACACTAAATTGTCATTGTTTAAGTGATCTAGTATGTGGTAATGTAGTGAACTAACTACCAGGAAGTGCCAAAGTTGACAGATAATACTGCAGATCATCTGGACCCCACAAGCTATGTCATTACCTAACAGGCTTCATATTGTATGATTCCATTTACAAGAAATTTTCAGAAATGGCAAATCTATAGAGACAAAAAGCAGATCAGTGGTTGGCTGGGGCTGACAGTAGTAATAGAGATTGACTGTCATCCACTCTTATTTAGCAAAAACCTCAGAAAAATAGAATGAAAAGTCAAATTGCCTGAAATTAATTTCTGATGCACGAAGCCTGAAAATATAAAGTAAGTCTTAAACAGTGAGCTTCTGAGCTGAGATTTGCATCAGCAACATATGTATAATGTGATCCTACTTTTATTCTATTAATGAAGAAGATAAATTGCCAAACACATTTAACCAAATATTAATGGGGGAACTTATAAGATCCTTATCTACCTATTCTGATCCCTAGTCAGGAGCCTCACACTATTCTCAAACATAAAGTTGCCAGTGTTTCACCTTTTATTTTTAGTGTGTATTTTCAAAATGTTTTGCAATAAGAATGTGTTAAATTTCTATTTTAGAAGTTATTTAAAATAAGGCTATTGTAGCATGTTACCTCTGATACGTCTTCATTCTTTTCCCATCAGAATTTTTCAGTCTTAAAATTTTTATAGTCTAAATTCTTCTATTTTTAAAAAATCCTTTTAAATTCCTTCCTAAATAATTAAACTTTATGATTAGAGTGCCTGTTAATGTGAAAAACTTTTAAGAGAAAATCATTATATGTTTCCCATCTAATAAAAACAAGCTATATATTGGTAAAGGAGCAGAAAATTTAGCATTGTTGGTTTGTGGTGGACAAAGCTGTGGTCTGAGGAACAGGGGGCTCAGGAAATAGTTACAGTTTGCCACTAACTAGTCAGAAAACCTAAAATGATTCATATCATATCTCAGGTTATAATTTGTTCAGATGCATAAGATATTTCAGGTTAAACAGAATATAAGTAAGTACCTTTCATGGTTTTTAAGATTTTTATCTAGGGTTCCTCACTAAAAATGAACTTATCATCGTTGTTGAGTTTTTTGATTATCTTAATTGCAGAAAATGAACTAAAAGTTCCATTTACATGTTGGAAAAATAGGGGAAAACCTTCAAAGTTCACATTTCTAAGGACTAGACAGAAGTATAAGTAGATAATATATGCCCACAATTCATTATTTTCTTTACTTTTTGATATGCTATTCTCATATTATTAGTTTCATTTACTGGAATTTAAATGAATATCAAGAAATGGTTTTCATGTTTGCATATTCTGCAGCTTTTAAGATCTGCCTACACATGTAGCCGGACGTTGCTTCATTCTCCCAAAGTAAGATTTTTAGACAAAAATCATGTCCTCAGTCACAAATTTTTTTGTTACCATAGTGATAAGAATAAAGAATGAAAAAAAAAAGCTAAAAATACCTGAAGACAGTTTCAGAAATGTGACCCACTTGGTGTCGTACACTAAAGTAGTTAATCAATTGAATTAGCTACATATGCATTCAGGTGAAATATTCTACCGGATGAAAAAATGCATAGGTTGCACATCTGGAGCTATTATGCACAATCAAAGAAGTCAGTATAAATGAAGATGACAGACAATCTAAAATGCATAAAATCAAATTCTTTTAAGAATAGAATATATAACAAAAGCAAATAGGAACCCATTAATTTAGCTCCTTCTTGCATCAGTTTTCTGTTGTCTTTTCATATTTTAAAATATCTCCTCCATTTTAAATTAAATCTTCTTATGCATCAAAAAGTGTTGTAGCTGGATGGACCAATATAATTAGACACATTTAAAATTACATTGGAGTGGCCCCTTTCTGTAAAGTTTCCCAATCTTCTGCATTATAATAAAAATATGCTTTTAAATTAATTTTTTTTTTGAAAATTTTAGTTTAAATAAGAATCTTAACAGACACAATCATTTACAGAAAAATCTAACATATTGCAAGGCATTAAGCTAGTCTGTGAAACATGAATAAAAGGCAGCTCTTGCTATCAAGAATGTTTTAATCATCCATCTAATTATGTTTTTATAACATTGATTTTTAAAATGTCTGCACAGAGTAGAATGGAAAAAGCATTCACCTTAACTCGAAGAGAGCAATATTAAAGTTCCAGCTCTATCAATGAGCTTAGAAAAGTCTCTTTCTAAGCCTCAGTTCTCCCATCCATAAAATATGTATAAACGAGCATATCACCTCCTCTAGCATGTAGATCATTATGATAATCAAAAGAGATGATATGGGTAGAAACCAACTGATGATATTCAATATAAAATCTCTGTTAAAATGAGTCACTATACAATTTTGTTTAATTTTTAAACATTTTCAAAACAAACATAATTATAAATGTTTATTTTCATAATTAAGAATATGTGAGAATTACTTATAAGTAATAACAAACTTTTATTGCACACTTACAATGGACCACATATTTTACATAATTATTTCATTTAAGCCTCACAACAGTCCAGTGACTTAGATATTATCTTCTTATTATAGCTGAAAAAAGTGGGGTATAGGAGGAATATATAACTTGTCCAAAGACAGCTAGAAAGTGGTAGAGTAGGGAATTAAGCCCAGGCAAGCTAACCCCAGAGCCATGCTCTAAATCTAACCCATTATGATATACTCTAAAATACTGAATAGAGAAAAATATCCCTTTGAAGCTGTTAATTTGAAAAAAAATACATATTTTAAATTACTAACACTAGTCATGTATTTTTTAACTACTTGATTAGTTATATTTTGCTGCATTTAATTTTTTTATTTTATTATTATAAGAAAAATGAAAACAACTTAAATGTATAACAATAAATACATTATAGAACATCCATATGGCAGATTACTACTCTGTCAAAAATAACGCTGTAAAAATTATTTGTAGCTTTGAAACTGATGAGTATTGTTAAACAAAAACAATATGTTCAAACTATATATGGAAAATCTGGATTTTC
The DNA here is from genome assembly GCF_002776525.5 of Piliocolobus tephrosceles. Taxonomy (NCBI): domain Eukaryota; kingdom Metazoa; phylum Chordata; class Mammalia; order Primates; family Cercopithecidae; genus Piliocolobus; species Piliocolobus tephrosceles. The sequence continues at coordinate 40,355,385 of NC_045436.1, read as the reverse complement.
ATAAAATAATGTCCTATTGACAGAAAAACTTAGAGAGATAGTTAATGTTAACAATTGCTATTTCTTCAAAATTTTATATACTTTTATATTTTACAAATTTTCTATAATAAAAATTAAATACTTTTATCATTAAGAAAAAGTCACTTAACCTAAACTGAAGCACAAAGTGATGTAGATGCGCCTACAAATAGGTGAACAAATATTTATCAAAGTCTAAAAAGTTGTTCCAGATACTAGGATACAGCAGTGGCAAAAGAAAGTCCATAGGTAAAGAATTCTGTAAATTTGCACCAAGAATGAAAGAAGAGAACTCCAAACATATAATGAAGCATCCATCTTTACATTCTGATTTACTCACACCTTTGTACTAGTATGTGAGCCCTTTCTTTAGATTTAAAAAAAAGGGTCTTGAAATGTTTGTTTCACTTCCTTACCATCTCTTGTCAATTACATTGTGGTGACATTATCTCTAAACACAGTAGAAAGCCAGAGCATGAGTATATAAATAGAAAGAAAAACTAACAAATAAAAATCAGTTGTTTTTCTCTACATTAACAAAAAATTATCTGAAAAAGAAATTAAGAAAACAACTCCCTTTGCAATTGCGTCAAAGAAAATACAATATTTAGGAATAAATTTAACCCAATAGGTAAAAGATCTATACACTGAAAACCATAAGACATTGATTAAATAAATTGAAGACACAAATAATTGAAAAGATATATTGTGTTCATGAATTAGACTTTATATTGTTAATATGCCTATACTACTCTAAATGATCTATTGATTCAATGCAATCCCTATCAAAATTCCAATGGCATTTTATAAAAACCAAACCTAAATTACATGAAACTATAAAAGTTCCTGAATAGCTAAATAAATCTTGAGAAAGAAGAACAAAGCTAGTGGCATCACCTTTCCTGATTTCAACCTATATTAAAAAGCTATAGTATTCAAAACAGTATGGTACAGGCATAAAAACAGACAAATAGACCAATGGAATAGAATAGAGAGCCCAGAAATAAACCCATGCATTTTTTGCAACTAATTTTTGACAAGAGTGCCAAGAATACGCAATAGGGAAAAGATAGTTTTTACAATAAATGGTGTTGGGCAAACTTGATAACTGCATGCAAAAGAATAAAATCAGACTTTTATTTAACACCATATTTAAAAATTCACTTGACATGGATTAAAGTCTTAAATGTAAGGTCTGAAGCCACAAAACTTCTAGAAGAAAACAGGGGAAAAGCACTGTGATGGCAATCTTGGCTATGGTTTTAGTTTTTAATATGACCCCAAAAGCACAGGTGACAGAAGCAAAAACAAAGAAACAAAAAACAGTCGGGCACAGTGGCATGTGCCTGTAGTCCCGGCCACTCGGGAGGTTGAGGCAGGAGGATCCCTTGAGCCCAGGAGTCCAAAACTAGCCTAAGCAACTTAGATCACAGTCTCTATCATAATAAATAAGAATAATTTTTTAAAAAACAAGTGGGACTACATCAAACTAAAATGCTTATGCACAGCAGAGGAAACACAATCAACAAAATGAAAAGAAAATCTGTAGAATGCGAGAAAATATTTGCAACCCATATGTCTGATAAAGGATTAATATCCAAAATAAATGATAAACATACAGCTTAATAGTAAAAACCCCCAAATAATTCAATTCAAAAATGGCCAACAAACCTGAATAAGCATTTTTCCAAAGAAGATATGCAAATGGCCAACAGGTATATGATCATCAGGGAAATGCAAGTCAAAACAACAGTGAGATATTACCTCACACCTAGTATGATAGCTATTATTAAAAAGACAAGAGACAGCAAGTATTGGCGAAAATGTGGAGAAAAGGGAAAGTTTGTACACTATTGGTAGAATGTAGATTGGTATACCCAGTATGTAAAATAGTATGGAAATTCCTTAAACAATTAAAAATAGAACTACCATAAGATCCAACAATCCTACTACTCGGTATATATCCAAATAAATGAAATCAGTTTGTTAGAGATATCTGTACCTCCACTGCAGCATTATTCACAATAGCCAAGATAAGAAAGCAATATAAGTGCCTGTCAACAAATGAATGGATAAAAAAGTGGTATTATACACAATGGAATGCTATTCAACCTTTAAAAATAAGGAAGTTTTGTCATTTGTCACAATAAAGATGAACTTGGAAGACATTATATTGAGTTAAATAAGCCAGATATGGAAACACAAACACTGTGTAGTCTTACTTATATGTGGAATCTATAAAAGTTGATATAAAAGCATAGAGTAGGATGGCGGTTGCCAGGGCTGAGGGTTGGAGGGAATTAAGGAGATGTTGGTCAAAACATACAAATTTTTGTCTTTCAGTTTGAAAGACAAATAAGTTCTGGGGATCTAATGTACAGCATGGTGACTGTAGTTAATACTGTATTGATTACCTGAAATTGGCTAGGAGAACAGTTCTTACGTGTCCTCACCACACACTCACACTCACACTCACACACACACACACACAGTGGCTATGGATGGTGATGGACATATTGATTAATTTGATTGTGGTAGTCATTACACAATGCATATGTATCTGAAATCATCACATCTTTAATATAAACCATTTTAATTTGTCAATTATACTTTGATAAAGCTGGGGAAAAAAGAAAGAAAAGTTGAGAAGAATCTTAAGAAATTAAAGGAAAATTCATTGAGATTTTTTCATGCTTTTGTGACAATTTACATCCCCTTATTAGTCTTTAGTGAAGAGAGAAATCTTGCTCCATTTAAATTATTAAATATTCCCATAAACAATATTTTTCATTTATTATTCAGAAAAGAAATGATTTTCTGTGAAAGTATATTGTATTGAAAGAGCTTACAATGTTTATACATTTTAACTTGACCGTGTTCTCCAGTACCAAATCTAACTATCCAGGAGAAAGCCTCCTAGCATCAGTATTTAAAACACGATGGTTTAAAATATACTCAACTTGATGTAACTTATTTTATATCAAAAAATACCTAAAAACTATAAAAATGAAAACCATCTCTTCCATCTTCCTCCAAAAAAACCTGTATTGTATTAACTTCTTTTAACCTACTTTTCAAATATTTTCCTTCACAAATATTAAGATCAGATACAAATAAATCTGAGGGAAAGGACTTATAAAAAGTTTAGTAAAAGTAAGAGAAGGAATGAAGAAAGGAAGAGAACAACTGAGGAAAGTTGGGAAAGAGAAAAGAAGAAAGTTGAAGAAAAGAAGGAGAAAAATAAAAAAAAGAAATGAGAAACTACTCACCTTGATGGACCAGGTCCCAAGTATCATCAATTTGTTTCTGAGTTGGGAAATGTCCACAGTCACTGAAGAAATTGGGGAGCTCACTTCTTTCTATTTTTGGCCAATATTCCCTCTTAGCAAACATTATTTCATAGACTAAAAGGACAAAAATGTAAAAGAAAATATTTTCTAAACAATACATCAAGTAAAAAACTTTAACTCTAGCTTTATTTTCCTGTCTACCAGTAAGACTCCATGATTAGTCTAGCACTATGTCGACCTTCTGGCAAAGGTTAGAAGGAAGTGGGCATGTTTCTCTCTCCTCACATTCCACAGCAGTGAAATTTTTACTTGATTCCCCAAGATGAATACTGGCACCTTCTATACTGGCTTCATGACAGTTGATGATAAATCCTATAATGTCAACTCAACCATGTCATAAGAGGTAGCTTTTATATCAGGACTTCTGAGGACCTGACAACTACTGATCCACTTCACTCTTCATTGTTTATTAGCTGCTCTACTTTTTTCATCTCTTTTTGGCTTTTACTCACATTCTAACTACTTAAATTGGTAATTCCACTTTGGATGGCTTATTCTGTTTCTAAAGTTGGCCCCTAATTGGGAGCAATGTCTACTTTTTGCTCACTGACTTCATGCATTTCTACTTTCACATTTAAGGTACTTTGTCACTCCTGGCTCAAGACTACCACAGAAAACCACTCAGTTGGGCCACCTGTCACTTATCTCCCATACTTGACTTTAGAAAGGAGTTAGATAACGAGCAAGACAATTGATGCATACATTTTATAAGTGTAGTTTTCCATAAATAATTTTTTTCTTTTTTCAAAAAAGTGACATTGAGTTTCTACTTTGAAATATGCTACATTTAACCCCAAGAAGCTGATTGTATAAGTCAACATTTACAGGATGTCAGCGACTGCTCAAATACAGGTTTAGCTCTGACTGTCAATGTCAAAGGGCACCAAGGTGGTTTCTAACAGAAGTTATATCATCCTGGCACTCAACCACATGGATTTCAGTTTTTCTATTCATTCATTTATTCATTCATTCATTCATTCATTCAGTTGAGGGAGATAGCTATGAGACATCAACAGATTCAAGACATATTTAGTGATTGTCTAAATATGAATAGCTATTTGAGATCCTAAAACACAGCAGTACAATAAATGAAAATTTATATTTAGTGTATGTATGACTATTTGTCTTTTTTGAAATAAGCAAACTAGAGCAGTTTCTTTCAGTGTCCCATCTATATCTCCTTGTCCCTTACTTCTGTGCATGCTAACTTGACGTTCAATTGCCAGCATCTGCATTCCATTGCCTAAGGGCTCCCTCTGGCTACAGGCCTTCATGCAACCCATCTATGCACCAAGCAGTGGGCCTCAACCAGACTCAGGGGAGTTGGCTGAGAAAGACCCAGCACTCAAGTTGTTTACACTGTTTTTTCTGAGTTCCCTAGAGGGATTAAGCTCCAGTTGTCCACGTGGTAATTTGCTTGATATTGCACTCTTTTTTGACCCCTTTCCCTCCTGTCTCCTTTCTCCATTCCATTAACAGTATTGCCTAGTATTAACTCCCAAGCAAATTAGTTGTACTTGAATTACTGTCTCAGCATCTGATTCTAAACTAAAACAAAAAGAATATCACCTTTTACTTTTGTGATTAAGTAAATGTATTTCTCCTTGTAAAAGTATATAGCCCTTTATTAGTTTCTCCTTGAATTAATCATTTTATATGTTTCTCATAAGATAATATTGATGTACCTATTAATATTATGGCTTTGAAACTGTATAATTGATAACAGTGCCCTTAACCTGCATATTATGACCTATGAGCAAACTTTCAGCAACATGAAAGGAGAATTAGTATTCAAGGATGATATACCTAGAGTAAATACAAAATTTAAATCACTAAAATTAATGAAATTTTCTGATAATTGAAAGATGCTTAAAAAGTTGTATAGGTATCTGCCAAATATCACCCAATTAGCCATCAACACATGGAAAAGATGAAGAAATTTCTAAGTAACATGAAGACAAATTAGAACTTGCAAATTCTGTCTCTATAGAGTTACTTTACCCCTCAATGTAAATGGATGTTCTGGTTGGTAATTCTTTAAATTATTCATTAACCAAATTCTGTTCTACTGTTCAGCTCCCATGTTGGACAGATCACCATCTGTCCTAACTGGACTCCTTTATTCTGTTTTTGCCACATGTTAGCCTATTCTCAACAAAATTACCAGAGTGATGTCTGCAACACAAGTTGCTTCATAGTCCTCTGTTCCCAATCCTCCAATGGCTTCCCAATTCTCTCCAGGTAAAATACAACGGTCTATAAAGTTTGACAAAACCTGTGCTCCCAACTACCTTTCCAATTCCATCTTGCTCTGTTCTCCAGTCACAAACTTCATTCTAGCAATACTAGTCTCCTGGCTTCCTCCAAGACTAGCAGCTTCCAAATTAAGGCCTTTGTGCTTGATGCTCCCTCTGCTTAGAACTTTCTTCCCCCCATAGTCCACCTGGCTTATCTCTCACTATCTTTAAGACTTTTACTCAAAAAGCTTCTCAGCTAGAAAGCACCAGAGTCCAGGATGGAAAACAGAAATCACATTAATTATTTTTTTCAAACTAAGGGGATATTTCAGGATGCAAAAATATTGAAATCTGCAGTTACAAATTGAGAAGGAGAAATCATGGAAAGAAAGTAAAGATACGAAAAATAAGCAACATTCCATAATGTGAAAAAATCAATTTAGTGATAGTTTGGGGTATCAAGAGAAGACTAATTGAGTAAAACAGTAGGAGCATTTTGGAAAGGATATGTGATTTGGAAGTCAGTAGCTAAAAATTAAAGTGGATGGAAAAGAAAATTTGGCCAGTGTAATAACTGTAAGGTTTTAGTATATATTGTGGTATTATAAAATCAGTATGTTCATATTAGATTATATAATATAAACTACTATTCATAAAAAGAGTACTAAGATCTTCCTGAATTTTGTACTAGTGGTATGGAGAGTTTATGGGCAAAAGTCTTAAAATCTGACTCTCTCTCGGTTCTATAAGTAAAAGGAGTACAAGTAGCTTCCTAATGGGAGAAGGATCTTCTCTTTTTCTGCCTCTCTCTCTCTCGTACTTTCTCATTCTTTCTTCTTCCTGTCTTTCCATCTCTCCAACACTTTGATCCTTTCTGCTCTTTTCTCTAGAAACCAGGTTGTTGGGCTGGGCTGGGTGAATTAATCTAGCAACCTCTGACTTATATAGAACAATCTCCCTCTCTCTTTTCTCTTTCTACTCTCTCTCTGACTTCCTCCCTTTACCTCTAGCCACAGAAAAGAAACTATTCTAACTCAAAGAGTTCTGGTTAACTGTAAATAGCTTTTAGCACATAATTTTATCATAATTTAATGAAAACTATCATTTTAACAAATATTTTTGAGCCCTTCTTATAAACCAGGCATTTGCTAGATAGTGGGTATTTACTGATAAATATAACAGACATAATCCCTTTCTTCATGGAACTTACAGTCTTAAATGTAAAATAAATACTGTATGACTAGCTGAGACTACCAACATTTTCACATTTTTACCTTATAAAGCAGCAAGACAATGATTCCAATTAAATATAATTTACTTGTATCTTTTTTTAGTCAAGAAACTGGCTCTAATAATCTATCCTAATCCTAAGCAATACTGAATTTATTAAATATAAATATAAATTGGAATCTCTGAAAATTAAAATATAAATTAGAGAATTTGTTCTATGAATAGAATTCTAACACTAATAAGCAATATGTTGTTTAGTATGCTCAGTGTCCATTAACTACTATTCTGGTATAAATACTTAATTTTCCTTTGCGTAGCTATCCCTTCTCCAATGAACAGTTTCGGTGCAACTCTCAAGCAAGATGCCCTACCCTCCCATTGCAAAGTGTTGGATTTGTGACTCAAGCTATACGTATCAGTTGTTATCTCCCTGGAATATGAATTTAAAGCATAGCAACAAAGAGTCTTTAAGTGGTAAGGGGTTATGTATCCCCCAGAGGCAAATTGAGATTGTCCCTTATTTCCTGCTCCCTAGATCTCTGAAGCAGTTGTGTTTAATATTCAGTCTGAAATCCAACTCTTTAACTATCTTTGCAATATTCTCCTGTTAAATTTCCCTTTTGCTTTGGTTAGCTAGAATGAGTTTTCTGTTACTTGCAGAGGATCCAAATAAATTAATTCAAATATACAACATGCTAACTTAAAATGCAAATTGCTTACAGCAATATAAAATATAATCTACCTTTGCTTTCTACAGGTAATTATATTTAAAATTTCCATGGTTAAATTAACTCCAAACTTAAATTCAAACCAGAAGTGTCTGCATCGCTTACATTTTTTTCGGTCCATCCATTCCTCTAGCTCTGATAAGTTGACAATTTGTCTTGTCCTCCAAAGACCACGTCGATATCTAACACGGTGGATTAGTCTGCCATACATGTTAATAACTGCTTTCATATCTGGTCCATGATACAAAGCCTACAAAGACAAAAAAGCTCCTTATATATTTCTGGTATTTATATTTAATATGACTTGCCTCTTTCATTTAGTCTATTTCACCTAGTTTCTTAGATTATGGGTGTATTTATTGTTTGTTGCCCAGGTTGGTTAAATATATGCATTGTAGAGTAACACAATCTCCCTATAGTTCAGAGATTTCCATTATGAATTGCTTTGTTATTATATATTCATACTTCCCATAGAACAGAGCTTCCAATATTTGCTTCTTTCACAGACACTTCCTACACTTGTGTCCAGATTTCTATAATATGTAGCCCACTCTGCCAGAAACGATGTAGTCTTATTAAGGTATTATTCTGTAATGGATGATTCCTGTCTAAGCAGTCCACTCTGGTTGCTCAAATCTTTCTCTTTTGTTTCCTTTGGAAATTGTACATTCATGTCCTTTACCTATTTTTCCCTGGACTTTTTAAGGTTTTGTTGTTGTTGTTGTTGTTGTTGATTTCTAAAAATCTCTGAATATTCAAGAAATTAACCCTTTTCAGCATATATGCACATTTTGTTTTATTAGTTTACCTGTGACTACATTCTTCTGTGTATGCATTTTCAACATGGCACCAGAACTGTTTATTAAAGTTTTAAGTATTTACCTCTTTCGTACTTGTTTTCTCTTTTCTAAAGAGCGATTCCCTTTTAGTTAACAAGTTAATTATCTTTCACATTTTACATTTTCTGGCTTATTAATGTCTCTGTATATCTTTATTAATTTACTTCTAAATAATATTTAGATTTATCTTCCTGTTTTGACTTCTTAAAGGCTTAATTTTTAAAATTTTCATTATTTCTTGTTTGTTTAGGAATGTGTTTACATTTACATTTTCCGCTGAGTAGGCTTTCCTTTTCTGTGTTTTGCATACCATATTACAAATGAAAAAACCTGAAGCAGAAAATCTTTAAATAATTTTCCCAATGTTCCATAGCCAGTAAGTTGTATAATTGGTTTTGAAACTAGCATAGAGACATTCGAGAGCCCACTTAACTATACTCTACATTCCTTTTAATTTAGTGTTTTCATCCATTCTTTTTTTTTTTTCTTTTTTTGAGACGGAGTCTCGCTCTGTTACCAGGCTGGAGTGCAGTGGATGCAGTGGTGTGATCTCAGCTCACTGCAACCTCTGCTTCACGAGTTCAAGCGATTATCATGCCTCAGCCTCCTGAGTAGGTGGAACAACAGGCAGTCGCCATCATGCCCGGCTAATTTTTGTATTTTTGTAGGGATGGGGTTTTACCATATTAGCCAGGATGGTCTCAATCTCTTGATCTGCCCACCTCGGCCTCCCAAAGTGTTGGGATTACAGGCATGAGCCACCGCACCTGGCCGTGTTTTCAACCATTCTACAAGATTTTTTTGTTTGTTTGTTTCCTAGCATATTTCATATGACACATTAATTAATTTATGTATTTATCTATTTATTGTTTTGAGACGGAGTCTCACTCTGTTGCCCAGGCTGGAGTGCAGTGGCGGGATCTCAGCTCACTGCAAGCTCTGCCTCCCAGGTTCGCACCATTCTCCTGCCTCAGCCTCCCCAGTAGCTGAGACTACAGGCACCCACCACCACGCTCAGTTAATTTTTTGTATTTTTAGTAGAGATGGGGTTTCACCATGTTAGCCAGGATGGTCTCGACCTCCTGACCTCACGATCTGCCCAAAGTGCTGGGATTACAGGCATGAGTCACCGCGCCCGGCCCATATTACACATTACTTTTCTTGTTTCTGTCATGTTATTTGCTGTTTATGTAAAATAACATTTTTTGTTTACTTGAATGAAAAATAAATTAGCATAATTTTACTACCTTTCTCTTCTCCTTTCTCCTTCCATCTAATAGCAGATTGTGGATGTCTGCTAATGTCTCTCAACATTTAATAGCATTTTTCAATGTGTATTTTTAATCTGCCTTTCGTTCAATAGGCTTGTCTTTTAAAAAGATAATAAATTGGTTGCACTTTTGGCACATTCCCTACATATGAATCTTAGTGGGAGGCAGAACCCACTTCCCACAATTTGAAGCCAAAAGTCAGATGCTTATGACTCATACCTCTTCTGTTGCTAGGATGCAGACACGTGAACTTCATCATTAACTCCACCAATCCCAAACTTTGAATGGAAACAAATAATGCTTTTAAGAGTGAAACAATGAGAAATCTATTTGTGTGATAGAGTAACTGTAGCACAAATATACATTTTTCAAGGGCAGCATTTGTGAAGTCAGGAACACCCAGGATTCAGTGTCTGCATCACACTCTTTCTGTAGAGGATTTGGCTGGATTACTGTGAGCTACCCAGCCTTTATTATTCCTTTATGTTTCTGAAGTTAGTTCTCTAGACCTGTGTACAATATCCTCCTCCACATCTTTCTGCTTAAATCTGTAACTGGATTTCTTTTGCTTATAATTAAGAATCAAGCAGTGTTTTGATTGTATCTTTAAAACATGAAGAGAAAAATTCCCGCTTGGAATGTGCTACTTGGACAGATGATGTCTCTGAGAAAAGGAAGGGCATTGGGCAACCACCAACTTCAATTTGAGTACCTTTTCCTCTGAATGTAATACCTCTTTTGGGGAACACAACCTATCTTGTAAGGGAGCCCTTTTCAGATCTCAGACATTTGGAAGGTCACCTAGGGCATTTCATGGTTAGGAAGCTGAGCAAGAGAAAATTACGATGGTCCATCCATGTGGTTTTTATTACAGGGAGTGTCCCTACCAGCATTTTGCATGGAAATATGCTTCAGCTATTGTGCTACTACATTTCAGTATGTAAATCTTTCACTATAAGTCTAAATATTTCTCAAGGTAGAATTTATCAGAAAAAAATACAAATTTCTACTTACAACAGCAATATTGCAATATAGTTATTGCAAATTACTGATTATAATGTTCCAATTTCTATTATCTTAATGGACAAATGTATTATACTTATCAACATTTAATAAAATTTTCTAGTATTTATTTCAATTTGCTTTTGCTTGATATGGTCATGTCTTTTTTTTCTTAAGTAATTTATTCAATTTTTGGAGAATTCCACCATCATATGACACTTAGTATGACTTAATTTCCATTAGTGTGTTTCTTATCAGTTTGTAAGAGATCTTTATATGTTAGGTTTTTTTAAACTTTGTGTCATATTTCAGCAAATATTTTGCCAGTTTGACTTTTTAACTTTGAAAAAACAATGCTATAGACCTATAAGAAGATATCTTGACCATATTTATGGAAGTCTAACCTTGTCTAAGCATTTAGGTATGAAAATATCAAAAAAGTCTTTATTCAAAAACCTTATAAAAACAAAAGGGAAATTTTTTTAAATGACTAAACCTATACACAGTGAAATAATAATTGAACATTCTAAATTGTTATCTCAATCTCATATGCATAAACACACACTTACAAATATGCAAGCCACAAATACCACTGTGTGAATCTTATATTCACTTCCCTATCCACTAAGAAACTAGTGAAGACCTTATCCATGCATAGCTACTGGACATGTGTCTCTCCTAGGTTTGGTTCCTCTTGTACTTTTTCAGGCCTCTCCTCTGTGTCCATGTTGCTTGCTGTACTCATTTTGATCTGAGTCAAAGAGATTATTTTTACTACTACCTGAAGCATATGCCTCAATCACTCTATGTCTAATTGCTCAGTATAGAAACTGTTAAATAAACATTCTTGGTCAACTTTATCATTAAATATAAATAAAAATATATTGTTCCCCCCCAGTGTACTCTGAAAAACGTTAAATAGCAGTTCCTACTTGCGATAGAAAGGATGCCTCTCTACAGGCCGTGCTTCTTATCTTCACGTTTCTGATGTGAGCTCACCTGAATTAGCTCTATTAGCGCCAGGTGGGAGTATTATCTAGCCTTGGCTTTCGGCAGGAAACTCCAAACATTGGAATTTCCTGACCTGAGAAAAGACTCCACCATTTGCATTGATTGGACAATTCTGGTACCAGAATGGTCTCATGTTTTACAGTGCTCTGGAGCTAGACAGACTTATGTTTGATTCTCAAAATTCATTCTCATCTGTCACTTGCAAGATGTCCAACTTTGGGTAATTATGTTACATCTCCATGCCTCGTTTTTCATAATTACTAAAGAAAATTATACAACCTGAAGAAATGATACCACTCCAATTCTTGATCACCAACCTCAGTGAGGTTCTCAAAGTGGCCTGGAATTTCATGCATGCTTTTTAAGGCATCTCTCTGCCATTTTCTGTAGTACCTCAGTCTCCTCAGACATTCAAACCCATCTAAATGCTTACTCTCACCAAATGGCCTAATTCTTTACTTCACAAAAGGAAGAAAAAACAACTAGTTTATTGCAACCTCAACTTCCCACCAGCAAGTCTAAATACTTAACTGCATCTACACATCTTCTTCTCCTGCAACAATGGAGAAATATGTTTCCTCTCACTTAATGCTAATCTTGTCAAGTATCTTGGAAATCTACCCCCTCCACTCTCCTTAAAGGCCTTATAATATGGATTAGCTTCATCTTTCTTGTATTGACAACCTTTCCCTCTTACTGGCTTCTTCCAATGAGCATTTAAGCATACATATTTTTTATCTTAAACTATCCTTCTCTAAACCTCATAGTGCCTCAATTTATCTACTGCAGATGTTTTCACTGCATGATCTTACTGTTACTAAAGCCAGAAAATTCTGTCTAGCAGCATTGGGGACTGTGGACCTAACCCTCTTCCTTGTATGGCCTTTCAAGTTCCTTGATGTAACATCTTCTGGTTTTCTTCTTACCTCTCTTGTTACTACTTTCATGTTTGTGGAATACTCATCTTCTGCTTCCCTTTGAACGCCAACCAGTTTCTCTCAATCTTTCTTTGTAGGATTCTCTCTTTATATAGTCTCCCTAGACAATGACATTGACTCTCATGGCTCCAGTTAGTATCAGTAATGATGATTCTCAAATCTATGGGTGGCGGCAGGTTTCAAGGAGGGCATCCTTGGTCAGGGAGCTGCATCAACATATTTAGAAGAGGTTCCTCAAATTTCAAATCCTCCTGGACCCAAAATGCTGTTATGCATCCTTCACTCTCTTGAAAATAATTTATTAAAAACATGTATTAGGCTCCTAGTGTGGGCCAAGAAGGTACAAGACCTTGTGAAGACAGGAAAGATAAAATTTCTGTTTCCAGGGTGTTACATTTTAGTGAAAGGAGCAATAATCTAACAAATGAATATAGGTTAGGTGGTAGTAAGTGCCATGAAGAACAATAAAGTGCTTTAAAAGACACAGGGAGTGATTAGAGAGTTATTTTGTACAGGTTAGTATGGGACAGCTTTTCGATAATGTGACAATGAGCAGAGACCTGCATGAAGTAAAAGAGCAACACCTGGGCGAAGAGCTTTCTCAGAAATATGATGAGATTCATTGCCAAAGTGAGGTACTTTTATAGATGAGAGGGTTTTACATTCTTCCTCAGTGAAAGAATTTAAGAACTACTGATGAATCCCAAGTCTTTCTCTATGGCCCAATGTCCCTTCTGAATTTTGGACCCATATACTCAACTGCTTCCCAGACATCTCAAGGATTTTCCACAGAAGCTTTAAGCCCAGTGTTGAAAATTGGACTCTACCTTCATTCCTTTCTACTGCTCCCTCCTGCCTGCCCCTCCCCTTAAATTCTGCATTTCTCAACCATACACCAGATTGCTCAAGACAAGAACCTGGGAATCATTCTTGACTCCACCCTCTTCCTTATCTCCAAATACAACCAAACCCAAAGTCCTATCAACTGTCCGTTTCCCCATCACCACCATGCAGTAGATTACTGAAAAAGCATACTAGTTGTTCTCCTTCCATTTTGTCACCCTCTCCTCCCAATCCATTGTCCAAAGTCAGTAATTTTTCAAAAATACAAATATATTTGTGTCACTGATCTATTTTAAAGGCATCCATTCTCAGACACCAAGTATAAACTCCTTATTAAGGTTTCTAAGAACGTTATTAATCTGATTCCTACCTTCAACTTCCTTTACTGCCATTGTCCTCCCAACTATGCCCCAGCCCCTTAAATGTAACTAGTTCACCTAAGCTTATTGATATGGTCTTTCCTGTGCCTCTCAGTCTCCCAGTATACCTGACAAAATAAAGCTACCCCTCACCCTCCAGATCTCAGTTGATTGGTCTTATCCAATTGCCACATCAAACACACTTGGGGTTAAATGGCCTTTCTAAATGCTCTGATGATACCTAAGACTTCTTTCAGTTGTCTGCATTACTCACTAGATTATGTATGCTCTTCACACACCAGGCAGGAAATTGGACCTAGTATATAGTGGCTATTATCAAATTAAAAAATACATATGTTATTGAATAGATGAACATAGGTCTCCAGGTGCTTGTGAGTGTTAGCACACATGTTATGTAATAAAACTGTTCTATACAACAGGAGTCCCCAACCAACTGCTCTGTGGCCTGTTGGGAACCAGGCTGCACAGCAGGAAGTGAATTGTGGGTGAGCGAGCATTACTGCCTGAGCTCCTTCTCCTATCAGGTCAGCGGCAGCATTAGATGCTCATAGGAACAAGAACCCTATTGTGAACTGCACATGCAAGGGATCCAGATTGTGTGCTCTTAATGAGAATCTAATGCCTGATGATCTGAAGCAGAACAGTTTCATCCTGAAAACATCCCTGCCCCTGCTCTCGTCCATGGAAAAAATTGTCTTCCACGAAACTGGTCCCTGGCGCCAAAAAGGTTGGGGACTGTTGCTATACAAGGTGCCCTGTCCTATAGGGTTCACGAATAGGTTCAGATTTTGTTATTATTTCTGTTTTGTTCTTTTGAGACAATGATAGGAAATTCCTACTTTATCAAATTTTCAAAGAATTCTATAACCTCCAAAATATTGAAGACCATTGAGTTATGTATAAGACATTGTTAAGGTAATATTGAAACTCAGATTCTCCAGGGCTGTTCCAAATTTACTGATTCAACAAATATTTATTAAAAGCCAATTTCAAACACTTTTTATTATTGTAGCTATCAACCATTCCAATGTCCTGGAATTTCAACATTTTTAGTCAATAGCAATCAAATATATTTAATTTAGGATTAAAACTTTAAAATTATAAATATTTAGAGAAAAATATTGAAATTAAGTAAGATCCTAGAAGCGTTACATCAAGGAATGAACCCTGTTTTGTGTCTTTATGATTTTGTAATATCTTTATTACTTATACCAAAACACATGCAAACAAACAGCACAAACATTTTTAAAGGAAAAGGACATTTTTAATTGTGGAAAAATATTCATATTAAAATATAGCAATCTCTGTGGTCTTTTGATGTATGACTGGCAAGACAATTTGATGCTGCTTCATTATTTCTAAAGAATTCCAAACTAATTTTTTCATAGGGAATGGAAATCATATAGTCTCTTCAGTAATCTTAAACTTCTAGCAGACACTGTCCACAGCAACAAACTCTGAAGTGGCAGTAAAGCAATATGACTATGGAAGTCTCCCAGGGGAGGGACTGCCACAGTGCTGACAATTATTCAGTAATTTGCTGTGCACCCTCTAGAGCAGAAAGTTATGAAGAATTCCCCCAACAGCAACCCTTCACATAGGCACAGTCCAGAAAACTTACTATTAACTGCATTACAGGCTGTCACACTAGGATTTTGACACTAGGCAAAACCACATCAGCAAAGCAATCATCCAACAGACAAAGCACCATGCCAATGATGGAATAAAAAAGAAAATCATTGATCATAACAAATTTTATAACCAAATAAAAGTAAAAAATCTACTTTATATTGGCTCTGATCCTTTAAAAGTACTTCCCATTCTTTTTATCTCAAATCCTATCTCCGTATAGAAATTCAGCATTTTCCTTATCAATTAAATCACTTTTCACCCTCATCTTTGGCCCATTCTTCCTCTCTCAAATTTTTAGATTCATTTTTGTCCCAGAGATTATGAATGATTCTATAATTCTTTCTGATATTAGGAAATGCTATAATTAAATTATATAGCATGTATCAAATGTGTGTAGACAGAACTTTAAGGATGTGTGTGTGTGTGTGTGTGTGTGTGATCTCCTTAGACTGACATGATAAACTTCTACAATTATATTAATTCATCCACTCAATAGGTATTTGTTGAGTGCCTACATATAATCAAATACAATAGGTATTTGTTGAGTGCCTACTACATACGAAACACCATTCTAGGTATTTGAATACAGAAACAAGCAAGACAGACAGATACCTGTCTTCATGGAGTTAGCAATCTATCTAGCCAAACTAAAAAATATATGTATACAAACAGAGAGATAAACAAGAAAAAATATTAGACCATACATGCATACAGTTAAAATGATAGAGTATATATTATGTGTCAAGGTAGTCTGTGGTGCTGTGAATAGAAAAATAAAGAGTATGTGCTTCCAAATAAGTCATATAAACCATACTGTCCATGTTAAACATGTAAACAGATGATAACAATGTAAAGAACTGGACACAATAATGACCAGAAAAATGGAGAGATCAGTTCTGCTTGATGGACAAGAGAGAGTGTCTAAGTGAATATACTTTAGGAAGATCTTGAAAGATGAATTGGAGTTTATCAGAAGATAAGGAAAGCAGAGGAGAGAACAGCATGAAAATATAAGATGACAAGAAACAATCAAGATTTGCAGTTTGCTAAAACACAGAGAATATGTCAGGGGGTATGATGTGATGAAGCTTGACAAAACGCAAGAGCCAAAACAGGGAGGTCATGTGTACTATGTTATAGTTCCTACTATATCCTGTAAGTGATATAAGCCCTCAAAAAGATTATAGGAAATGAAATAAGGTAATAATAGTGGAATTTTTCAAATATGGCACATGGCAAATAGATTTGACGGAAGTAGGTTTGTAGGCATAGAGATCAATTAGGAAACTATTGCAATTCTCCATGTAAGGGTAGATTAAAGGAAGTTCTGGCAAGAAGTACAAAGAAGAGCAGTTCAACAAACATCATGAGAGTGGAACCAATTGAATATGGGAGTGAAAAAGTTGAAAGAATCTAAGAGACATCCAGGTTTATGGCTCAAGCAACGAGTGGCAGAACAGTTTATCAATATAGATAGTTATAGGAAAGAAAGAGCTTTGTGGAGTAAGAAAATCAGTTCATTTCCCATTTTGGAGAAATTTAAGTCTAATTTAACCACGGATCTTTCAATGTCTTAGACAGACATGGGTTTGAATTCTAGCTCTTTCACTTACCAGCTGTTTGACTTTGGGCAAATTATTTGCTTCAGTTTCTTCAGCAATAAAACAGATATAGCAGCTACCTTACAAAATTATGGGATTAAGTATATGGAGTGTTTACCTTTTGCCAGAGTTTTACATGTATTATCATGTTTAATCATCAGAACTACATATGTGATTCACATACATATTAATTTACACGTTAGTACATGTAAACATGTATACCCAGAGATAGGCAGATGGATTAACTCTAACAGTATCACCACATTGTCAGATAAATGTGTTCAGGATGCCCACTGCAAATCTATTCCAGAGGTTTTTCCCAGAAGATCAAGGAATTGGAGTGGGCACTACTAATATATTTTATTTATAGTTAATTTCCCAAATTCCTTATTAGCAGTAAAACTTTAGCCCTCAAGGTGAGGACATTTTGGGTTCTCTCAAAGGTTTTCCAAGATGGACCCACTTAGGTTCGTCTGCATTTGCCCAGCCAAAATGGGTCTGCATTATTTATTTTAAAAATCAAAATTGCAATCTATGAAAGTTGATCAGGTAGATATTTGTATGTGTGTGTAATTCTTTGAAATTGGACATTTATGCACTGCAAGAATACTCAGGAGTGTGGGAAGTGAAGGAAAGTTGCTCTAAACAGAAAATGAGCAGATAGCAAAGAAGAAACAACTTTAGTGCAAAGTTATTTCAAAATATCCTTGTTTAAGAATAGGTGGTCCCAGAATTGCTGAGTTAAGGATAAATGAGGCCTTTTGTTTGGAGTCTCCATCTTTGCACAGTCTAAAACTGTCATCATAGCAGATTATTCATCACGTTTTCTTAAAGTATGTACACCAAAAATTAGTTGGATGTGGTGGCAGGCACCTGTAATTCCAGCTACTCAGGAGACTGAGGCAGGAGAATCGCTTGAACCCAGGAGGCAGAGGTTGCAGTGAGCCAAGATCACGCCATTGCACTCCAGTCTGGGCGACAAGAGCGAAACTCCATCTCAAAAAAAAAAAAAAAAAAAAAGTATGTACACAGAATTTTACTTAGAAATATTAGAGGCATATTGAAAAATTTTACTTAATAGAATCTAATGAGAAATTTTAAACACATTATAATATCTGATGTATAGCTTACCTTGGTCATTACTCTTTGCAATCTTTTGCGTTCAAGCCATCCCCTGACATGTGCCTGCATCATGGTGACCAATCTAATCAATTTTGGGGTAATCATGAATTTTTTTCTTTCTCGGAATACTTGGAAGATTTCTATGTGTGGTCCAATTCTTTTAACTTTATTGTCACGTTTATCAGTTTTATTTGGAGTACCTTTTATCCTAAAAATAAAACAATTTCTTATTACAGATAATATGGAAAATTAACACTTCCACAAACAGTTTTAAATTCTTTCAATGATGAATACATTGAAATAGGAAATATATTATAACTTGTACATAGAATTCAATACATGTACATAGAATTCAAACATGTCAATAAGGTCCTCCAAAGAGGGTTGAATATGCCAAGATCACTATTACATGGATAAAATTAATCTTCTGAATAAAAGAAATCCAAAAGAAAGTGAATTTTTCAGTTTATCTACAAGTATTCAAAAGAGAATGTTTTCATATGACAGGGCAGATTAGTCCAAATATTTTTCTTGTCCCAGAAGCTATTTTAAACTACAGAGTACTTCAAAATTATTTGATTATTTGACACTGACATTCTGTTAACCAAACATCATCAGAAAAATAACTTTGATTCAAATACTTTGAATTGAGAGGCTCTGTACTGTGGTGGTAGGATCACGGCCTATAGGATCAGCAGATGGGAAGAGTGATACTGCAAACAATGACCAGTCTGCAATACTGCTATGGGTGACTTGGTGGTTAATAATGAGTGTCAACTTGACCGGATTGAAGGAACAAAGTATTGATCCTGAGTGTGTCTGTGAGGGTGTTGCCAAAGGAGATTAACATTTAAGTCAGTGGGCTGGGAAAGGCAGACCCACCCTTAATCTGGGTGGGCACAACCTAATCAGCTGCCAGTGCAGCTAGAATATAAGCAGGCAGAAAAATGTGAAAAGAGAGACTGGTCTAGTCTCCCAGCCTACATCTTTCTTCCATACTAGATGCCTCCTGAAACATCAGACTCCAAGTCCTTCAGTCTTGGAACTCCAACTGGCTCTCCTTGCTCCTCAGCCTGCAGACGGCCTATTGTGGGACCTCCTTATGGTCATGTGAGTTAATACTTAAAAAATTCATATATATATATATATATATATGAATATATATATGAATTTTATATGTATATATGAATTTTATATATCTAAAAATTCATATATATATACAAATGGAATATATATATATTCCATTTGTTCTGTCCCTCTAGAGAACCCTAATACAGTGACCCTAGCAGCGATTAATAACATTTGAGAAAACTGAAGATTTACTACCATTAACAGATTATCTGTAATCTTGGTAACCTTGTGTCAGCTTTTTCTTTATATGTATACATTTGTTATGTTTTATATATGATAGCAAGTTTTTTGAAGTCTTCCAAAGTCCAAAGTCTAGTTCCCTTGCAACTTTTAGCATATAAAAATGCTTTCTTCTTCTTAATGTTTTTATTTCTGCCCTCTCACAAATGGAGTTCCACTGACTAAGATGCCCAGCTCAATTCATTCACCAGGGCTGAGTCTTGCCCCAAAAATGATCTGTACCTACATCTCTGAATCCCAGACTCAAGTTTCTTGATTCTCAGAGTGAATCTCTGACTCACGTTCACTCTGTTTTAGCATTATTTTCTTAGTCTGTTTCATTTAATTATTATGTTAAGTTGATTTTTAAGTCTTGTTCTGTTTTGTACATGGCTATTATTTTTATTCTCTCTGTAACTGAAATGTGGAGTATGATTTTCATTATTTGACCCAGCCATGAAGTCTCTGTTCATTGGTAGATGGCAGGAAAACTCAGTTCTGTCTTTCTGTATTTGTCTTTCTGTAGTTTTTCTTGAAGCTTGTACTACCTCCTGATATTCTCTATATTGTATGTCATTTGAACACTAGCATAACACCATTTTTGAACATTAGTTTGAATATCATTCAAGAGAAAATTTTGCACCCACTAGAATGGAGATCAGCCCCAGATTAAGAAATTTTCATAAGAAGAATTTGTTGTAGATCTTTTTGATTTCCTGACCTTCCTACTCCCAAGTAGCTGCAATGAACCAGTGAGATTTGTTGAAGCACAGAAAATTGTGCTGTATATTTATTTTTGACCTATATCTAACTATGTATAACTGAGGCTGCTAGTTCTCTTTGTGTCTATGTGTGTAAATGAAAAAAAAGTCCTTTTCCTCCTTGCAAAAGGAAATAAATTAGCCTTGTACAACATTCATGTAACTGGGGATCTTTTGTATCACTGGCTGATTCATTCTCTCATTCTCTCTTTTTCACTCCCTTGGAAATGTTTATACATTACTGAGCCAAATATATATCATTTTGTACACTGAGGGATAGATATCTTATTAAACAAGCTGCCAGAAGAGCTGAAGAATAGGAAACAAAGTTTTGTATTTGTTTGTTTAAATTAAGACTGATTTTGAATAGCTTAGAAAACAGGCAGCTCTGCCTTCTAAGAGGATTTTTTGCTTGGTTAATATAATACATTTTAGGAATGGGCACTGATGTATGAGATCAAGTGGAATGCAGGTGAAATGGTAATGATTACTTCTTGCTTGTCCATATCATCAAGATCTACTATGAAATCGAAGAAATTCTGAGTTGACATCTTTTTCTCATTTCTCTCAGAAGAAATAAGAGGACTGTTATAGAAATAGTTAAATACCCAAACCAAAAAGTGAGGGAAGGTTTCATCTTCTAACAAGATGCAAATAACAAAGGAATATGTGTGATGGTAAGGTGATGTGTAATGTGTATTACTGAAGTGACAGCTCTAGGTCATTAGAGTCTTCTGGTCTCCTAAGTTGCCTTGAAAGGCACAGAGTTTTTAATCCCCTACTGAAAAGTGTGTGTGTGTACATGTGTATGAGAGAGACAGACAGAGAGATAAAAGAGACAAAAAAAGAGAGACAGAGACAGACAACAGAGGCCGAAAGACAACTGAAGGTTATTTCGGCTAAAAGTTGTAGTTCATCTGAGTGATCAGAACTATATTATGTAAAAAATATGAAGAAATGCAAGCATGTTTACAAAATGATGAATGTGATTTGTCTGGTTCTCATAACAATTGAAAAAGAAATAGATTTTATCTTAGGTCTGAAACAGATGAATGTTGATCAATACTGTATCTCTAGATAACTGGAATGTTAAAGAAAAGACAAGAACAATTTATAGAAGTGAACAATTACTTCTATAACAATAGACGTCTTGATGGAAAACAAATTGTATTTACAAATAATGAGTTTGAAAAGAAGCTAATACACTAAATTTTGACAATGGTAAATTTTGATGAGCTTAATCATAAAACAGAGAAATGCTTGTGAATCCTTAACTATAAAACATTACATAGGTGGTATATTTTAAAAGTAAAATTAGAATATGATATCACTTTTGTTATACTGACAAACTGATTTTTGATTACACAGTCTGCTCTTAACAGAGGGAAGACCATTCTGTGCCTTCAATATATTTTGCCCAAATATCAAAAAGTTCCTTTTACCACTTAAGTATTCCTTTTATCGTGCTTGTGAATCTTTTTTCTCTTCTTTGTGACTTTTTTGCAAAGTTTGGTATTCCTAACATTTAAAGTTACTTAGTTACTTGTGTCTCTGTTATTTCTTTTTTACTCGAAAGGCACCTATGACTTCTGTTCATATTTTACTTCATCTGACAATTTTTTCCCCACATGAAAGTTCCAAATTTTATTTTATTATTATTATCTCCTTTTTGAGACAGAGTCTCGCTCTGTTACCCAGGCCGGAGTGCAACAGTGCAATCTTGTCTCACCACAACCTCCGCCTCCCAGATTCAAGCAATTCTCATGCCTCAGCCTCCTGAGTAGCTGGGATTACAGGAGTGTGCCACCACATACTGCTAAGTTTTTATATTTTTAGTAGAGACGGGGTTTTGCTATGCTGGCCAGGTGGGTCTTAAACTCCTGTCCTCAAATGATCCCCTGCCTCCAACTTTCAAAATGTTGGGATTACAGGCATGAGCCACAGTAACTGGCCTCAAGTTGCAAATTAAAAGAAAATAATAATAGTAATAATAATGTCTTTTTAACCTAACTTTTGGGTACCCCAAATGGCTTCAGGATCATACCAAAGATGTTCTTCTTCATTTATAAAAGGAGGGCTGCAACACATGACAACGTAAGTCTTGCATGGTTGTTATACAAATGTTATAACAATTTTATTTTTTTAAAACCAAAGACGGTTCCTATATATTGGCCCTTATGTTTACTTCTGCATATTAGGACCATTGGCTCAAAAGTTTGCAAGCTCCAAATTCAAAATTCTTAGACATTCAGTTGTTTTAAACATGGCCCAAATAAGCATATTTTTAGTCATTTAGAGTCTACTTGCTTCGCCTACATCATGAAATCGCTTCCAATATCTGTTAGACATCAATAAGGCAAATCCGGGGGCTATAAAAGACCTCATGCCACTGCTGCTCTTTGGAGCTCAATGACCCAGAGATTCTCCATTCCATGGTTGAGTGTCATCATCTAGACATGGAAGTCCCCTCTCTGATTTCCCTCTCCCACAGGAGACCGCTACTCCTTCTGGGTAGGGGCTGCATGTCACAGTCTCTGGAAGGCCTTTGCTGGGAGAGACTTCTCATGCAAACTTATCCATGTGCTGACCAAATAAAGCTTGGTATCGGCTACTGCCACTTCAGGGTCATGTCTTTTTCTTGACCAGAGCCATGATCCTCGACCTTGTTACAATGGTCCTTATTTTTATCTAATTCAATACTATATTGAGGACTGTCCTGTTTATCAAATTTCAAAATATAAAAACAGGTGACTAATCAAGGAAAAATTTGGCCTAAGTTGAATATATAACAAATAAAATATTAATAAAGCCGGGTGCAGTGGCTCCATGCCTGTTATCCCACCACTTAGGGAGGCTGCGACAGGTGGATCATTTGAATCCAGGAGTTCAAGACCAGCCTGAGTCATAAGGCGAAACTCTGTCTCTACAAAAGAGAAAAGCAAAAACAAAAGCAACTATGAAAAATTATCCAAGCATGGTGGCACATGCTACCATGGGAGGCTGAGGCTGGAGAATTGCCCAAACCCAGGAAGTCGAGGCTGCAGTAAACCATGATTGTACCACTGCACTCCAGTCTGGGTGACAGATTGGGACTCTATCTCAAAATATACATATACATATATATTTTTACATTAACATAAACATATTAGAAGCACAGTGTGGTATATTGATGGTCAATTAAAGCCTTCTTAAATCCATAACTTTGCAACGTGATTTTGCAGCCCTACTCATCAAGAGATGGAGTCTATTCACCTACTCTAGGATTATGAGCTGGTCTTGTGAATCAGTCTGGCCAATAGAATTCAACGGAAATGATAATGTGCCAGTTCTAAGTATGTGCTTTACACAGTTTCATTCTTTCAGAACCCTACATCTACATGACAATGAGCCAGCAAGTCTCTAAAGGATGAGAAGCTACATGGGGAAGAGAGAAATTGTACCCATGGGCGTAAGCCCAGGTCTGGACCAGATCATCATTATTGTTGCATGAGAAATAATAAATAGCTGTTGTTTTAAGCCACTAAGGTTTGTGATGCTATTGTGGTGATAGATAACTGATGCACATACTTAGGTCTATACTCAAAGACTAACACAATAACTGTCAAATTGATTTTTTCAAAGATTTTGTTTCAGAGGTAAATTATCTGCCAAGTTGTGACATTAGAGATGAAATTTTTAAAACCTTGAGGCTTGTCAATGTCCTCATTGTCAATATGTTCTTACTTCAAGGTGATCAATGACTAAATCCATATGGAAAAAACATACATATGTCCTTAGTACAGGACTCCCTTCCTCTCCACTCTGAGATTGTTGATTATTATAGCACATTTTTGCTAAACATATATTATACAAATCAATCATATCATCAGCAGGTAGTTTCTGCCCAAAGCCCTGCTACAAGTTACAGGTTATAAATTTCATCCTCTGAAAGAAACATCAAAAGAATGGTAGCCTTATGAACAATGCATTTTCTTAACAATTTATAGTAGCAGAAAAAGACTTATGGGCACAGGTTTCTCAGCTTAAACTGACATCACAGCCATGAACCTGTTAGACTAAGCAAAAGAACTGATTCAGGATTTCAGGACTTTTTTCATCCAGAAACACAAAACTTCATATGGTAATCTGCTTAAACCCAGATCAACAAATTAAGAATTAATTATCTAGAATTGAATACACTGATTATGTTTCATATTTATTTTCTAATAAAATATGAGAAAGCTTTTTTTGAATCAATTTATAAACTTGAATTTGTTTGCCTTTACCAGTACAAACTGGAATGAAATATCCTTTAAATGGTATATAAATGGTTTCAACTAATCCATCAGAACTTGAGGGTAAAAAAGTCCTAATGAAAATGTTCATATATATATATATAATAAATTAATAAATCATTGTGAATAAGTTTATAGAAATTAAGAATACATTTTATCTTTAAAACAATATAGAATAGTTAAATATATACAAAATGCCTTTACTGAGTTCATTATAGAAGTATTTATTTACAAAGTTTTAATAAGAATTGATACTTTTTTCTATCAAAATGTAATTGAAAAATCAAGTTTGTAATCCATTTTCCATTTTAATGTATAACATTTAAAGGTAAGTCAGTAAACTAGGTATGGTGGCTCCTATTAAGGAACGTGGATTTAATCCTTATGTGAAAATGATGCCCACTAGGTTCTCCTAAAAAACCAGCTCGCTCTTTTCTATATTGCTTAGGGATTGCCAACTAATGGAATGTTACGGGAAAACATATATTGGGAAATTTGAGGATATTAAAAAAAGAAAGGGGTGTTTTTACCATTATATGCAATGTAGGTAAAACCTAGAAGAAGAAAATTGGATGATTCCTAATTCTTAACCTCAATGAAGAAACTGACAAGGGCAATAAAAATCCTGCTACATAAAATCATTATGAAAGAATATAATATGACACCAGGGGATTTATCAGTCTTCTAGACAGAAGTTACTAATATGTTAGTATCATATGATTCTAGTTTTGCTAATGATACAATATAAGCATCCATGTTTTAATCCATTCCTTATTCCACATTTATTAATGAAACTGACTCAGTAAAACACCAAGTTAATGATATTGAATTAAAAAGTGCTAGAATATGGGTAGAGCATTCAAATAGAGATTTCTCTAAAGAAGACATATAAATTGCCAAAACTTATATAGAAAAAATACTCAACATCACTAATCATCAGGGAAGTACAAATTAAAATCACAATGAGTTTTCACCTTATACATCTTAGAATTTATTATCAGAAAGAGAAAAGACAGCAAGTATTGAAGAGGACACAGAGAAAAGGGAACCCCTGCACACTGTTGGTGGGAATGTAAATTAGCACAACCTTATGGAAAACAGTACAGAATTTCCCCAAAATATTAAAAACAGAATTTGCAATCTACTCATCTGACAAAGGACTAATATCCAGAACCTACAAAGAACTCAAACAAACGTACAAGAAAAAACAAACAATCCCTTCAAAAAGTGGGCAAAGGATATGAACAGACACTTCTCAAAAGAAGACATTTATGCAGCCAACAGACACAAGAAAAAATGCTCATCATCACTAGCCATCAGAGAAATGCGAATCAAAACCACAATGAGATACCATCTCACACCAGTTAGAATGGCAATCATTAAAAAGTCAGGAAACAACAGGTGCTGGAGAGGATGTGGAGAAATAGGAACACTTTTACACTGTTGGTGGGACTGTAAACTAGTTCAACCATTGTGGAAGACAGTGTGGCAATTCCTCATGGATCTAGAACTAGAAATACCATTTGACCCAGCCATGCCATTACTGGGTATATACCCAAAGAATTATAAATCATGCTGCTATAAAGACACATGTACACGTATGTTTATTGTGGCACTATTCACAATAGCAAAGACTTGGAACCAACCCAAATGTCCATCAATGACAGACTGGATTAAGAAAATGTGGCACATATTTACCATGGAATATTATGCAGTCATAAAAAAGGATGAGTTCATGTCCTTTGCAGGGACATGGATGCATCTGGATACCATCATTTTCAGCAAACTATCGCAAGAACAGAAAACCAAACACCTCATGTTCTCACTCATAGGTGGGAATTGAACAATGAGATCACTTGGACACAGCAAGGGGAACATCACACACCGGGGCCTGTTGTGGGGTGGGGGGGGAGGGGGGAGGGATAGCATTAGGAGATATACCTAATGTAAATGATGAGTTAATGGGTGCAGCACACCAACATGGCACATGTATACATATGTAACAAACTTGCACATTGTGTACATGTACTCTAGAACATAAAGTATAATAATAAAAAAATGGCAAAAAAAAAAGAATACCATTTAATCCAGCTATCCCACTCCTGGGTAGACATCCAAAGGAAATTAAATCAGTTTGTCAGAGACATCTGCACCACCGTGTTCACTGCACCATTATTCACAATAGCCAAGATATGAAATCAACGTAAGTGTTTGTTAACATATGAATGAAAAAAGAAGATGCAGTATATATACACAATGGAATTCTATGCAGCCATACAAACAAGGAAATTCTGTCATTTGTGACAACATGGATGAACCTAGAGGACACTGTGCTAAGTGAAGTAAGCTAGGTACAGAAAAGCAAATACCACATGACCTCACTCATTTTTAGAATCTAAAATGTTGATCTCATAGAAGTAGAGAGTAAAATGGTGGCAAAAAAAAGCTGGAGTATTAGGGAGCAGATGTTGGGGAGATGTTGGCCAAAGGATATAAAATGGTATTTACATAGGCGGAATAAGTCCAAGAGATCATAGTGACTATAGTTAACAATATATTGTATTCTTGAAAAATGTTAAGAGCGTGGACCTGAAGTGTTTTCACCATAAAAATGATAACTATGTAAAGTAATGCATATGTTAATTCGCTCAATTTAGTCATTCCACAATGTATATATACTTCAAAACATCATTTTGTACACAATACATACAATTTTGTCTGTAAATAAAAATAAACAATGAGTAAACCAAAGAAAAAAATTGCTGAACAAACTTATAGTCACAACCATGCTTTATGAATGCATCTTGATCACGAGATAGGGATGAGAAAGCAAACTAACAACTTAGCTTCCTCCATCATGAATTAGTAGTATATAATATCTTATAATCAAGGGGAATAAGCACCTGCTACCCTGTGATAAACAAACACAGGTAATTCTGTCTAGCACTAATCTCCAAAATAATTAGAATCTCAAGCCTCCCCTCCCCCAGCTTTTTTATATAAGTTATTACTGAATCTAAAACCAAAGAATGACTTTTAGCTCTCACTGATATATGACCCTGGATGGGAAAGATAAACATTAGTCGGTCATTTAGTTTTTGACCACCTTACACATTCCAAGAATAGTTAGTATGCAGACAAGCAAAAGGGACTGGCTCCCTTCACATTATTTCAGATTTATACTTACTTTCTTGGTATAACAATTTATCTATTGCTGACCTTTTTCTTTTATTTTCCTTTTATTAACACATTTTTATTTTTATTTTATTTTAGAAAGAGAGTCTTGCTCTGTCACCAAGGCTGGAGTGCAGTGGTGCAATCACAGCTCACTGCAGCCTCTAACTCCTGAGCTCAAGTGATTTTCCTGCCTCCATCTCCCAAGTAGCTGGGACTACAGGTATGCATCACTATGCCTGGCTCATTTTTCTTTTAGTTTCCAGCAACCAAGTCTGTCTTCATTAAAGTGTCTTTCACTTAATTTCAAATCTTATATCTCTATTAAAAGATACATATATGTATATACATAAAATCTCCCTTCCAAAATGAATATCCCATATTTCATCTGCATTATATTTCTTAACTTTGGAACAATAATTTCTGAGCATATTTTTGTGAGAACCACACAACCAAAGTGTCTTGAAGGTTTCATCATGTTCTCAAATAAATTTTTTGTTGTGATTAATTAAAAATACACACCTGGCAAAAAATGATTAGAAACATACATACAGAAAAATGTTTCAATAATTATTTTAAGTTAAAATAGAAATAAAGCACCATTTTCACTTCCAAATTTAAGAGGAAAACCCTGCAAACCTAAAGAATTCCAGAGAAAGTTTGGTTCAAGATGCATTTCCAACATTATTCTCAATTGTGTAATCTACTTGGAAAATAGATTGACTTGGCAATATGAATCAAGAGCAAACAACTTAGTAATGTCCTTTTTGGAAATTTCCCCTAAGTATGAAAAAAGCTATATGCATGAAGATATCCATCCACAGTTTCATTTATAGTAGGAAAAAAATTAGAAACAAATATCCAAGTAAATTGTGTTAGAGCCAATCCATAGACTGTTATGAGGTCATAAAGGTGTTGTTTATGAAGATTACATAATAATTTGAGTAAATGCTTGTCATTTCAAAAATTGACATTAAAAGAATAAGGATATTAAATTACATGCATTACATAATTGTAACTTTTAAAAAGATATATATATATATATATATAAAAGACTATAAAACCATGCCAAATATTATTAGTGGTTATATTAACTCAGTATTTCTAAATCAAGAATGGATAGGAATCATGACCATTATTTCCAAGGAACTCCTATTCAGGACCTTCCTTCAAAGATTGTTTCAGTAAAACTGATGCAAATTCCTGATTAGACGCTGGGTTATAAAAAGAATTAGATTGTAAAGAAAAATGATAATTTGTTTCTTGTTTTCTAATTTTTTCATATTTCCTGAAATAGGCTAGCATTCACTGTGTAAAGTTAAACTATAATAATTAAATCTATTAATATCAGCAGTAGTGGTAGTAACAATCTTTTATTAAGTATTTATTTCAGACATACTTTCTCCTTCAGTCTTCAAAATAGTATTGTTAGGGATGGAGGCAGTGGCATGCACCTGTAATCTCAGCAAGTCAGGTGGCTTAGACAGGAGAACTGCTTGAGCCCAGGAGTGAGAAACTAACCTAGGCAACCTAGTGAGACCCTGGCTCAAAAAAAAATCAAAATTAAAAAAAAATAGTTTTGTTGGCTAAATATTATTCTGATTTTATAGATGAGATAAAGTTATAAGTAGTACAGCCATAATTCCAAGCCCTCTTGATTATGTGTGTGATGAAATCAAAAGAGGACAAAATTATGTCATGACAACAGAAAGACTGGTATTGACAGTAGCCAATCCTCAATAGTTAGGATGCCTTGGGTAACTGGCTTGAGGTTTTCATGCATTTGTTTGTTTCAGGAGTATTGAAAGATGCAGTCATATCACAAATACAGAGAGACTATTACAGAAATGTTCAATTTTATGCCATGGACTTTATGTTCATTCTTTGTATAAGAATGAGTTGTAGATGAGATATGGGAAATGTATTGTGAGTGTCAGATACATGGAGACTAAGTGACCTCCTCTGAGTTAGAGAATCATAGTAATTATTCTTTGCTTACCCTCCAAATGTAATTTTTAAATTTATCCTTCTTTACCATGTCCTAATAGAATTTTGATATGCAGCAAATTGTCATTTTTATAGACATTTTTAGCCACTAAAGAGTCTCCATATAACTCTTAAAAAATTTCTCATGAAAATAAAAATGTGAGTCATTAAAGGCAAGATACAAAACAAGTTTTCATCATGGAAGAGACCACTTCACTTGTTTTCATGCCAACTCCTACTAATGTCACTCTAAGAATGAAAGAAAGAACAGGGCTGACTGGCTGCCTTTTACTTTTTCATTTGAAGTTTGACAAATCTATGCTCAAAGCATCAAATCAAATAGTTCAGAGAGAAAAGTGATCATTATGCAAGATTACATGTGAGAAAAGATACAATAAGTTAATTAGTAAGTTAATCATGTCCGAACACTACACCCTGAGCTTGGCAAACATTTGAACGGGGAATTTCCTTTCAACTGCTAATGCTTATACAATAATATATATTAAACACTAAATCAGTTTTAGAGTTTGGTTCAGATATTGCTACTAATTAGTTTTGGCTGATATTGAAGTATTTTGTATGCTCCATTTATAAAAGCACTGTTTGCCCATCTGTTCATAGGTTGAAAGTGATTAAGGATACTTATTTTGGCTGTTGTAAAAGCCAAATACTTTTCAAGCTGAAAATTTGTGACAAAACCAGATCAGGTTGCCAAGTTCAGAAATATATGAAAAGAGATCTGTGATGCCTCCCTCCCCCAATTCCTCTTCCAACCTGCATTATCGAAAAGTAAATATCACCACTTTCCTGATTAGACTAGCATGCCTGCTATGTCCAAATGCTTTGCAATTTAGTTATAATTTACACAATTTACTCTGATTTGGATCTTCTGCTACCAAGCTGTGTCGAGGGCTTTCGTTTCCTGTACGTGCAGCCTTGAAGTAGAAACATGTGATACTCTTGTGCTTTGAATGTGGGATTTGAAAGTAACTTGGGTAATGAATGGAACAAGTTTGTGGCCTACTTTAAACCCCTAAATGATTTCTGTTAAGTTTGAAAACAATGCATTAAATTCAACATGGGTGATATAGATTTTTAAGGGGAGGGATGTAATACATGCTCGTGAAATTCATCTTTTGTCTCATTATTATTTTACTATTCCATTTCCAAATATTCCCAAGGGTTCAGTACTTCAAGCTAGTAAAACCTGTTCACTTCAAAAATCAGAGCAGCATTCCTAGGACTTTCTAAAATAAGAAGCACTCCTCCTGAAGTGGAAGATAATGTCACTTTAATTCAGGTAAATATTAAAAATAGTTTAAATATCTAAAGGAGATGTAATTCTTGGGTGCCTTCTGTTCTCTTTTTGTACCCTAATCATTCCTCAAAATGCTACTCCATGCCAACCCCCCCAAAACAAGTGCCCTCCTATTTTTGACTGTTTCTAGGTCCACGGCAATCTGTTTAACTAGATCATATCAAAGGATGGAGATTGATATCCCATTTAAAATCTCTAAGAAAATTTGAATTTCTGGGTAGGATACCTTTTACCACCTATATAAATCCCTAGTTAGAACATTTCAGGTAGCAAAATGCTTAAGACACTCAATATGGGAGAAGAGAATCAGGCATGGGTGCAGGAGGCAGAAGACGTTTTCCAGGTGCATGATATCACGTCTAAGGAAAGAGGGGTTTTATTGTTATTACTGCTACTGCTGCAGCTTGGTTTCAATTTTCCAACAGATTTTCCTCAAAACAAAATAGAGACTTTTAAAATTCCAAATTCAGTTCAAAAAACACAATCATTTCTTTCCTCCTGGCATAGATAAACTTTCTGTAGGAGCACTACTTACTATAAATTAAGTTGAAATTATCATTTCACGTAACGGAAAAGCAAAATTCTGATTTTCTCTTTCCAACTTTTCAGGTTCAGGGTGTACATGTGCAGGTTTTTTATATGGGTATATGGTATTTTGTGTTATGGAGCTTTGCCACCCAAGTTATAAGCACAGTACCCAAAAAGTAGTTTTTTCATCCTCACCCTCCTCCCACCCTCCACCCTGAAGTAGGCCCTTGGGTCTATTGTTCCCTTCCTTGTGTCCATGTGTACTCAATATTTAGCTTGATTTGCTTTTTTATTATTATTTATTATTTCAGTAGCTTTAAGGGTACAAGTGTTTTTGGTTACATGGATGATTGTATAGTGGTGAGGTTTGAGATTTTAGTGCACCTATCACCCAAGTGGTATTTGGTTTTTCATTCCTGGATTAATTCGCTTAGGATAATGGCCTCCAGCTGCATTCATGTTCCTGCAAAGAATAGGATTTTGTCCTTTTTTATGACTGCATAGTATTCTATGGTGTACATGTACCACATTTTCTTTATCTAGTTCACCACTGATGGACATTTAAGTTGATTCCATGTCTTTACTATGGCGAATAGCATTGCCATGAACATACACGTTCATGCGTCTTCATGATAGAACAATTTATATTCCTTTGGGTACATACCCAGTAATGATTGCTAGGTTGAATGATAGTTTAAGTTCTCTGAGAAATCTCCAAACTGTTTTCCATAGTGGCTGAACCAATTTACATTCCCACCAGCAGTGTATAAGTGCTCCCTTTTCTCCACAACCTCACCAGCATCTTTTATTTTTTGACTTTTTAATAGTACCCATTCTTACTGGTGTGAGATGGTATCTCATTGAAGGTTTGGTTTGCATTTCTCCAATGATTAGTGATGTTAGGCATTTTTTCTATGCTCATTGGCCACATATATGTCTTATTTTGGGGAAAATGTCTGTTCATGTCCTTTGCCGACTTTTTAATGGGGTTGTTTTTTACTTGTTGATTTAAGTTCCTTATAGATTCTGGATATAAGACCTTTGTCAGATGCATAGTTTGCAAACATTTTCTCCCATTCTGTGGGTTGTCTGTTTACTCTGTTTATAATTTCTTTTGTGTGCAGAAGCTCTTTAGTTTAATTATGATTGATTTGCCAATTTTTGTTTTTGCAGCAATTGCTTTTGGAGTCCTAGTCATGAAATCTTTGCCAGGGCTGATGTCCAAAATGGTATTTCCTAGGTTTTCTTCTAGAATTTTTTATACTTTTAGGTTTTACATTTGTCTTTAATCCATCTTGAGTTGATTTTTGTATATAATGAAAGGAAGGGTCCAGTTTTAATCTCCTGCATATAGCTAGCCAATTATCCCAGCACCATTTATTGAACAGGGAAAACTTTCCCCATTGCTTGTTATTGCTGGGTTTGTCAAAGATCAGATGGTTGTAGGCGTGCGGCTTTATTTCCGAGTTTTCTAACCTACTCCTTGGTCTGTATGTCTGTTTTTGTACCAGTATCGTGCTGTTTGGTTATTGTAGCCTTATAGTGTAGTTTGAAGTCAGGTAGTGTGATTCCTCCAGCTTTGTTCATTTTGCTTAGGATTGCTTTGGCTATGTGGGCACTTTTCTTGGTTCCATATGAATTTTAAAAGAGTTTTTTTCTAATTTTGTGAAAAATGATATTGGTAGTTGATAGGACTAGCATTAAATGTCTAAATTGCTTTGGGCAATATGGCCATTTTAACAATACTGATTCTTCCTATAAATGAGCATGTTTTTCCATTTATTTGGGTCATCTTTGATTTCTTTCAGCAGTGTTGTGTAATTCTCATTGTAGAGATCTTTCACCTCCCTGGTTAGGTGTATCTGTAGGTATTTCATTCCTTCGGTGGCTATTGTGAATGGAATTGTGTTCCTGAATTAGGCTGTCAGCTTGGACATTGGTGAACAGAAATACTAGTGATGTTTGTTCATTGATTTTGTATCCTGAAACTTTGCTGAAGTTTATCAGATCACGGAACCTTTAGGCAGAGGCTATGGGGTTTTCTAGGTATAGATTCATTTTGTCTATGAGAAGAGATAGTTTGACCTCTCTTGCTATTTGGATACCTTTTATATCTTTATATTCTCTTGCCTGATTGCTCTAAGACTTCTAGATTCTGACTTTTTTAATCAAGTTAATATATAATGCATTTTAGGGAACTCTCTTTAACTTAAACATGTCGGAAACTCCATTTTATTGTACCTACATGTTTTACTGGTAGGATACTGAAAAATATTACCATTGAAGTCAACTGAAATAACTAGGGTGTTTATGCCAAAGGTGTGATGAGGGCTGATTTTTCAGTGGCACAGTGACCAGAGTTGTCAGTTTTTATCTATGAAAAAGGGAACATAGTAAATTGTTCTGCTCTTCATCCCAACACAGTTATTTATTCTTCTTGGGATACTTCTGCTCCCAACCCAAACTCTAGTCAGTCATGGAGAAGAGCTGACTTTACCTACTCCCATCCATCTCTCTCACCTCTGCTCAAAAAAGTGTGAAAGATAAGATACTTTATCCCTAGAATAGGGACTTTAGATTACAGGGCTCCAGAAAATAAATAAATGTCCACAATTAAGGTGATTCTAAAAACAATTTCTAATATTATACTCAATGTTTTATTCCCAACCATGTATATATCAGGGACTACCATTTTCAAAAGATTGGGGATACCCTCAAGCAGGAACACACAGAATGATGGTCAGGCAATCATAGGCAAAGCGTATTAGAGCAGTAGAACTGTGGACAGTCTGAGAGTAACCTGGATTAGAGAGAGATAGGATCCTTTGGCCCCCTTCCCCATGCTTTTGCCTCTCTATTCACCCTCTTAATGTGTTCCTCCATGAAAAAGCAATTGCAAATATAATTTTCCCTGCCAGAGACTTAATTCATTCTTATTGCACTATTAGGTAGGATTACTATGTTTTAAAGAAGAGAACTTATGTGTGTTCTGTTTCTCTATTCTGCTTGCTCCTCCTTGGACAATTTTCTTCTTATTACATGCAGAAGTCACACCTATACCTTCCTCTTGAACCAGGCCCAGTTGTCCTCTTTCCCAGCTGCTGATTTCCTATAGTCAGTTTCCTTATTCTCTGCTACATCCGTCAGCAGAAACTAGGGGAATTATGTGTGTCCCATGCTTACGAGTGAGGAAGTACACTCTTGACTTTTCTAGAGATGAGGCCATTTTTATTCCAGGGGAGAAAGCAGAAGGCCCCGATTCAGCCTGTAGCTGAAGCCAATATGCTCTCAGTTTACCAGACAGCCCAGCCATCAGTAACTGGTTATTTTGTGTTCTCTTTGTTCTGCCTATCAGAGCAGTGTTTTTTTCCATCCAATTGGGCTAGATTGGGAAACTAGTTATGCTGACGTTCTGATTCCTTGTGACTGATGCCAGTGTTACACTATGGACACATTCAGAGGCCTGGGCTACCAGCAGTTCACTGCCTGACCCTGCTGCTGCTTCAGCATCTCTTGGGCAGCTCTCTTGAGCAGGACCTTTGCATAAGAGGCAACTGCTTGCCTTAAATTTGGTTATCTTTATTTTTGCCTCATATCACTGAGAAGCAATCCTAAAGAAAACAGGTCTAGAAGACTTAAGGTGCAGCTAAATAACACTTGATTTGGAGGTATATGGGGGAGTTTGGAGATGGTAGCATTTTCAGGAGTTGCAGTCTCTAGTAGCTGCTTTTGAAGACTTCATCCTATCCCAAGATCATGACACTGAGATATCATCAAGGTAATTAACTATAGCTCTATTAACTAACTAATCCTAGCAGAAAGCAACTAAGTCATCCTAGGAATTGACAGAACCAGGAAAGTAAGTACTGGACACAGTTAAGTACATTCTCTAGTTTAGTACTCAAAGTGTGGTCTGAGCACCAGCCGATCAGTATCACCTGAGAGTTTATCTGAACTGCAGTATTTCAGGCCATTTCGATTCTGCTATGCTCAAAAAGAATAACCATCAGACTAAAAATGAAAGAACAGATACTGATAGGAGAGAACTGAAACATAAGCCACAAAATATCTCATAAAGAAAATTGAGACTTCTTTTAATTAGTTAAATTTTCTGGGCTCAGGTGAACAATTTTCCATAGACATCTGCTGATCTGCTATCTTTGAGAAACAGGAAAATAAAAGTGATATGAGAATTCTGGAGAATGGCAAATGCCCTCACTTTAAAAAAGAAAAGAATAAAATATTGTCAACTCTAGACCAATAAATTAAATCTCAGAGTCTATCAGTTATTAATTGGATGGTGGATAAGGACTTAACAAATGAAGCAGTGGTGCCAAGAGCTAGAATGTACATTAAAAGAAGAAGCCATGCCATGCTAAATTCATTTTCTTTAATTTAATTTAATTTTGTAACTATTTTGCTTTTTCTTACTATATTGCTAGACCAGGAAATAATTTTTCATGTGTCTGAATTTCAGGTAGGCAATTTTCAAGGTTCTCATAAAATCTTTGTAAACAAGGTAGGGAAATATAGGCTGATTAGGTGTTCTTGAGTAATGAGAGGGACTCCATCATTTCTAACTGAGACAAAGAATACAGTAGAAAAGGATGGAAAAACTAACACCTAACTATTTCAATTTTTAAAAGTTGTTATGGGATATTCCAGCGAAGATGCCCAGGAAGCAGTCTGTAATTTCTAGCTTGAGATGAGAACTATACATAGATGGAAGATAAAGAAAATTCATTATAAAGCAGAGAAAATAGATTAAAAGGGTGATTCAATAATTGAACAAATATTTATGTACATATTTATATTACTACTTGTGTAAGGTGCTAGTCTAATGCTGAAGATATCCTGTTGAATAAAATACAAAAAACTTCCCCTGTCCCCACTGAGCTTATATTCCAGTAGAATAGATCAATAGTAATCACAGTAAGCAAGTTAATAATAGAGTATGTTAGAAGATGATGTGTGCTATGGTAAAAAATAAAGTAGGATTTGGTGGTTGGGGAGTTCCAGCAGGGATTGAATATGCAATTTTAAATAGTATGTCATGGCAGGTGGAGGGGTAACTGAAAAGATGACATATAGTAATTATCTGAGGAAAATGTGACAAGAAGCTAAGTCAAAATGTAATAAAATTACTTGTAAAGTACTTCAGTTCATATATATATATATATACACACACATATATATGTATATATATATTTGTGTGTGTGACTGCACAATAATTTCACTATGACCTTGAAGATGTTACGTATCTTACCTCCCTTATTGTAGTTATTAACACTATTTTATAATGATCTCCAGGTCTATCCCTTTCTATACCCAGAATCCCTGAAAGTGATTACTTTTCTTTGTATAATAGATGAAGAGAGAAAGAAAGAGGTAGAGAAAGAACAGGAAGGAAGGAGAAAGGGAGAATATATTGGTAACACATTAGAATATTTGAAAATTTCTCAGGGCTCATCTTTTTTTCAGAACTCAAATCAATATGAGTTATTGCCCTTGGGAAGTTGACCCCCAAAGCTGACATGATGGGTTTCATGAGTTGATGTACAGGCTCTAGGGTTGGGTTCCACTTTACATTGTGCTACTAAAATTTTATTTGAAATACTGTGTTCTTTCTTAAGCATCATATTTTAATGGGGATATTTTTTAGTACAGTGAGCATCTGTTTCTTTCCTCTGTCTAGCACCTCTTATTCCTTTCGAGAATTGCACTGCCTCCCTCCAGTCATGTGACTCTCCCATGATTTGTCTAGGACTGGTCATGTCTTCCAAGGTGGGAAGTCAGCCAGAATATTTGTGTGTGTGTGTGTGTGTGTGTGTGTGTGTGAAGAGAAGAGGAGGGGCGAGGTGCTTTCTGTTTTGGAAGGGGGAAGTTTGGTGGGAGATTGTTGCTTTTGTTTTGGTTTTTTATTTTTTGTGGTAATACAACACCACCATTTTGGTAAGAATGAGAAGTGAATTAGATACCTGGGAGCTACCCATTTTCCTTGCTACATGGAGAAAAATTCTATAGAAGGAGGAATAAAAGCCAAGCAGAGATTAAAAATGAAAGAAAAGACAATGCATCCTGAAGACATTACTTGAGTCCTTGAGTCATCTGAGCCCAAGATGCTAAACCAATACAAAGAACAAAGAGCGACCATATCCTGCCCCCTTGTAATTCCTATTTAGATAGGTCAGTCAAGCCCCATTTTTGTCCAAGATAGTTTGAACTACCATCCAATGAAGATGTTATATATACATATATAGTTGAAACAGGCTAAGGGGATTAATCAGAAAAGAAAAAGTTGGTAAGGACAGGTGACTTCTAGAAGATCAAGGGATACCAGTTCAAGAGAGATCGGTATTAAGCTTAAATCAGACAACTGTCTGAAAATCAGAGCAGTCCTTTGAATTAAATGAGATGCCACTTGAATGGAGGTATTATGAATCTCTGGATTTTGCGAGTAGAGTCTAAGTGTGTACAGTGTTATAGAGAAGATCTGTCCTTTGCAAAGAGAGTTTCTGTAGAAAACCTTTAAGTTTCCTCAAACTCTCAAAGTCTGTAATTCTGCAAAGACAGAACACACAAGTGGAGGTCACCTGAGAAATGTTATTCACCATACATTTATTTTCAAACAATGCTTAGGATAGGCACTGACCCAGAAGAATCTATTGACAAAAGATGTCTAATGAGAAGCAGGCTAACTTTCCATTCATAGGTATCAAAATTTCAGAAGAGACCAAAGAAAAGTTTTTAGGTAGGAAATTGTAAGATTGTTTTGAGATAAAATAAGAGGACTTGATCTCTTTCAGGAAAAAAAAAAATGGTGACAAAGAGAATACAGTAATTTTCAAGATAAAAGGGAAACATTCAAGGACCTACATAAATATCTGGACTCTGAAACATGAATTTTATACTTAGGTATGTAAGTTGATGTACCATATACCACTATATCAAATAAGAAAATATTTAGAATTGGCAATTCAATTTGCCTTTCAGAAAGATATTAGTGTCATATCTTATTATCATTTTAATTCCAGTATGCTACGAAATAGGAAGAAGGAAGAATACAATTATTCCATATCTACATATTTAAATGAACTATAATAATACTTGAAATTCTAAAGATTTTTTGAAAAGAAGGAAAACTCAAAAGTTCCAAAACAGTACACTTACTTCATAGATGGTAAATTTAAATGCTAACACTTATATCAAGAATTAAAGCAAATTAAATACTAAAAAGATGAAAGGCATCTGAACTTAATCACAATCACAAATTTAATATTATGAGTCAACAATAGAATGTTTTTCCTCTATGAATTAAAGACCCATCAATTGTTATATTCTATACCTGGAAATCAGTCAAGCATTTTAAAAACCACTTATGAGCTTTAGAAGTTCAAAAAAAGGAAAATTTATCAGTGAAATCATATTAATCTAGAAAGGATTAACAGCTCACTGTAAAAAAAATCAAAAGAATGTTTTATTCATGGAATGTAATAGGTTAGCTTAAGGAAAATGTAGACTTTTGAAATATGGTTAGAAGTACTAAACAAATTCAAGTAGACCTCAAGGAACATTATATATGAAGAATTTTTTCTTATAGAAAATAAAATAACAATAACATCACAATAGTACAATTACAGATCACAATAGTAGAATTATAATCTATACAGCTTCTGGTTCACAGTGTTTGCTTAGGTATTAAGAATGAACTCTCAATGCATTATATCCCTTTAGCTAATAATATAAACTGTTTTTCATACTTTACATTAAAGATACTAGATTTAAAAAGAGAAAATATATTAATAAAGAAGTAGATGAAAAATATGATGCTAGGAAAAGATGAGGTCCCACTTCATTACAAAATAATATTTACCTTTATAAAAATAAAAAATAAATGTATACACTATCATTCATGTACACATTACATTTATTTAAACTAAAAATTAAGACCATTTATTTGAATCTAATTCTATCTGGTTTAGAGGTATTTAATTTTAAAAAATATATATTTTATTTAAAAAACAGAAAAATGTTCCTTTGACAATTCTGATTGAACTGAGATTTGTTGGCTTTCTTTGAAATGTTTAACATAAACTTCTTTTCCTTTAAAAATGGTTTTAGAATTTCTTAAACATATTTTAATCTTATGAATTTCTAACAACTTTCAGAAACTTATGGAGTTCTAACAATTTGAAAATGTGTAATATAAATTAAAATATTGAGGAAGTAGAAAAATTCAGACATTAAGCAATTTTGTTTTGTAAGTTTTCATCTATGAAAATAATTTACTACAAATTTGGGCTGAGGTGTATATGAAATGAATACTTACATAGCAGAATTATAAAATGATAGCAAAATGTAATCTTTTTCTCATAAAAATAAATATATTTAAGAACCCCCAAACTAAATCAAGTATCTGTATTCACTATGCAGTCTTTTCAACCCAGTAAATTCATTCTAAATGTGTGCAATTTTAACATTATAGCTCTTTGTTTAATAATGCTTCTAAGGGAAAATCTTATATATACTTGTACATATATTTGTACAAACAAATGTACCCAAACACTATAGAACCACCTTTTCTTCCCTTTCTAAATATCGAAATGTCTACAGTTGAAGAAAACAGGAAGATGAACAACAACAATGACAAATGAACGTGA
The DNA here is from genome assembly GCF_002776525.5 of Piliocolobus tephrosceles. Lineage (NCBI taxonomy): Eukaryota > Metazoa > Chordata > Mammalia > Primates > Cercopithecidae > Piliocolobus > Piliocolobus tephrosceles. The sequence goes on along the minus strand of NC_045436.1, from coordinate 40,315,132 downwards.
AATTTGCTTTTTAGGTTTGTGATCATTGAAGATTAGGAAGGAAACAACCAGGACTCTGGCTTATCCACCACTATTTATCCAAATAAGGCAACCAAGAATAGGAGTGGGTGTTCACATTAGCAGTAATTCCAGACCAAGTGCTGCTGCAGCATTTTTAGTGTGCTTAACTTCCCCACTCCCACCTTTTAACAGCCAAGTGACTGCCTCCTTTAAAAAAATACTGCTGAGTGGGTACATAAACCAGTCCTATTTGCCAACTGTAAAGGGTTCCCGCAAAGCTTGTGGGTATGTGTAAATTAATTCCATCATCTTTTTTTCTACAACTAAGAAGAGACAGGGGAAAACAGACTCTCTTATATTTACTGTAGCCTGGCAATAGTAGTATATGTGTGACATATTTTTACCCTTGAAACGCAAAAGTACTTTAGAAATTGGCCAGTACTTTATAGAAGTTGACTGATGACTGATGGAAGGTTATAATATACTCTACCTCATGCAGGCTCTAAGGAAACCTCTAGCCGAAAAATATATGGGAAATTCCTCTGTAACAAGAAAAGTTATTTAGGCAAAGCTATAAATCCAAGATGTGGATTCTAAAGTTTCATGGAATTTTTATGATAGAAATGGTGCAGGATTTCAAATAAAGAAGAGAATCAATATTGATTTACTTAAATATTTCTAATTAAGTATGTTTGTGTATTTTATATAGACATATATAAAATCTCATATATACATATACATAGTTTTATATTGTTCACTACTTTGCTTTATTTTCACATTCAATTTCACTCTTTTTTTTTTCAATTCACATAACTTTAATCTTTAAAGAACAAAAACAGCCTTAAAAATTAATGATAAAATACAAATGTGTTCAAAATGTAGATAGGTGGTCTAAATTATACAGGTCAGATACTAGATTTACTAAATGTTTTAAGGTTGTAAACTACTTTGGCCTTTAAGAACTGTTCAACTTCCCTACTTTACAGTGGGTAAGGCCTGGAAATATATAGAAATAGCCACTCCCCTAACTCTACTGGAAAAAGTCAAACTTTATCTACACTTAGGATATAATTAAAACAACTTATCAGATTTTACATTAAAGTTAAAAATTACTAAAACTTACCATTAAAACATATAATTGAGACTACTGAAAATGGATTTACATACAAAGTACACAAATGCAGTAAAATGTGTTTTAGTAAATAATTATAAAAAGACATTGAAATATACATTTTGCCTAAAAATAAAAGATTGTCTTAAATTACATAAAATAAAACAAAAGGTTTAAACAAGTTGTGGAAAAACTATAAAAATTAATCTTACCAAACAACTGTGTAAACACATTGACGAAATTCAAAAAGATATTAAATGGATTTTTCTGTAAACATTGAAATAAAAACACAACAAAATACTCTTAAAACACTAATCTACTCTTTAACTAAATTTGTAAAAAATTATAAAAGTTTTGTAAAAATCTCACCTCATAGTCAAACTGGTTAATATTAAGTAAAATTATCCATAAAATTTCATTAAAAATTGGGATTAACCTTAATAATAGACTAGTACAAAGATAAAATTAACTTTCTCTCTTGAACAGGATTTTCACGTAATAATAAAGACTAACAAAAGATTTTTGCTTTTTCAAATATTTGAGTCATTTTAACAAAATAAGTAACTTACAATAATCTAAAATTCTATTTTATAATATCAAATGTTTTAAAACTCTAACATATTCAACAAACTTCCCAAAATCAAACTTCAGTTTCAAGACTGTCTTTCCTAACCTCTAACTTTTAGGGCACCTAGAATATCAAAAGAAATATAAACAGGATATTTAACATATTTAAGTAGGTGGGATTGCAAAAATGATATTTAATCTTCTTCAGATTATATTTTGATAAATAATATTAATATATGTTCCAAAATTGTATAAAATATCTACGATTCTAGTGTATAAATATGTGCTATCAATTATAATTAAGGTTATTATAATACAATATTATAAATCAGAAATAACCAAATTTCTTTGTCCAAAACCATTAGATATGTCTAGGAGTCTAGTGTCTTAACTGTGACCACCCTAAACATTTTACAAACAGTTGTCTTGTTTTAACCCTTTTCAAAAAATAATTTATAATCAACTATAAGACTTTAACAAATACTCTCAAATACAGGTTTCTAATAACAGAAAAACATACGGAACTCATAAAATACTTAAAACATTTACAAATATCAAACAGAACAAAAGTTAACAAAATAAACCGAACTAATAAAAAAATGAAACAATGATTTTAAATTTTACTTAGAACGTTAAAACTTTTAACAACTAAGCAAAACATACTCATTTTTTTTCCTTTTTTTATTTATTATTATTATACTTTAAGTTCTAGGGTACATGTGCATAACGTGCAGGTTTGTTACATATGTATACTTGTGCCATGTTGGTGTGCTGCACCCATCAACTCATCGGCACCCATCAACTCGTCGTTTACATCAGGTATAACTCCCCAGTGCAACCCCTCCCCCCTCCCTATGATAGGCCCTGGTGTGTGATGTTCCCCTTCCTGAGTCCAAGTGATCTCATTATTCAGTTCCCACCTATGAGTGAGAACATGCAGTGTTTGGTTTTCTGTTCTTGCGATAGTTTGCTGAGAATGATGGTTTCCAGCTGCATCCATGTCCCTATAAAGGACACAAACTCATTCTTTTTTATGTCTGCATAGTATTCCATGGTGTATATGTGCCACATTTTCTTAATCCAGTCTGTCACTGATGGACATTTGGGTTGATTCCAAGTCTTTGCTGTTGTGAATAGTGCCGCAATAAACATACGTGTGCATGTGTCTTTATAGCAGCATGATTTATAATTCTTTGGGTATATACCCAGTAATGGGATGGCTGGGTCAAATGGTATTTCTAGTTCTAGATCCTTGAGGAATTGCCACACTGTCTTCCACAATGGTTGAACTAGTTTACAATCCCACCAACAGTGGGACTACTTCCTCTTAAATGCAACTGACATGAAGTTATTTACAGATTATTTTATCATCATTTTGGTGTCTATAAGATATATAATGATGCCCTCTCTTTCATTCCTGATATGGGCAATTTGTGTTTTATCTCTTCTTTTTTAAAACTGGTCTTAAAAAGAGCACATAAATTTTATTAATCTTTCCAAAGATTAATGTGCTTTGTTAATGTGATTTATTGCTTCCCTAATTTCTATTTCATTGCTTTCTGTTCTTATCTTTATAATGCCTGTTTCATGTGCTGTTAAAAATAATGTGTATTCTACATTATTGGATGTAGCCTTCTATAACTGTCATTTATGGCAAGTTAATTAATAGTTTGTTCAAATCTGCTATATGTAGAATTTTCATTTGATTCTTTTGTATAGCTTTTGTTTCTGCACTGGGGATCTCCTGTTATTATGAACACCTTTTTAAGTTTTGAACATTTATAGTAACTGCTTTAAAGCCCTTCTCTGCTAATTCCAACATCCAAAAAAAAAGAAAAAAAACTTTTTTTCTTTCTATGTAAACAGATGAAGAAAACTATGCAAACTGTTTCTTTAGGATGCACTTTCTTGAATTCTTTTCTACACATGCACAATTCAGGAGTCAGCCCATAATTTTAGAAGAGTTTGTACACAGAATTGGGACTCCTCTCTCTGTGGTTTTCTCCTTTTATGAAATTTCCTAATCAACTTTTAGTCATTTGGGCAGCTCTAAACTCTGTCTTCTGACATTTCATACCATTAACACTGACGTTTTCTGCCTAAGGTCTCACTATCTTACACTGCATGACGTTGGAAAAGCTAGATAAATGGGGATCTTATTCATTGCTGTTCCTTTCTTTCGAGTCAAATAGTTTCCCTCCAGTTTCTGTCCACATGCCATCACTCTGCAGTGCCTTCAAATATTCTTTTTTATAGTTTATAATCATTTATGATTAATAAATGAATGTATTCCCAGTGAATAGGAAAACACAAGTATGAAACCTGCCCTTTTCAGAAACTTCATTGTTAACTTTCCACAACTGCTTCTTTCAATCTCACCCTCTAATCTGTTTCACAAAATCGATGTTTTCAAAACAGTTTATCAACAAAGTATATAAAGTAGCAAAGCAATCTAAGAATTTTTAATAGAGTCATTGAAAATGCAAATGCATGCTCAATCATAGTGAATTGTGGTACATAGTTTCTAATAAACAAAAAAATAGCTAAAACATACGCAGTGTCATTTACTGTCACTTATGGCATTTACTGTCATTTATGGCAAATTAAATGTTTCCACTGCTTTCTCCTAGATACTGAAAAGTAAAACTTAAGCTGGGTCTACTAACTGATTACTAAAATACTAAAAAAAAAAAAAAAAAAGTATTTTTCTCCTTTCCTCAGTCAAATTAAAAGGCCACACTGAAAAATATGTATTAAAAACCTGAGCTTTCAACAATCTATACTTCTTTAAACCTAGGTATTAAAGTCAGCAATTACAGTGATAACATCAAAAATGAGTGCATTAATTTACATTTTTCTATTATATAAAAGATATACCTGGGTTGTGATTGTGGTTCTGGCTTGATAGGTTTTTTCTCCTTTTTAATAAAGGCTTTAAAGGTTTTCTATAATAAGGAAAAGAAGAGTTGACATAAGTAGAAAAACAATGTCATCATCTATAAAATTTTAATTCCATTGATGTTCTATTATATTATCAAAGGGAGAATCATTATAATATATATTATAAATCTACACATTAATATACATTTGTTAGCATACTCAGAGGGGTATGACTGTTGAACCTCCTTCAGAACCTTTTAGCACCCAAGAGTACAGTTTCTAGTAGTTATTTTAATGAGCAAATATCCTTACAACTCTATTATAGATGAGAATTTTATTTATTTATTTGTCCTCTGTCTTACAAAAGAGATTTAAGATGGCTTTTAATAAATATAGTACATATGCAAAAGGAAAATAAAATACAGTGAAGGGGAAAATATGGGTAGAAAAATAATGCCAAATGTGTTCTGATAATTTGTGATATTTGAAATCTGGCTCTCAAAAACCTAACTATTGAGGTGTCATGGACTTAATTGTGCTTCCATATGTCAAAGCCCTAGCCCCACGATGTGACTGTATTTGAAGATAAGGTCTTTAATGAAGTAACTATGGTTGAATGAGGTCAAAAGGGCAGGGCCTAATTCAACAAGACTGATGACCTTATAAGATGAGGAAAAGATACCCAAGAAAAGGCCACGTGTGGACACAATAAGAAGATGGACATCTTCAAACCAAGGAGAGAAATATCAGGATAAACCAGCCTCATGGACACCTTAATCTTGGGCTTCCAGCCCTCAGAACAGTAAGAAAATAAATTTATGTTGTTGAAGTAACCCAGTCTGTGGTATTTTCTTATGGTACCCTTAACACACTAATACACACAGCAACAAATAAAACAGTAGTTCTAACATTCACAATGTCTATAATAAAACAAACATATTCAGTGAAAAATTGTTTCCATAGGTTTTTCAAATAAACCTGGTATAACGTACCAGCTTCAGCAGCATCACTTCCAACAATTTATGGATTTTTCTTATATAATCCTTCAATACTAGTCAAAGATAAGACAAATAACTGAGGAAGATAATTCTATAAGACTCCAGAAAAACTGGGCCATTGGCTGTCTGGTCATTCAGTGTGGTCCAAATGTAAAATTGATAGCTAGAGCCACTGATGGCTTGCATATCTACTTTATAATCTTCCAGGACAATTTTTGTATAAAACAGCTTTTAAAAATTGGGAAGAGGAATTTGAAGTAAACTTGATAAATGAGTAAAATGATTAGGGAATTTTGAGTTGTTAGTGTTGTCTCCCTCAGACTCTCTCAGAAGTCAGTAACAGAAATTTATTGGTCACTGATACATGGTGTGTTCATGATACCACAAGAAAAGTGCTTATTTTAGTTTTGCATTTTAAGTTTCAAAGGTGTCATTGACAACTAAAGCCAAAAATGTCTGCTCTGTAAACTCTGAGGAGATACAAAGAGCCAATGTAAAGTTGAAATGTGGAAGAAAGTTGTGTTTATCTTGCAAAATTTTCAGCATTAAGACATACACTGATTTCTAAAACAATTTAAACAAATCACAAATCTCTTATACTGAGTTAAGCTTCATTCTGACTTATGCTGCCATCTCAGATGCAATCTTACTTGTAAGTGTTAATTTCATTTCATGGCATTCACTTCTTAAGCACTAAGATTGACCTTTCTTCTGGAACACAACAATAACCCAGAAAATTGTTGTGCATCATCTCTCAATATTTGTTATATTAGAATTCCTTGATCATGTTTCCTTTTTCAAATTAAACAATCATCCTCAAGAATAATACTGTATGTTTTAAAATATATGTAGAACATGTAAATGATAATAAAGCAGGAAGCAGGACCTCCTATATTTTAAATGTCTCCATCAAGATGTTCCGTGACACATTTTCATGGCTATAAAAATACTAATGGCCAAACAATATTGTTGATCTTGATATTTCATACTTTTACACAAAACAATACACTTGGCTTGGGATACACTGTCCTTCTGTGCTACTACTGTTTATACTTGCCAACTTCATTTTTTTTTCAACTCCTTCCTTCTTGGCCAGACTAACTCAATTGGCACATTCTCCATAATGAGGGGTGGCAAATGTGAAGGCTGCTAAGTAAAACAATCTCAGACAAACATTCCTGAGGATTTCCTTTCTTTAGATGTCCTCTGTGATTCTATTTTCTCTCTTCCAATTTCACTGCCTTTGCAACCTCCATTGATATTTTCTACCTAACATAATTAGCAATTGATTTTTTTTTTTTTTTTTTTTTTGCTTTTCTTTTTGCAAAGTAAATATTGCCTTTGTTATAAGGGGTCTGGTGTTTTTCTAAGTCTTAGTCTTCTACATACTTATATATTGACATCTCAAGTCCATTCTGCCTTGATATTTCACCTCTATTTTCTCTCAAATTCTTTCTCTCCTCTTTACACAGCCACTATCTGCTTCCTTCAACTTCTTTTTTTATTATTATACTATAAGTTCTGGGATACATGTACAGAACATGCAGATTTGTTACACAGGTACACACATGCCATGGTGGTTTGCTGCACCCATCAACCCATCATCTATATTAGGTATCTCTCCTAATGCTATCCCTCCCCTATCCCCCACCCCCTAACAGGCCCTGGTGTGTGATGTTCCCCTCCCTGTCTCCATGTGTCTCATTGTTCAACTCCCACTTATGAGTGAGAAGATGCCGTGTTTGATTTTCTGTTCCTGTTAGTTTGCTGAGAATGATGGTTTGCAGCTTCATTCATGTCCCTGCAAAGGACATGAACACACCCTTTTTGGCGGCTGCATAGTATTCCATGGTGTGTACGTGCCACATTTTCTTTATCCAGTCTATCATTGATAGCCATTTGGGTTGGTTCCAAGTCTTTGCTATTGTGAATAGTACTGCAATAAACATACGTGTGCATGTGTCTTTATAGCAGAATGATTTATAATCCTTCTTTAAACACCTGGTCTTCCTATGCCAATGCATTTGGAGTGTCACATCCTAAACACTTGGCTGAAGATGTAAGTCATTTATTAAACTCCCCTGATAAATTTTTCAAATTTTTGTAACAACCTAAATAGATGTATTGAAAACAACTTTTCATACTCCTTTTCCCCACATATTGTCTCAAATCCCACAGTTTAACTGGTACCAAGTTTCTGATAATTTACACAATATTTTTACACCTGAGGCTTCTTTCTTAAAAAGCACCTGTCTAATCCATCAATTCCCTTCCTCTTTTCAAATCTCATTTGGATTTTTTTTTTCTTTTGACAATTTCTTCATGGTCTAATGATTAAATTCTTTCATTGATAAACCATAAATCTTTAGCCTTCAATTTTTGCATCTTAATTGTAGACATATTTCATTTAACTCTATTGGCATAAAATTATAAAATATCTAATTTATAATTGGCCTATTATACCCAAACACTTACTCCCAAATGTGGTTAAAGGGTATTTTTTAAGTAGGAAGGGGTTTTCATGGTTTTAAACAGCCTGTGACCCTACCAGAAACATTAATAAACACATCACTCAAGGTAAAATGAAAGATTTGTTCAAATAGGTACTATGAAGAGAAAATTATTAATTGCAAATACATATAAAATTACAAATTATATATTAAAACATGTGAAGTAAACTGAAGAGCTTTTTTCTGCCAGATTGGGCTATTAACACTAGCATTTGCTCTGAAGAAGTCAGTCACGTCCCTAGCGCCTTCTGTGAAATAGCAGTGAGCTGTATTCTTTATGCCACTACTGCAATGGTTTAAACAGAAAAACTGTCAATCACTTGCGCACATGCAGAATTAGAAGGCACTCAACACATCTTTCTGAGATTTTTCACAAGCCAATCTCTATATTCTTGAATTTGAGAGCTTCCAAGAATGCACATAAACCACAGGATGGTTTAAAAGCCATATAACCACCCATGGTAGTTATGATAGACATGTGAAAACCATAGGTTTCCAGAATCTTCTCATGGAGCCAGACCAGCCTCCACTTTGGAAGATGGTCTTAAGTGTAGTATTCCCTTTACATTTCTTTACAGATGTGAAGGTATCCCAAAGATAATGCTGGTCACTCTGTAGTAGCCATGGCTTCAAAAAGCCATTCAACTTTCAGATTAGGAAAGACTGGAGGAGACGACACAGAAAAATATAGGTTGTCATCTACCAGTCACTAGAGAAAATTTCTTTAACCTTAACAAAAAATTAAAACTACAGAAATTTACTCATTTATGTAGGTGTTTAAGCTAAGTGTAGGAGGCAATACACAGGCTGAAGAGAAGGAGGGAAATGGATAGGCAACTTTGCATCCCAACATAAGCCCCTATAAAGGTTGGAATCCATTTGAAAAAAGATACAAAGGGATTGCTGTTTCTAGGAATATGTTCATAGTAACAAATCTCAACATAATCCAACAATAAATTCTAAAAACATAAAAATAAAAGATGTTGTTTAATGCATGGCTGAGCTGATGGGAAAGTAATGGAATTCCGTTCTGGTCAAACACTGAAATGTTGAAATTACTATTTTATAAGTTCAGAAGCTTGTCTTTGCCTTGGGGATGGTATAGCAATTCCTGACAGCTTAGAGCCTAGGTTTTAATGACCTGCATGCCCTGCAGTCATTGGAGGCAAACATTGGAACCCATAGTACCAAGGAAAGTCAAATCTAAGAAAAATACTCATAAAACCCAGGTCTTGGAAGGGCAGTAGACTTAAGGCATAAATCAAGATTTTAAAATTGACCTGTAGAAAGACAGAGACTGTGAGACCACGTGCACACTATGGCCTTGGCTCTAGGTGAAGAGGTAAAATTCCTAGAAGTTCTCTAGGAATTTCTAATGACAAAATACCACTTATCTAGATTTAGAGGTTCAATTCACATTACTGTAATGCGCTACAACTCTGGGCCCCCACCAAAAAGGTTTGAAAATTTAGAATAAAAGTGATCTCACCTTAGCAGTGCCCTAAAGCACGAGATAAAAGCAATTTTATCAATCATTTTTAGATTGCAGTTTAACCCAGGCTTCTAAGAATTCTCACATAAATACCAAGAACAATTAGCTCAAAATCAGGAAACTCAGTAAATATGAGAAAGCAGCAATCAAGGAATCAGAACCTACATATTCAGAAGCTCAAAGAGTAAATATACTGTAATTATCATGTACAGACTATAAAATAAGGATGAAATTCCACTTCTACATGTTTAGAGAAATATATTGAAGAAACAAAAAAAATTACCAAATTGATTGAGCAGACTTGGAAAGTAACAATCAACATTATAAAAATAAAACACATAATATTTAAAATTGGAAATTCAGTGAATAATAAAAGAAAATAATAGACACAGATAAAAAGAGAACTGATCATCTAGAGTATAAACTACAAAGGATTAAAAAGATCTAGTTTGCAGCAGTGAGACAAAGAGATGGCAAATATTAAAAGAGGAAAAAGAGTAAGAACAAGGACAAGTGAATGACTCACATATGTCTGATTAGAGATTTATAAAGTTTTTTCTTGTTGTTTTGCTTTCTGCTTTTTTGTTTTTTAATTTTTATTTGTTTATTTATTATAATTTTTTTGAGACGGAGTTTTGCTCTGTTGCCCAGGCTGGAGTGCAGTGGTGTGATCTCAGCTCACTACAGCCTCTGCCTCCAGGTTCAATTCTCCTGCCTCAGCCTCCTGAGTAGATGGGATTACAGGCCCATGCCCCCATGGCTGGCTAATTTTTGTATTTTTAGTAGAGATGGGTTTTTGCCATGTTAGCTAGACTGGTCTCTAACTCGTGACCTCAAATGATCTGCCTGCCTCAGCCTCCCAAAGTGCTGGGATTACAGGTGTGAGCCACTGCGCCTGACCTAGAGATTCATGCAATTTTTAATTAGAGCTTTATACAGAAATTATAGAAGACAAACAGCATTTGAAAATATAATGGCAGACATTTGTGTTTGGGGGTTTTGTTCTTAGAATTGCTGACACTGATTTTCAGATATAAGGAGGCCAACAAAAGTGGAAAATAGTTCAAAATAAACTACACTTACACACCTCATAACAAAACAATAGAATGACAAAAAAAAAAAAAGTTCTTAGAAATAGAGTACATAGACAGATTACCTACAAAAGAAAGACAACTTGACAAACATCTTTTTTTTCCCCAGCAACAACGGTAGCCAGAAGACAGAAGAATTGTAACTTCAAAATGCTAAGAAAGTAGGGTTGAGAGGAAGAAAAAATACATTATCAATTGAAGTTTTCTGCCAACTGACCCCTACTAATGGTACTTCTAAAGGATGTAGTTCGAGAAGGAAAATTATCCAAGAGGTCTGTGATGCTAGATGTAATGGCAAGTAAAATAATTCGTAAGCATATAGATAAACTTTAACAAACAACGACACAATGAAACAAAATAATTGTGTCTAATTTTTGAGGTTTTAAAAAAGAAAGAACTAAATTCTAGAAGTTAAGTCAATCCACCATTGCTGTGTGGAATAAGAAAGTAGGGAGTTTAAAGTAAAATACATTAAAATCTACAGATTAACCATTTATAAAAAAATAAAAACAAAAATAAAATGCCAAGCTAGTAGAAAGGAAAGATAGCACAAGAGGCTAAAATGTGTCTTTTCAAAAAATAAGAGAAGTATTTTTATTTCTTCTTCTTGGGCAAATAACAAGTACAAAATGGAAAGAACAAATAAAGGGCAAAAAATTAAATGAAAGAAATGCATCTAAATACATTTTTTAAAACACAACCATGAGATGTTCACAAAGAAGAAATAAATAATGGCCCAGAAACATATAAAAATTATCAACTTTATGTGTCATTAGGAAAATGTAAATTAAAATCACAAAGAAATATAATTTCATAACTGCCAAATTGGTGAAGGTTAAAACTTTGACAATATTAATTGTTTCCAAGTATATGAAGCAATGGAGACTCTCATAAACCATTTCTAAGAGTGGAAAGCTGTTTGCTATTGCCTGGAAAAGTTGAACATATAGCCACTTGACAGCACAGCCATTCCATGGCTAGGGATTATAGGAGTTGATGGAATAAATAGAGGAGCTACTTACAGCTAGTGGCAATCAATTATTCAGGTAATCAATAACCAGTTATTGAGCTCCCACTGCGCAGGCCTTGCCCATCTGCTCCCAAGACTGAATAGCATATATATATACATATATATGTGTGTTTATATATATATAGAGCATATATATACATATATGTGTATATGTATACACACACACACGTGTGTGTGTATATATATGTATGTATATATATGCCATCCCAGATGCAACAGAATGCAGGTTTATATTGATGTTAGGAGCGCTTGCCCTAGAGAAACTGTCATGCCTATGTTTCAGGAGATATATAAAAGAATGCTTGTAGCAGATTTTTTCACAATAAGAAATAACTTTTTTAAAAGCCAAATATCTCTCAGCTATAGAAAGGATAAATAAATTAGAGTATATTTATTCAATGAGATGTTGTGCATTGATGGAAATGAATGAACCATGGGATTACACAACCACATCAACAAAGATGAATGGATCACAAAAATACATTGAGCAGAAAAGAGAGTGAAGAAATGATGATTCCATTTACACAAAGTTATAACCAAGCAAAAGTGAACAAAATACTAATTAGAAATATGTGTACATGTGCTAAAATTGTACGAAAATATAAGAGACTCATTAACATAAAATTAAGGAGATGTTTCCTCAGGATATGAAGAGAAGGAAAAAGACACACAATGTTCTAATCCTTAAGCTTTGTGGGTCTTTTTGAGTATTATTCCTTCACACACATGAATGTATATATATATGATCTTTTAAATGACCGACATATAAAACAATAGAAAATGTTTAATAAAATTGTGGAAAGATTCCTTGAGCTTTAAGTGAGCATAACACCCTGTGATAAAAAGAAGATCTGAGAACCCATAAGTTTGGCAGATATATTACAACTTCCTAGAAGGTTATATGGATTCAAATTTCTCCTGTGGTTTGTGTATGTTTTGGAAACTCTAAGATTGAAGAATGTCAAGCAACAAATAGTTGCTGCCAGGTGTTCTGTACTTTATTCTGAAGTTTTAAAGTGTAAGAGTATGTAATACTTGTTACTAATTTTTTATTAACTGGAATTAAAACTTTATATCTAAAAGGTCAGATTGAAGAAATGAATTTCCATTTTATAATTTCGGGCATTTTAATATATTTGTGTTCACATTGATGTTGAAGTTGATGCTTAAAACTATATATGTTGACTATTTGGTTTTGAACATGATTCCCAGCTTTGGATTTTAAGGGAGGCTTCTGAGTAGTTAATTTATTACTAAACAATTCAGCTATAAATTGGACAGTATTTTTAAAAATTGAATTCGATCCTTTTTATTTGTGTATTTATTCAGGACTAATTTGAATGTAAATCCATTCTCAATGATGAGTTTTGCTATTATTATGAGATTTATATTCTATGTGGTAGGTCTGGAGCTGCACCACAGAACTAATAAATCTTTATATCTAACAATTAGAGCCTGCTTTATGCTTTATATGTATTATCTTCAATCTTCACCAAGACTCTGCAAAGCTGATGTTTTATTCCCACTTTTCCTGAGGAAACTGAAAAATTTAGTATCCTTACCTTGATTCCACAAATAAGAGATGGATAGGATTCAAATTCCATATACTAGTTTAGAAAGTTAAATTGGGGTTATAGGCAGGAAGTTTTTAATGTATGAAAATAGAATACAGTGAAAAAAATACAATAATGGGGTTCACATTAGATTTTTAATTACTTAGCAGTCAGCAATTTTGTCTTCTACATTGTTTATTTATTAAGAAAAGATCCAGTGATTTTCTAGTGAGTCTCTGGGAATTAATCTTAATGGGACTTACAGCTGCCAATCAAATGCATTGGGGTCAAAGGCTGCCCTAGCCTCCCAACTACAACTTGACTATCACTCCTTGTTTGGAGGACGTTGATGGAGAATTATCTAAAACAGTGATTCTCAAACTTTAATGTGCTTATAAATCACCATGGATCTGATTCCTAGAGACTCAGGATATGCTTACATAAATATATCAGCTTGTTGAAACTGTCCAGATTAATCCATTTGGGTGAAAGCTCTATTATTCAAATATCTGGAAATTTTTTCCAGGAAATTTTTGACATCAACTGTGGTCCTATTTCATTATGTGAGAATGTATTTCTAATATATTTGATTGGGTATTATCACATTCCTCAACTTTCACAGAAAAATGAATTCCTACCCCACACCATGACTAAATTCATAGAATTTCTGCACTTCAGGTATTTATCAGGAAAATAATTACCTCATACACATTGTCACTACTTATAAAAAGCTCACTTAATATGAATAATTTATGGAGAATCTTTTAAAACAGTGTTTCTCAAACTTTTAAGTACTTATAAATCACTACAGATCTTCTGATTCAATAGATCGGGCTGAGGCCTAAGATTCTATATTTCTAACAAATTCCTAGGTGATAACAATGCTACTGACCCATGGACAACACATAGAGTAGACAGGGCCAAAAATATATTCCCCCACTCCTCAAGATACCTTCAAATCTATCTCTAATTGAAACTAAGACAGCATGTAGGTAAACTTAAACAAACAATGACATAATTAAACAAAATAGTTGTGCTGCTGTTGAGGCAGAAATGGCAAGAAGAAAAGGCTGCACATGTTCAGTACAGATGCAATTTAAAATATATATATATTTGATCTGCAGTTGGTTGAATCCATAGATGCAGAACCTATGGATAAGGATGGCCAACTGTTCTAGGATAATATTGTTTCCACACCACCTCCACAACAACCAACACCTCCAAGCCCTCCCACCCCTGAAAAAGTGCTTTCACCAAATTGCACTTCAGGCTTATAAATAAAATGAGGGTCAATATTTAATATACTACTACATTTTATGAAAGTATATGTCTTAGTACCTTACAGTCAATGCTTCATATCTGCTGGTTCTGCATCTGCAGATTCAACCAACAGTGGACTAGAAATATGTTTTTTTATGGCCAGGCGCGGTGGCTCACGCCTGTAATCCCAGCACTTTGGGAGGCTGAGACGGGTGGATCATGAGGTCAGGCGATCGAGACCATCCTGGCTAACACGGTGAAACTCTGTCTACTAAAAGTACAAAAACAAAATTAGCCAGGCATGGTGGTGGGTGCCTGTAGTCCCAGCTACTTGGGATGCTGAGGCGGAAGAATGGCATGAACCTGGGAGGCAGAGCTTGCTGTGAGCGGAGATTGCGCCACTGCACTCCAGCCTGGGCAACAACAAAAAAAAAAAGAAAAAAATATATATATATGCTTTTTACAAAACAATAAGAAATTAGAATACATCAATCAAAATATACAAGGAAAAAAACAATAGAGTATAACAACTATTTACATGCTATTTACATCATACTATGTATTATAAGTAAGCTAGAGATGATGTAAAGTATAGGGGAGGGTGTGTATAAGTTATACAAAAAATACTATGCCACTTTATATAAGGAATTTGAACATTACTGGAATTTGCTGAATATCAGTTCAGAACCTCGAATACTAATTTGGACACTGGAAGCAATCCCCCATGCATATGGTGAGATAACTATTCATTATATTTATTTCATAGTACCCTCTTAATTATCATCTACATGGTACATATTTCTGGTTTGTTTGCATTTATTTTATGGAAACACTCTGAATCAAGTGACCAAAAATTATATCCTCTTTTATTAATCGCTAAAATGTCCACAGCCAAATTTAGGGCCTTCTTATTACAAACATCTAATATAACAAATTCTGAATCTGTATACTTACCTAAATCTTAATTTCTTATTCTCCATTTTCTTTTCCATAACACCTGATGTCTTTATTTATGTAACATTTCATGTTGTATAGATTTTTATAAGGTATCATAAATTCTTCATGAAAGAATGTAATAATTTTTAAAATAATTTAATAAAGTTAATAATAGCTATAATATAGTAAGTCCTTATTATAACCCACTAATACTATGCTAAGCCCTTTTCATATACGATTATCTATTTTTTGTTGGTTATCAGTTTGTCTTTTTTTATGCACTCTTGTTTTGGAATAGAAGAATCAATAAAAAATCCAAAATATTCAAAACCAACACTATTTAGAGGGCAATTTAACAGTATATAACAAATGACAAACCAAAAAGGTGAGAGTAGGAAAGGTACCAAAAATTCCACTGCAAGGAATTTATTGTAAAAATATTAAATCTACAGAAACTTTACTACAAATATAGTGTATTACATTTTGCCAAAGCACTGTTCAATTGCCAAATAACCAAAAAACAAGTTTTATTTCCATAAATAGGATATTGCTGTCATTGATTTCATGGTAAGAAATATATTAATCTATACAGAAAGATTAATTTTGAAAAAATAGTGGCTATTAAGTATTGTTATACTAATTGTGGTTGATTTTCTCCTTATTTTGCTTATCTGAGTTTTCTTCAAAATACATGTATTGAAAGCATAATTTTAAAAAATCTTAACACATGATAAAAGACAAATGTTAAAAGGCAAAGGTTAAAAGTTATCTTACATGTTTGGTTCAAGAGTAAAACTGGAATCAGATTAGGAATCAATCACTGAGGACTAAAGTATCTTAAAATAATCTTTCATCATTAATATGGCATCAATTGTTTGATATTTCCTAACACAACAACGTGGTGTAGCCTCTTAATTACTATCAACCAGGTCTTACCATTTGTGACCTATTCTTCATTACTAGGATCCCGTAAGTGTCGAAGTTTTGGGTTTGTGTTCCTATGATAGACTCAATCCTTCCATCTAGCCAATGCAACATGCCTTGCCTGTGGTTGAAAAAGTTGTCTTCCAATGAATGTTAGAGGGTGTTAGAAAATAGAAGAAGAGAAATCAACAAGAAAACTCCCTGACAAAATGAGAATGGCCACTGATTTCAGAGAAGAGGGATGGTTAAAGAAAAACCAAAAGTCAATTTCAGAACAAATAAATTAAGGACTGTATGAGTCTTTGTTGTCAATATAGAAAAAAAATTACAGCAAAATGTAGACAACATCCTAAATTCAGAATTTTTTACCTTTTTTCCTCTTAATATTATAGCTGTGTTTTTCACTGCTTTTGAACTATGTGTATATATGCACACTTGTGACATGTGTGTCCTCATCTCCTTATCTTTCCTGGTCTCCTTCACCAACTACTACCACCACTACTATTACTATTAGTACTAATGCTACAAGTCTACAATTCTAAGACTCTGAAATATAAAAAGCTCTGAAAACCAACAAATTTTTCGTAACATACTTAAGGGCAAAACTTAACACTGACCAACACAAGGCCTATATAACGGCCTCTGTCCACCACTTAATGAGAATATGCATATGCAACAAATATTAACAAGTGTAATTACTGGTTTGAATGTGAATCCACTTATCTTCTTACCTTTCTAAAATTTAAAATTTTCAGAATTCTTACATATGTGTAGGCCCAAGAGTTTCAAATAAAGGATTATGGATCTATACAACTAATATAAACTACAACTATTACCACTGCTGCTGCATGTGTTATACAACTTTGCCTTTATGTAGCTCTATATTCGTTATTCCAGATCATTCTAATAGCTCATCAGCCTACAGGTGTAAAACTAAAGATCTATCTATTGTTTAATGGATACACGACTTTTAAAACATTTTAGCTGATCATTTTTTAAAAAAGTACTGCAAATTTAAACAAGCACAATATTAACAGCCACAATATCCAAAGCCTGTAGTCATAACCCTAACTACTAGCACTTTCTAAGTCTTCTTATTATTACTATTGAAATTTTTATTCATATTCAACATCCATGTCTGGTGCATTTTGTTTGATGAAAACAAGCTAATTAGTGCTAAACCTTCCCTAGTTCATAAATTTATTCCTAAGAACATTAAAAGGAAGTCAAGTGAGACATGTTCGGTAACAGATGTTTGCCTTATTTGGCTGCCTTTTTACAGTTTGTTCTCTTTCATTACTTTTTAAGAAATTTAGTTAATGTTCCCTTTACTAGAGAACAAGCATACCTAGCTTCCCAGGAGGTGATGCGGGGGGGTGGGAGGAGGGATTCCCCAGGGCAGGCACAGTCTGTTCATTTTCTTAATCTACTATCTGCTCAAATGCTCTCTACATTCAACTTTTCATTCTCCCATCCAGGTATTCACTTGTGTGATTTCACAATCACATATCCATTTATCTCACCAAAGAATGCCTATGTTGACACAACCGTAGAACTAAAACTATTGTTAACAGTATTACTAATGTGTATGGGCCTAGTGCTCCCCAAATATCTTTCCCACATAAGGATATCTCAGAGCAAAAGGTCAATTATGATTGAGAATTGGGTTGAATATTTTGGCTTCTACGGTAAAGAAAGATTATGAAGTGGCCTCCAAAAGCAAAAAGTCAATGGCCTTTTATAATAAAGGAAACTAAAAATACAGTATTAAGAGTTTTCTCTATAATATTAAATTCATTAAAAAATACACATTTAAAATTATACTACTTATTGACCTAAACCTCACATTTGAAAATCATTTATGGGTGGGACTGTGATGTGGTTTAGGAGGTGGCATGTTGGTATATTTAAGTAACATTACAACTCAAATCTTGCATTTGCCAAAAGTGCTTTCTTTCAAAACTCTATGAGAATAGTTGAATATATATCTTGATCTATTTACTGCTAAATAAATTATGTATGTAGTACATTCTCCCAATAAGTATCTTCTAAGCTAGGAAAATAGTAGGGTTATTATCTAAAAAGAAACATTAAGTAAAATAAAGTAAATGATGGTTGTAAAAATACACTTTAGGCCCAGATAATATTGCTGCAAGAAAACATTACTATTAAAATGTGGGCTTTTATTCTGGTGCTACACCGGTCTTGGAGCAGTGAACTTGGGGTGTATGTGACCCAGTATGACACCAGCTGTAATAGCCAAGGGAATGCAATGCCTATATAACCCCTCCCCCAACTCCAGGCAGTGAAGCTCAGAGAGAGATTTCTGCTTGGGGGAAGGCAGTGAAAGAGTACAGACAACTTTGTCTTGCAACTTGAATACCAGCTCAGCCATAGTGAAGTAAAGTACCAGAGAAATTCCTTGAAACCCCTGATTCCAGGCCTTTGCTCCTGGATGGTGTTTCTAAACCCACCTTCAGCCAGAAGGAAATCCACGGCTCTGATAGGACTGACCCAGTCTTGGCAAGATTCACCACCTTCTGACTAAAATGGCATTGAGCCTTGAATAAACAAAAGAGGAAGCAAGGCAGTATTTGCTGTGGGCCTTGGGTGAAACCCAGTTCTGTGCTGGTTTGCAAGGCTTCAGCTGGGAACCTGCACAGTGCCATTTGTGATGGCCATAGGAGTATCAGCATCACCCCTCTCCCAGCTCCAGGTAGCCCAGTACAAAGAGAGACTCCTTCTGTTTGGAGGAAACAGAGGAAATACAGTGAGAGACTTTGCCTGGTAACCCAAGAGTTGCAATATTCCTGGGTTTACCAGGAACACTGGTGTACCATAGTGCTGAAACAGCTGCAGTGACCACAGCCTTCGGTCACAACACTCAATCCCCTTTAAACTACTAGAAGGCCCTCTCAAGAAGTATGAATACAAACAAGCCTAAACCACAAAGACTGAAATAAATACCTAATTTGTCAATGTACAGACATCAGTGAACATCCACAAGCATCAAGAACATCCAAGAAAACATGAACACACCAAACTGACAAAATAAGGCACTAATGATCATTCCTGGAGTGATGAAGATATGTGAGCTTCTAGATAGGGAATTCAAACTAGCTGTCTTGAGGAAGCTCAATGAACTTCTAGATAATACATAGAAGGAATTTAGAATTCTATCAAACAAATTTAACAAAGAGATTAAAATAATTTTTTAAATCAAGCAGAAATTCTAGAGCTGAAAAATTCAATTGACAAACTGAAGAATGCACTAGAGTCTCTCAACTGAAGAATTGCTCAAGCAGAACAAATAATTAATGATCTCAAAGACAAGCTATTTCAAAGTACATAAAAGAGAAAAAAGAAAAAATACAATGAAACACACATACAACATCTAGCAAATAGCCTCAAAGGAGCAAATCTAAGAGTTACTGGCCTTAAAGAAGATATAAACACAGAGAGATCAGGGTAGAAAGTTTACTCAAAGAAATAATAACAGAGAACTTTCCAAATCTAGAGAAAGATATTAATACCCATATACAAGAAGGTCAAAGAATACCAAGCAGATTCAACCCAAATAAGACTACCACAAGGCATATAATAATCAAAGTCTTACAGATCAAGGATAAAGAAATGATCCTAAATCAGTAAAAGAAAACAAAACGAAATCACATGTAAAGGAGCTCTGACAAGTCTGACAACAGGCTCCTGAGGCCAGGAGGGAGTAGGACAACATTTTCAAATTGCTGAAGAAAAAACACAACTAGAATGTTATATCCCGTAAAATTATCATTCAAATACAAATAAATACTTTCCCAAACAAACAAAAGATGAGAGATTTCATTGACACCAGACCTGTCTTACAAGAAATACTAAAGGGAATTTGTTCAATCTGAGAAAAAAAAAAAGATGTTAGAGAGCAATAAGAAATCATCTTGAAGGTATAAAACTCACTGCTAAAAGTACACAACACAGAATACTCTAACAATGTAATTGTGATGTGTAAACCACTCATATCTTTAGTAGAAAAACTAAAAGATAAATATAACAAAAATAATAACTGCAACTTGTTAAGAGATAAATAATATAAAAGATATACAGATAATAAAAAGTCAAAAAAAAGGAAGCATGAGGTTAAAATATAGAGTATTTTAGTTTTCTCTTTGTTTTCTTTGCAATAAGAGTTAAGTTGTCATCAGTTTAAAATAATTCATTGTAAGATGTTATTTGTAAACCTTATGATAGCCACAAAACAAAAACCTATTTTAGGTACATAACATTTTAAGAAAAGAAATTAAAACATACTACCAAAAAAATCACTTTTACACAAAGGAAGATGGATGGAAGGAAGGAAGGGAGGGAAGGAAAAAGGAGACAAATAATAAAATGGCAGTAGTAAGTCCTTACTCATGAATAATAACATTGAATGTAAATGAACTAAATTTTCCAATCAAAATACATAGAGTGGCTGAATGGATTTAAAACACAAGACACAACAAGATGATGCCTACAGGAAATTCACTTCACCTACAGACACACATAGACTCAAAATAAAGGAATGGAAAAAAAAAAAATACTTCATGCCAGTGGAAACCAAAAAAAAGAGTAGGAATGGCTATACTTATCAGATAAAAGAGATTTCAAGACAAAAAATATAAAAAGGAACAAAGAAGGTTATTATATAATGGTAGAGGAGACAATACAGCACGAGGATATAACAATTTCCAAATTATATTCATCCAACACTGGAGCACCCAGAAATATAAAGCAAATTTTATTAGAACTAAAGACAAATATGGACTCCAATATAACAGCAGGGAACATGAACACTCTACTTTCAGCATTAGGCAGATAATCTAGACAGAAAATCAATGAAGAAACATTAGACTTAATCTTCATTTTAGACCAAATGATCTGAATAGACATTTATGGAATATTTTATTCAACAGCAGCAAAATACACATTCTTCTCCTCGATATATGGAATATTCTCTAGGATAAACTATATGTTATGCCGCAAAACAAATCTCAAGTTTAAAAACATTGAAATCATATGAGGTACCTTTTCTAACTACAATGGAATAAAATAGAAATCAATAACAAGAAGAACTTTGAAAATGGTAGAAATATACGGAAATTAATATGTTCCCAAATGATCAGTGGGTCAATTAAAAAATTGAGGAACAAATTGAAAACTTTCTTGAAACAAATGAAAATGAAAACATGACATACCAAAACCTATGGGATACAGCAAAAGCAGCACTGAATGAAATTTATTGCAATAAATGCCTACATCAAAAAAGCAGAAAACAGTCAAATAACCTAATGATACCTCTTAAAGAACAAGAGAAGCAAGAACAAACCAAAACCAAAATTAATATAAGAAAAAAAATTAAAGATCAGAGCAGACATAAATGAAATGAAAACAACACCATGAAGAATCAAAAACCAAAAAGTTGATATTTTAAAAGGACAACGAAATGAACAAAAATTTAACCAGACTGAAAAAAAAGACAGAAGACCCAATAAATAAAATGAGAAGTGAAAACGAAGATATTAAATTGATACCACAGAAATTCAAAGGATCATTAGAGACTATAATTAGCAACTATATGTTAACCAATTGGAAAGCCTATAAAAAATGAATAAACTCCTAGACACATACAACCTACGAAGATTGAGCCATGAAGAAATAAAAAACCTGAATAGACCAACAACTAGTATTGAGATAGAAGCAATAATTTAAAAATCTCCCATCAAAGAAAAGTCCAGGACCTGACGACTTCACTGTTGAATTCTACCAAACATTTAAAAAACAGCTAATACCAATCATACTCAAACAAGTTTTTTAAAAAATTGAGGAGGTATACTTCCAAACTCATTCTACAAGGCCAGTATTATGCTGATACAAAACCAGACAAAGCCAAAACAAAACCAAAGAAAACTACAGGCCAATATCTTGACCATAGATACAAAAATCCTCCAAAAATACTAGCAAAAAAATTCAACGATACATTAAAAAGATCATTCATCATGATTAAATGGGATTTATCCCAGGGATGCAAAGATGGAAAAACACACAGATCAATAAATGTAATACCTCATACGAACAGAATGAAGGACAAAAATCATGATTGTTTCAATAGATGCTGAGAAACAGTTTGACAAAATTCAGCATCCCTTTATGATAAAACCTCTTGACAAACTCAGTATAGCGGGAACATACCTCAACATAACAAAAGCCATAGAAGACAAACCCACAACCAATATCATTCTGAATGGAGAAAAACTGAAAGCCTTTCCTCTACTATCTGGGACAAGACAAGGATGTCCACTTTCACCACTTTTATTCAGCGTAGTACTATAAGTTTTAGACAGAGTACTTAACAAGAAAAATAAAGGGCATCAAAATTGAAAAGGAAAAAGCCAAATTATCCTAGTTTACAGATTATATGATCATCTATTTATAAAAACATAAATACTCCACCAAAAAAATTAGAACTGAAAACAAATTCAGCAAAGTTGAATAATATAAAATCAACTTACACAAATCAGTAGCACATTTATATGCTAACTGCAGGCAATCTGAAAAAGAAACCAACAAAGTAATTCTATTTATAATAGCCACAAATAAAAACACCTAGGAATACAGTTAACCAAAGAAGTAAAATATCTCTACAAGGAAAACTATAAAACATTGATGAAAGAAATTGAAGAGGACAAAATAATGGAAGGATATTCCAATGTTCATGAATTGGAAGAACCAGTTTTGTTAACATGTCTATACTACACAAAGCAATCTACAAATTCAGTGGAAAACATATCAAAATACCAATGGCATTCTTCACAGAAATAAAAAAAAAAAATCCTAAAATGTATATGGAACTGCAAAAGACCCTGAATACCCAAAGCAATCCTAGTAAAAACTATAAAGCTGGAGGCATTACATTACCTGACTACAACGCTATAGATATGAAAACAGCATGATAGTGGCATAAAAACAGACAAATAGACCAATGGAACAGAATAGAGAAACAAGAAGTAAATTCATGCATTTACAGTAAACTCATTTTCAACAAAGATGCCAAGAACATGGCCTGGGAAAATAACAGTCTTCAATAAATGGTGCTGGGAAAACTGAACATCCATAGGCATTAGAATGAAACTAGCCCCCATATCTCACCTTATACAAAACTCAAACAAAATGAATTAAAGGCTTAAATATAAGACTTGAAACTATGAAAATACTAGAATAAAACATTGGGTAAACAGTTTAGGATGTAGGTCTTGGCAAAGATTTCTTGAGTAAGACCTAAAAAGCACAGGAAGCCAAAGCAGAAATTAACAAATGGGATCATATTAAGTTAAAAAGCTGCTTCACAGCAAAGAAATCAACGAAGTAGAGACAGCCAACAAATGGGGGAAAATATTTGCAAACTACCACCTAACAAGGGATTAGTAACCAAAATATATAAAAAGTTCAAACAACTCAATAGGAAAAGACAAATAATCTGATTTTAAAATAGGCAAAATATCTGAATAGTCATTTCTCAGAAGAAGACATAAAAATGGACAAGTATAAGAAAAAATGGTCAACATCACTATCATCAGAGAAATACAAATCAAGACCACAGTAAAACATCATCTCAACCCAGTTAAAATGGTTTTTATTTAAAAAAAAAAATAGAATAATGGATGCTGGTGAGAATTCGGAGAAATGGAAAATGTAAATTACTACACCCACTATGAAGAACAGTATGGAGTGTCGTCAAAAAACTAAAAATAGAACTACTACATGATTCACCAACCCCACTGCTGGGAATATATCCAAAGGAAAGGAAATCAGTATGTCAAAGAGATAGCTGCACTTATGTTTGTTGCACCACTATTCACAAATCCAAGATATGGTTATCAACCTAAAAGTCCATCAACAGATGAATGAATAAAGAAAGTATGGTGCATATACAAAATAGAATATTATTCGGGCATAAAAAAGGATGAAATCCTGTCACTTGCAATAACATGAATGGAACTGGAGGACATTATATAAAATGAAATAAGCCAGGCACAAAAAATGAATATTGCACGTTCTCACTCATATATGAGAGCTAAAAAATAATTTTATCTCACGGAGAGAGAGAGTAAAACGATGGTTACCAGAGGCTGGGAAGAGTAAAGGGGAAGGTGAGATAAAGAAGAGATGGTTAATGGGTACAAAAATATAGTTAGACAGAGAGAATAAGATCTAGTGTTTGGTAGAACAGTAGGGCAACTATGGTTAACTATGATTGATTGTATATTTCAAAATAACTTAAAAAGTAAAATTGGAATGTTCCTAACTTTATGTTAGAAAATAATAAATGCTTGAGATTTGATAATGACATGTTGTATCAAAATGTCATATGTACCCCATGAAAATGTACTATTATGTATTTACAATGCTTAACAATATTTTTTTATTATTTGTAAAGAAAAGAGGCTTAATTGGCTCACAATGCTACATGGCTGGGGAGACCTCAAGAAACTTAAAATCATGGTGGAAGATGAAGGGAAGCAGGGCACATCTTACATGGTGGAAGGAGAGAGAAAGAGAGCAAAGGAGGAAGTGCCACACACTTTCAAACAACCAGATCTTGTGGAAACTCACTATCAAGGGGGATGTCCATTCCCACGACTCAATTACCTTTTATGTAAGAAAGCATATCTACAATGACTTTATTATAGCAAATTACAATTTTGATAAGAGTAACTAAGCTGTAAAGAGTTCCTCCAAGTAGAGTATGTTATATTTATCTCTCTTCCAATGAAATCAAAGACCAAATTTCTTATGTCCCTGTTTCCACTCCTCCCTTAACAATGCAGGCTTCTCTGTTTTGAGTTTTCCCAGTTACATCTTGTCTTCTGAATTGATCAAACAATTTCACATCAAGATGACTTACAACTTCATATCCATTAGGATGTGAAGCACCAGAAAATATAAGAAAATGGGGAGAAACTGGAACCCTCGTGCATTGCTAGTGGGAAGGTAAAATGGTACAGCTGCTGTGGAAAATGATATGGCTATTCCTCAAAAAATTAAACAGGGAAATGCAATATATTCTAGCAATTACACTTCTGGGTATACACCCAGAAGAAGTAAAAGTAGAACTCAAACAATATCTGTGCACCCATGTTCGTAGCAACGTTATTCAAAATATCCAAAAGGTGGAAGCAACCCAAGTGGCCACTGATGGGAGAATGGATAAAAAAAATGTAGTATATACATGCAATGTAATATTATTTGGCCTTTTTAAGAAAGAAATTCTGACACATGATGCAATGTGTATAAACCTTAAAAACATGCTGAGATAAGCCAGCCACAAAAGAACAAATATTCTATGATTCTGTTTATGAGACACCTAGAGTAGTCAAATTAATGAAAACAGAAAGTAGAATGGTGGTTTCCAGGGAATCAAGGGAGGGACATACAGACAATTAGTGTTTACTGTATAGAGTTTCAGTATGGGAAGATAAAAAAGCTTTTTTGCACTATCCATATGGGAGATGGATAGTGATGACGGTTACACACAATGTGATTGTGATGAATGTCAAAAAACTATAAACTTAAAAATAGTTAAAATGGTAAAATTTATGTTATGTATATTTTACAAAATATGAATTTATAAACAATAATTTTAAATTATTTTCATTATTTAAAATGAAAAAAGACTACTTATAACTTGGTGTTTACACGGACACAGGGAGGGGAACAACACACACTGGGCATGTTGGGTGGCAGTGGGGTGTGGGGAGGGGAGGGAGAGCATAAGGACAAATAGCTAATGCATTCAGGGCTTAAAACCTATGTGTCGGGTTGATAGGTGCAGCAAACTACCATGGCACACATATACCTATGTAAAAAACCCAAACCTAGGTGCCAGGTTGATAGGTGCAGCAAACCACCATGGCACATGTATACCTATGTAACAAACCTACACGTTCTGCACATGTATCCTGGAACTTTTTTTTTTTTTTTTTTTTGAGATGGAGTTTCACTTTTGTTGCCCAGGCTGGAGTGCAATGGTGCTGTCTCATCACCACAACCTCCACCTTCTGGGTTCAAGTGATTCTCCTGCCTCAGTCTCCCGAGTAACTGGGATTACAGGCATGCACCACCACGCCTGGCTAATTTTGTATTTTTAGTAGAGATGGGGTTTCTTCAGATTGGTCAGGCTGGTCTTGAACTCCTGACCTCAGATGATCGCCTGCCTCAGCCTCCCAAAGTGCTGGGATTACAGGTATGAGCCACTGCACCCAGCCAATATCCTGGAACTTAAAGTAAACTGAAAACAAACAAACAAACAAAAAAAGAACTTGGGTGTTTGATTCCTGTTATAAGTGTTGGTATTTTAAAGAATAAACAAAAGGGGAATCCTTACTAAAACTTCCATTTAAACTTCCAGTGGTGAAAATTGAAAATGAAGTGAGCAGCAAAAAAAAATTTGAGTCTTTGAATATCATTCTCTCATATTTATTCAGACATAGCCCCACCCATGTAGTTGGTACACAAGGGTAAGATATAAACCTTTATTATCTCTAACTGAACAGGTACAAAAGGTCACTTTATTGACCATCTGGTGTCCACTCCAGTACACCCCAAATTTTCAGTTTATAAACACCTAAAGTCTCCATCCAAAAAAACTATTAGAACAGATAAATGCATTCAGTAAAGTTTCAAGATATAAAATCAATGTACAAAAAATTAGCAGCATTTCAATATACCAATAATGATCAAGTGAGAAACCAAATCAATAACTCAATCCCATTTATAATAGGTACAGAAAAAAAAAAGCCACCAAGGAATACGTTTAAGCTAGGGAGGAAAAGATCTCAAGAAGGAAAACTAAAAAATACTGATGAAAGAAATCACAGATGGCACAAACAAATGGAAAAGCATCCCAGTCTCATGAATTGGAAGGATAAAAATAGTTTAAATGATCATACTGCCCAAGGCAATGTATAGATTTAATACAATTCCTGTCAAATTACCAATGCCATTCTTCACAGGATTAGAACAAATAATCCTAAAATTTATATGGAAGCAAAAAAGAGCCTGAATAGCCAAAGTAATCCTAAGCAAAAATGATAAAACTAGAGGTATCACATTACCTGACTTCAAATTATATAAGACTATAATAATCAAAACAGCATGATAATGGTTCAAAAATAGACACATACATCAATGGAAGAATAAATAACCCAGAAATAAAGTTACATTATTACAACCAAGTGATCTTTGACAAAGTCAACTAAAAAATACATTGGGGAAAGGACACCCTATTCAAGAAATGGTGCTGGTAAAACTGGAAAGCCATATGCAGAAGAATAAAACTGGACCCCTATATCTCACTGTATGTAAGAATTAACTCAAGATGGATTAAAGACTTAAACTTAAGACCTGAAACCACAAAAATCCTAGAAGAAAACCTAGGAAAAACTCTTGTGGACATTGGCCTTGGCAAAGAATTTACAGATAAGCCCTCAAAAGGAAATGCAACGAAAACAAAAATGGACAAATGAGATCTCATTAAACTGAAAATCTCCTGCACAAGATAAGAAATAATTAAAGGAACAGACAACTTACCAAATGGGAGAAAATATTTGCAAACATGCATCTGACAAAAGGTTAATATCCAGAATTTAGTAGAAACACAAACAACAAGAAAAAAACAAATAATCCCATTAAAAAGTGGGCAAAGGACATAAGTGGACATTTTTCAAAACAAGACACACAAGCAGCCAACAAACATATGAAAAAATGCTCCACATCACTAATCACCAAAGAAATGCAAATTAAAACCACAATGAAACACCATCTTACACATCAGAGTGGCTACTGAAATGTCAAAAACAATAGACGTTGGTGAGGATGCAGAGAAAAGGGAACATTTATACAATTAGTGGAAATATAAGTTAGTACACCCTCTATGGGAAACAGTCTGCAGATTTCTCAAAACTAAAAATAGAACTACCCTTCAGTTCAGCAATCCAACTACTGGGTATCTACCCAAACAAAAAGAAATCATTGTATCAAAAAAGATACACACATTCATTATGTTTATGGCAGCACTGTTTACAGTAACAAAGTCATGAAATAAACGTAAATGTCCATCAATAGATGGTTGGATTAAAAATATGGGAAATATATATATACATACACACACCGTGGAATACTACTCAGTCATATAAGAGAATGAAATCATGTATTTTTGTGGGCGCCTGTAGTCCTAGCTACTCAGGAGGCTGAGGCAGGAGAATGGCGTGAACCCGGGAGGCGGAGCTTGCAGTGAGCTGAGATCCGGCCACTGCACTCCAGTCTGGGCGACAGAGCGAGACTCCGCCTCAAAAAAAAAAAAAAAAAAAAAAAAGAAAGAAATCATGTATTTTGAAGCAATGTGGATGGAATTGGAGGCCATTATCCTACGCAAAATGACTCAGAAGCAGAAAGTCAAAAACCACATGTTTTCACTTGTAAATGGGAGCTAAACTATGGATAGCAATGGTCATCCAATAGACATTGGAGATGCTGATAGGTGGGATGGGATAGGGGTGAGGGATGAAATGCTATCTATTGTGGACAATGTACATTATTGAGGTGACAGCTACACTGAAAGCCCAGACCTCAGCACAATATAACTATCCATGTAAAACAACTAACTGCACTATCGCTAAATCTATAAAAACAAACTTAATAAAAACATTAAAAATAAAATAAAATTAGTTTTAGTAAATTTGACTCACAAGGAATTTAGCAACATATGTTAAATATTATATATTAATAACTTAAAAGTTTTGGTTTACAGAAAAAAAATAAAAATTCACCATGTGTTATTTAAAATGACAGAGTAAGAACTATTCAACAGGTAGATAAAATAATTTTGTAAAATATATTTCAGTTGTCTAATGATGTTATGGACTAAATTGTGTCCCTTTGAAATTCATATGTAGAAGTTCAAACCACCACTGTATCTTAATTTGGAAATAAGGCCTTTAAGGAGGTAATTAAGATTAAATGACGTCATAAGGGTAGGGTCCTAATCCAATATGACACCAAGGATGCATTAGCACAGAAGAAAGACAACGTGGCCAGGCACAGTGGCTGACACCTGTAATGCCAGCACTTCGGGAGGGTAAAGTGGGCAGATCACCTAAGGTCAGGAGTTTGAGACCAGCCTAACTAATATGGTGAAACCTCGTCTCCACTAAAAATACAAAAATTATCCAGGCACAGTGGCAAACATCTGTAATCCCAGCTACTCAGAAGGCTGAGGCACAAGAATCACTTAAACCCGGCAGGTGGAGGTTACAGTGAGCTGAGATCACGCCATTGCAGTCCAGCCTGAGCAACAGAATGAGACTCCATCTCAAACAAAAAGAAGAAAGACAATGTGAGGACACAATGAGAAGGTAGCAGTCTGCAAGCCAAGGAAAGCGGTCTCAGTAGAAACCAATGCTGCTAGCAACTTTATCTTGGACTTCCAGCCTCCAGAACAGTAAGAAAATAAATTTTCGTTATTTAATCCATCCAGTCTGTGGTATTTTGTAATAGCAGCAAATGGCAAGTCCAGGAAAAAAAAAAATCAGTGATATGAAAAGAAAGAAAAAGATAAAGAAGATAAAGGACAGGACAGACATATTCACACACAGAACAGAACATATAGGAGATGCAAGAAACCCAGACATATTTATAGACACTGAGAAACACAATATTGTAAAATAGCATTACATGGTCTTTTAAGAAATTGTTGCTAAAGATGTCTGAATAATATGAGTTTCTTCTGCTATTCACATGTATATATTAGGACATGCTTTGAGAAATAGATGAATTTAAAGTACCAATTCTGCTTTAAGATCACAAGTTCTCATGTCCTGGATTAGAGCCTTCATTCAGAAAACCATCAACATGTGGTCATAAAACTGCCCTTGGAGTTTTTAATCCTTTCATTATTATGCCTTTAACAGATATCTACATTCTCCCCTTACCTTCATTATGTTTTCTTGATAGCCTATGTACCATGACAAAAATAGTTGAGGTGCTAACACATTTGGGGCAAACCATGTGATGATCACTTTAACTAATGCTCTTCAAATAAAAAATGACACGCATATTGTGGGATTGGGTGATCAGCAAGATTTACACAAGACACAAGAACAGAACTAAAGCACTGCTTCAGAAAAAAATGAATTTCAGTGGAGAACTATCTTAGGACGGAAATAGGTCCATAGTAAAATATCAAGTTGTTTCATCAAAATTAACCCAATAATTTACTGGAAAAATGATAATTCAAATCTACATCCAGTTTTATAAATACTTACAGTATAATAATCCCGAAATATTGATGATGATTGAGAGAAAGTAACTCGACCGGAGTCATAAGCCAAAGAGAAAGACCTTGTTGGCACAAATCCTCTCCAGTCATAGAATGCTTTGTCTGTTAGAAACATCAATGCAGGTTAAAACAATATTTATCCGGGAAAAGTACACACTGACTATATTGCTTAATGTTGCAAAGAGTAAAGCAAATCATCTTTATGGCCTCACTATTCTGTATTAAAATCACAGTCATCTAATCAGAGAGAAATGAAGAAATGATAGGACTGCATAGAGAGAGGCTTCAATTAACTGGCGCCTTCATATGGTAAGGCTCTCGTGTTTTTATTGCACAGTGTGCCCATCAGAAAAAGAGTAGGTTCATTCTCTTCACTATCTCCTCCTGAAGAACATCAACCTCTTTTTTTTTTAAAGGAGGCTTAAAGCAAAATCATATTTGCGAATAGCACTTATAAAAATAAAAGGAAAACCTCTCTGTATTACACACTTTAAAAGAAAATTCAGTATTTTATAAGGCACATGTTTTGATATTGCAAAGTAAATTAAATTATGAAAAGTGTTTAAGGTAAATAGGTTGAAAGCACAAAAGGTTAGCCAGCATCGCCACATATTTCTTCTGTCTCATGGCAGTTGGTACATAAGATTTCTACAGGAACCTTTATTCTTTAATCATAGGAAGGAGATTTAAGATTGATTTGTCCATTTTTTTCTCAGAGATATTAATCATTTAAAAAGAAGAAAATTCAGTTCAATCCTCCCATCCAAATGAACCAAACTATTTTCATATTTCCAATTTTCCTTCATATATGTATATATGTGTATCTATATAGTCTTTCCTGAAACTTTCAATGTAATAAAGTCATCCATGGACTGCTTAGTTGTATATAAATTTATAGAAAACTCAAGAAGTAATAAATTCTCTCACTTCACTGTTTCAATTTATTTACAGGATCATAAGTTGAGTGGTCTATGGGGAGGCGACGAAGTAACATAAAACAATAAAAAGGTAATGTTATCTCAGAGACATTCTAATCATTACATACACATTCTACCTCATCCATTTCAGTCAAGAGTCTCTGAACTCTTTCAAACAGGCAAAATCTCTTGAAGAGGCAACACAATCATATATTTCAATCAAAATTCAATGTGAATCAGTGGAATTCTTTTTTTTTTTTTTTTTTTTTTTTTTTTTTTTGGAGACATAGTCTCACTCTTTCTCCCAGGCTGGAGTGCCCTGGCGGGATCTCGGCTCACTGCATTGCAAGCTTCCCCTCGCGGGGTTCATGCCATTCTCCTGCCTCAGCCTCTTGAGTAGCTGGGACTATAGCCACCTGCCACCATGTCCGGCTAATTTTTTGTATTTTTTAGTATAGACGGGCTTTCACAGTGTTAGCCAGGATGGTCTCCAACTCAAAATTCTTTAATGGAAGCAAAGGCCAATAACAAGTAGCTTGTAAAGAATCTGAGCATTTTAGTACCTAAGAAGAAGATAGCAAGGAAAAGGCCATGCCCTTTATATTTTCATTTGGCAGCTTTATAAGACCAAGGGAGTATAAAAGAGTAACACAAGAGTTATTAAGATGTATACACGCTTACATTTCTTTTCTTTTTTTTTTTTTTTTTGAGACGGAGTCTCACTCTGTCACCCAGGCTGGAGTGCTGTGGCTGGATCTCAGCTCACTGCAAGCTCCGCCTCCCGGGTTCACGCCATTCTCCTGCCTCAGCCTCCTGGGTAGCTGGGACTACAGGCGCCACCACCTCGCCCAGCTAGTTTTTTGTAGTTTTTAGTAGAGATGGGGTTTCACCGTGTTAGCCAGGATGGTCTGGATCTCCTGACCTCGTGATCCGCCCATCTTGGCCTCCCAAAGTGCTGGGATTACAGGCTTGAGCCACCGCGCCCGGCCAACACGTTTACATTTCTTATGAAGCCCTCTTAATGAATTCAAAGCATTCTCCAACTCATCAGCATTATTCCTGACCTACCCACTCCCCTTAATGCACCATTACATACAATAAACGATATCTCATATTTTAGATAATCATGCTTCTCTTTCCAATCTTCTTTTTGAATTTATAAACTGTTTCAAGGCAAGGACTATAACTTACCTGGAACAGCTCTGTGTTTCTGATTTATTAGCAATGTGAATGAGGTAGCTATGAAAACACTGGTGAATAAGAAGGAGGATACTGAACATTCCCAACACAAAGAAATGACAAATATCTGAGATGATAAATATATTAACTACCCTGATCTGATCACTGTACATTATATGTATAAAAACATCACTCTGTACTCCCATGAATGTGTACAATTATTATTTGTTAATTTAAAAAATAAAATTAAATAAATAAATAAAATTCCTCTGTGATTAAAAAAAGAATTGGTCTGAAAAGGTTAAAGCTTACAGGCAAAGAGGTTATCTTCTTGATACTGAAGAGTCCAACCCAATATATGAAACTAAAACCTACATGACTTATTTTTCCAATAGTGTCCAGAGCATTTTCAAATGTTTTATCTTGTTTACTCACAAAGCAGACTCACAGAGTTGAAAACACCATGCATTATTTTCTCCCAGTATATAGGTATCATACTAGAAAATATAGCTATAACTTTTCTGGAAGCAGTAAAGCCTCCACTAAAATCCTCAAGGTAATCATTCACATACTGATGTATGCTAATGACTCCCCCTTAGAAGCCAGGCACAGAAGATGACATGCAACAAATTCCAGTTTATTCCACAAAGTCGGTCGAAAGTTACAAGCTAATAGTTTGATGAAGACCAAAGTCATTAATCAGACTAAATCTTCACAAACCCTTCCTGGAGTCAACAATCTTCACAGATAATGCCACATAGAAATAAAGGTTCTGAATCCCAGGGGTGTATGTGTGTGTGTGTGTATGTGTGTGTGTGTGTACATATCTGCACAAGAGTAGGCTATATATTGATAGATGGAACAGAAATCTTGTCAGTAATCCCAGTTATCAGTCAGCAGGACAGAAGAAAATATCGTAAGAGTAAACAAATCTGAGGAAAACTCAATATCAAGATTTGGAAAGAAACCAAAATGGTCACCTCAGTTTAACAAGGAGTTAAAAAGTAGCTATCCTTGAACATAAAAAAATTTGTTAATTAACTACTCATACTGATATCTGACTTTGCATTTCTTCAATATTTCAGACTATCATCAAAAAATATTAATTAATGTTAGCATGCTGCCTTTCTGCATATCTAATTTGCATATCGACTTAAAAGTTTTTCGCTTGCTTTGTATGCACCATAAAACTGAATATAATGGTGTGCCCCAAGTGTCTGTGTGTGTCTGTGTGCACGCACGTGCGTGTGCTCCTGGATTAGAAACTGATTTGGCATTGACTACAAGGCTAACCAACAAAACTGTAAGAGTGAAAGGTCCCATAGAATCCAACAGAAATAAATACATGAAGAAACAGAAAATCCTTAAAAATGGACTTTTAAAATTCTTATTTTTAGATATTTTTCACCAGACCATCTCCCCTCATTTTCTAGCATCATCTTGATGTTTATAATGATAATCATTTTTCAATTTTATTTTCTGTTTTTATTCAAATTTATGTAGTTGACAATTAGCCAATTATTTACACAGGTGGGAGACATTTCCAAAACCTAATAAGCAGTTGTTATTTTAGAAGTTTAAATTATACAAATGACTCACAGAAAACTGAAAAGATCGTATATGACAGGTGATAATGTCAGGGAATGAGAAACAAGGGAAAGAAAAAGGAAGGAAAGAAAAATTCTTAGGTAGCTAAAACAGTCCCCACATCTGTAATTTTTGTAGTGACAAATATTATCTTCGTATCGGAAATGAATAGATTGGTTCAATTCACCTGGATATCAGCAAAAGACCCAAAGGCAATAGTAGTTCAGCGTTTAAAAATACACTGTTTTAGTCAACTTAGAAACCAAATGCTCTTAAGAAATAGTCTGTATATCTGCCTTCCAGAGTAGAAGGAAGTTCAAATGAAAATGAATCTTTATTAGGATATGATAAAAACCAAAGACATTACTGGGTTTAGTGGTCCTGTGTCCCTAGAGCCTCTTTTATGCCAAGCTCGTTCTGTTTCCCTTTTATCAATTCTCTCGTATCAATTAATTCTTTGAGTTAATTGCACATGCAGTTTTAATCTGTAGGTAATTACAAACAATTAATAGTTAGGAGACAGAATTAGCAGTTCTTAGTTTGATTATCTATATAATTAAAAGGGGTGGTAAACTAGAGTTGACAAATAGCATCTTAATCATTTGAATAATCAAACCCCAGAAGCTTGCTTGGGTGGCTGAATTCCATCTGTTACATTAGTTTAAATTTTAGAATTAATGACTGAAATGTCCATTTAAATCAGTTCTTATGTGTTGAATTTATGGTACAAAATGAACAAGGCATATACTCTAAAATTACTGAAACCACCTTCTTTTGTTTGTTTATAATAAGCTGTTTCCAAAAGGATTCAATTAAAACAAAGATTTGTAGAGTAGAAAAAGTAATATATTTTCCTTGCCCATTGGAAGTGTTCATGGAGGTGACATCTCTATAACAAAGACTGATAAACAAGAGAAAAGTATAAGTTTGTTTATCAAAGTTTTGTGTAACATGGGAAGCTTCAGAAATGAAGACCCAAAGACTCAGGGAAAACTATATTTTTTATGAAGAATGGACAGTCATGTAGAAGTATGACTGGACAAAAATGCAGTATGACCTTATGGTAGTAAACTAGGGGAAACTCAGCAAGGCCTATTTCTTCAGATTTGTCTTGGCTTCCAGGTATGGGGCAGGACATTTGTCACAAGAGAGTCTTCAGGAGGGAAGGTAGGACGTCAGAGAGTGAATTTCCTGGGTTTTATGGCTAGCTTTGGAGTAAAGGAATTCTAGTTTCTATGTCCAGCTTCTAGGGAGAAAAATCCAGAGAGAGCTTCCTGCTTCTACTGTCCTCTCAATCCCTGCAGCTCAAAATACTCAGTATGCCAAGAGACCACATTTTTGGGGTATCGTGTTCTGAGTCCTGACAGATTCGATAGACTAAATTATGTACATCTAGTGAATGCCGGTTAATAATAATGGATACCGTTTCTATGTTATAAAATATCTAAGAAATATGGATAATTCTTTTCATACTATGTTCTGTTTAACACTTTGTGTGCTGTGATGGTTAATAATGAGTGTCAACTTGATTGGATTGGAGAATACAAAGTATTCATGCTGGGTGTGTCTGAGGGTGTTGCCAAAGGAGATTAGCATTTGAGTCAGTGGAATGGGAAAGGCAGACCCACCCTTAGCCTGGGTGGGCACAATCTAACCAGCTGCCAGCATGGCTAGAATATAAGCAGGCAGAAAAATAAGAAAAAAGAGACTGGCCTAGCCTCTCAGCTTACATCTTTCTCCCATGCTGGATGCTTCCTGCCGTCGAACATCAGACTCCAAGTTCTTCAGTTTTGGAACTTGGATTGGCTTTCCTTGCTCCTCAGCCTGCAGACAGCCTATTGTGGGACCTTTGTGATCTTGTGATTCTGTGAGTTATACTTAATAAACATATATATATATATATGAGTTTATAGCAAGTAAGACATACTTTTAATCCTTTTTTGGCTATCTGAAGAAACCAGAGGTTTGTAGATAGAGAGCAAATACTAAGAAGCAAATAAGCTTAAGGTAAGTCAGAATATATAAGGGAATTCATTCTGACTAGAAAAGAATGTGATATAGAACAGTAGCATTACTGTTGCGTAACATCTTTCTGAATTGCCAAGTATTCGAACAGTTGGGAAGATACTTTGAAGCTAATAGTAGATTTAAAAATCTTCAAGAAAATAATGACTTCTGGTTCAATATGGTCTGTTACCCTTGGCTGTGAGGCAGCCCCTTTACAATTTCAATAAATACTATAATGACAAAGGAGAAGATGAAAATCTCAAGGTCACAAAAAATAAATCTAATTTATTTACCAATTTGCAATTGAGAAGAAAATTTAATTAGGATAATGGAAATGAATTGAAGAAAGCAATCAGTGACTTTTACATAATAATATACTCACCCCTCCCTAATCTGAAAAACGGTAGAAAGATGCTTAATATCTCCCAAGGAAAAAAATACAGAAAAAAAAAAAAAGAATGAAAAATGTTTCTCTACAATGTAGGTGCTGCTTTAAAATAACTGATTCCCTTTTCCTACCTTCATCTACCACAATTCACGTAGACACTACAGCTCCAGGACAACAACTAGGAAAGAAAGCAGCCCTGACTTCAGCAGCAGTATTTGATACAGTCCTATGGAAAGGAAAGAGTTCTGTGTGGAGGCTGGGAAGGGCAGGTATTGATAACAATGCATAATGGAGATTGTAATTTTTCATGAGCTAAATAGCTGAAAATAATAAGAACGAAGGTGTAGAATAGGCAAGTCTCCACCTTAGCAGAGCTCAACTGTTTGAGACAGATGTCTGCAAGTTACCTGATCATCAATATAGAACTAGATTTTTCTCAGGGCTGAGAAAAATCCACACGTTCTTTCTATTTGTAATCACTCGCTGCATAAATCAATTTCTCCTTATCTGGGGCAGAGTAAATAAACTAGGGCCTATATTAATCATGGTAATACTTGTTAACACTTATTGAAGGCTCAAATTACTAAACAATTTACACACATTACCTGACCTATGCCGCAGAATAACCCTATGAGGCGGATGTTCCATTTGACAGAGGAGAAAACTTATTATGTCCCTTGCTCAAGTTCAGACAGAGGGTAAGAGGTTGTTTGAACCCAGATCTATCTTGAAGCTTACCTGTGACTGACACAAGGGAAAGGGTCTCTGGTAGACCAGTCAGAAACAGAACCATGTCCTAATCCCTGGAACCTATAAATGTTACCTTATATGGCAAAAGAGACTTTGCAACTGTGATTAAATAAAGGATTCTGAAATGGGGAGGGAGATTATCTGGGACTGTCCTGGTGGGCCCCACATGTAATCACAAGTGCCCTTACAAGAGAGGCAGAGGGAGACTTTACTACAGAAGAGAAGATGTGATGAGGCAAAAAATAGAATGGAGTGATGTGAAAAAGGGCTCCTGAGCCAAGGAATGCAGGTGGCCTCCAGAAGCTGGAAAAGACAAGGAAAGAGATTCTTCCCTAGTGTCTCTGGAAGGAACTACTCCTGCAGACACCTTGACTTAATTCAGTGAAATTGATTTCAAACTTCTAGCCTCTACAAATATAAGAAAAAATTGGGTATTGTTTCAAGTTACCAGGTTTTCGGTAATTTGTTACAGCAGCCTTAGGGAAACTAACACAGTCTACAATTCTAAAAATTCAGTAAAAGTGTTTAAGTCTAAAAATATTCTGCTAGACACATGGGAAAATTATAGAAAAGTGCTTGGCATTCTCACTATATTATAGTAAGCCAACTCCTTGAAATAGAAGTCAAAACAATAAGGAAATAACTAAGAGTTTAACAATAATAATAATTGTAAGTCAAATAAAAATGAAAATTAGCATTTTTAAAAGGGAAGAAATACAAAGAAACCAAAAATGTAATGGCAGAATAAAAATGTACTTCAGAGTTAGTAGGAGTATAAGTGACAGCATAGAATATCAAATGACTGGATTTGGCAAGCACTCCTAGAATGCAGAAGAAAAGCATCAAAGATGAGAATTATAAGAGAGAAGATTATAGATTAAAGAGCACAAAAATTAAATATCCATCAAAGGAACCACACACATTACTGAAGATGAAACTAGAACAATCAGAAATGAAGAAAATATACTACGTAATAATTTCCTGAGCTGAACGAAAGATTTGAATCATCTGACTATTGGAGTTTATTGAATTTTGGGGTAAGTTTATTAAAAGAGACTTGCATACAAATATATTCTGCAAAATTACAGGAGTAAAGAAAATTTAAATGATAAGAATAAAGAAAATTTCATACATATTCAAGAAGAAAAACATCTGCAAAGGTATAAACTCCAGGTTATTCTCAAATTTCTTCTGTGAAACAGCAAAAGAATCAACAAATAATAGACCACCAACAGAATTTTCAGGAAAGTGAAAAGTTAAATAAATTTTATAAACAAACTGTCTTCAATGTGTAAAGGCCAGGAAAAGAATCATTATCAAATATACCAATGCTCTGAAAATTTGCTCAGAAAACACTTAACTGAAGACTGAAGCATGAATCAATAAAAGAATTTAGAAACCACAGTATAAGAGAACTAGCAGTTCTTCGCCTCACCAGTATACTCAGTTCTCACAGGATCAGGTGCAGTTACATGGATACTACAGCTTGGTCTTAAAGCGTGGTCCTGCCTGGCTTCACCTCACAGTTTCTATTCTGCATATTCTACTTTCTTAGGAACCAAACCATTTTTCCCCCTAGGGTATAAACTTGAACTTACTCACAGTTCAAATGAAATGAGCTTTCAAACAGATTTCTATTCTATGATTATCCAAAGAAACAATAACCAGTTTGTACTGTTAGGCACTTGCAAAGACTAAACATTTTATTTGGTTTTGAACATGTACCCAGAGACCCAATATAATGGCGATTTTTATTTTCTTATAACTTAAATATGAATTTTCTCTGTTTTAGCAACTCAAACTGAATCACTTGAATCATGACCATGCCCTTCACAAAGCTCTTCTTTATATCATGGGAGCAGCCTCTGGGTGATCCTATAAAGCTGGGTGGCTTAACTAAGAGAAAAAAAAATAACAAGCAATTGTCTTTGGGCAGCAGAATACTAGGTGGCTGTCATGATAATGTTCTGTATTTTCCAAATGTTTTGCAATTAATCATAACCAATGGCAATTTTAGAGAAAACACATTAAAAATAAGTCTTTATAATTTTATGTAAAAATGGGCAAAAATTATGTAAAAATTATGAGCAAAGCAAGGTATGGAGAAAGCAAAATGAAGTTTAGAAATGTTTGCCTCTAAGGAAACATTAGATTGAGACTAAATTTCACTCATCTTTTTCTAAAGAGAACATTTTGTATTTGTAAAGGAGAAAATACAATTTGTTTAAACTTCCTTTAATAAAGATACATAATAAAATGAATGTTTCCTTTAAATATGCCCTCAGTGGCACCTTTGAGGGAGTGGGTGTGCGGTTGGCGGTGGGGGGGGGGGGGGGGGGGCAGTGTGTGAACCACAGTATCATTAGGTAAAAGTAAGAACTCACATTACCTTCCCAGGAAGGGAGACAGACAGCCTGCTGTGTCATAACAGCTTTACAAAACTTTGGTCTCAGGCTTACAAAGTGAAGACTCTTGATTAAGAAAATCGGAGGTCCTGATGACAAGTCTATCAAAGATTGACTTCTGCAATGTAGGGGCTACTATCTGGCTTCGTAATTTGAAAAAGCCTCTTGGATGGCAGCATACTTGTCATTTTCGTCAGGAAGCACCCTGCCAAACGCAGCTCTTGCGGGCAATGGGCTGCAAACTCCAGCAGGATTGGGACTGTGTCCCGAGCAGTTTTGCCGCCTGCATAACTGGCACTTTTGCCGCCTGCCGCCTCCACAGTTATTGGAACAGGATATGCACTAATTGTGTAGCACAAATGATTGTTCTGGTGAACTAAATGATACATGTTTTACAGATGACAGTGAAGTATAGGTTTCTAAATAAGCAAGACAGAGGTCCTGGGGAAAAGTGGACACCGAGTGATAATTTAAAGGGCATATTCTTAGTAGTCTACCTGAAAAGAAGCAACAATTAACTAGTCTTTTGTTTATCTCACATAATTTGATTTTTTTAAAAAAATACTTATTCCAAGTTTATCATATATTAATGAATCATATGTACCTTACCTATTTTAGCCAAGGCTTTGATGCCTAAACTCATACATCTCTGATGAAAATGAAAATTTGAAAAGACTTTTAGGAAAGTAATTGTCAGTAATAAAAGTCTTTTAAATGTTCATATTTTTTAATACCAATTTCTAAGAGTCTTTCCTAAGAAAATTATCTGAAATGTGACTAAAGGTTAACAAAACTGTTTATTATAGCATTATTTATAATAATTATACAGAAAACATTTAATATAGCAAGCTTGAGACTGCTACTCTTAGCAACATCTGCTTGTAAAGTTGACCTTCAGTTGATATCTTAGAACTCAGCAGGTAAACAATTCCTGATATAAAACTTTCCCTAAATGATAAGAGTGTCTCACTATACCCAGACCAATTGTGCAAGCAATATGGTTTTTGCTGAATACCTGCTTTCCTTCCAGAAAACCAGAATGTTGGTACATGCTAGGCACAGTATGCCTATGTGACTAGGCTCCAATAAAAATTGTGCGTACTAAGTTTTAAACAAGCATCCCAGGTATATAACACTTCACACATGTTATCATGACTTGTTGCTGGAGGAATTCAGGGCATCCTTTCTGACTCGACTGGGAGAGAACTATTGGACTCTTGCTCCCGGTTTCCTGTGGATTTCATTCCCTGTACCTCTTCCCTTTGCTGATTTTGCTTTGCAACCTTTCACTGTAATAAACCTTAGCCATGACTACAACCATATGCTAAGTACTGTGAGATCCTCTAATGAATAACCAAACTTGGGGTGGTCTTTGGGACTCCAACATAGAAATAAAACTGGAAAAAATATAAATGTAAATATAATATAAATGTCCAGAAATGGGAGACTGGGTAAATTTTACTATATCATACACTGACTTATTCCTCAACAACAAAAGTTATGCTCATGAAATATTTTACATTATAACTGTATTGTAAGAAAAAAGTCTCATATACCTTGTGCTTTTAATTATGGACCAAAAAAAGTCCATAAACAAAAAGACTTGACGAAATTGTGCCAAAATGATAAAAGTAGTAGCTTTTGGTTTGATCGATTTTTTTTTTTTTTTTTCTGTACTCTATTCTCTTATTTCTGAATGGGCTGATTGTGGAGTTCATGAAACCTTAAATATCTGACTTACATACAGCCACCTCTTAAGGAATGTTATTCTAATTGTTTTTTCTCCATATCAATTGCCATTGTACCTAAACCATGGTTTCACTGTGAAACCAGACTTGCCACTAAGCTTTGGAGTACAAGATTAGGAAGCAGTCTGTGAGTCTGAAGCAAACACATATGAGTTGGACATGAGTGATTAAGCACATTGGACATATTTGGCTCAAACTCTGCCCAGTTTGGTTTCTATACCACATAGAAATAACCTGATAAAATCAAATCTTACATGTTAACAGTTTAAAAGCTAGGTGAATAGAAGCAGGCCATGTTAACTGAGAGGTGAACCAACCTCACCAGTTCTCTCTGAAGCTGGTTGATAATCCCAGCATTGGGAAATCTAGAACCAAGAATGACAGGGGTCAAGGGATGACTTTCCATGATATCTTCACACATAAGCTCCATCACTAAAGGAAATTTCTACAGGTTTTATAAAGAAACAAACCTGAACATTTGGTTTTCCAGAATTTCTACAATGAAGAGGTATTTGATTGGTAATGTGAAAGAATGATTAAGCTTTAGAAAACAAAAACTACCTACAGAATGTATGGTCATAAATCTTTGGTATTTTATTTATTCACAGGTTATGCATGAGCTAGAATAATGGGTGCAAATTCTGAGCAAATTCAATGAGCTAGCCTTTTTAGGAAACAAAAATAAGAAACTAATCCCCTAAAAAAGAGTATTAATTTTGTTATTTTCATCAGTTTTTGATGACTGGTTTGTCAGAAGATTGAAGGTCACTAATGTAACATTATCTTTACTGAAAGCTCATTAACATAATACATTCAAAAGAGGAAAAAAAGATCCTGGAGACAAAAACAAAGGGATAACTACAGAACAAAATTTTAGCCCTGCCTATATCTATATATTCATTCCAAATGTTTTACTTTAGAAACTAGCTTGTCACCTTACAAGGTATGAACTGTATATGACTGGTGGGAACTTCACTAAATTGTAGGCATAGTAATGTGGAGAATTAAATTAAAAATCTGCGTTGGTACTGAGAGGCTCATGAAGTCCAAGTGATAAAGCTAAAGTAAAAGATAAAGATAAAAAGCAAATATCACACACAAATATAAGAAACAAGAATAGTGAAATGAGCTAAGGCAAAGACTTTCTATTATTGTGATCAATGTTTACAATTATTAGATGTACAGATTAGCCAATTTCTACCTATCCTTTTTAGTCCTCTCATCAGAAAGAAAGCAAAGTGTAACACAAATCATTATTTCTACTTGTTATCAATATAAGTAAAAGACTAAGTCTTAAGAGGATGAAGAAAAATCTGAATATCAATGCTTTGGATGTTATCTATGAA
This sequence comes from Piliocolobus tephrosceles, assembly GCF_002776525.5. NCBI lineage: Eukaryota > Metazoa > Chordata > Mammalia > Primates > Cercopithecidae > Piliocolobus > Piliocolobus tephrosceles. The sequence continues at coordinate 40,272,085 of NC_045436.1, read as the reverse complement.
GCTCAGATAGCCACATGGATTCTGCTTCCATTATTACTAATAATTGAAAATTGATGGTACTAATAAAATATTCTAAATATGCTCTGTCTTCTCCCTCCTACACACCAACAGATCAAATTCAACATAATTTGGTTCTTTTGAGAAACATAATATGTACTACTTTCATAGAAATTTTAAGAATTAAGAACAAAATTAAGTTTATTTTTCAATTTTTTTTCAATTTTTCAATATTTTTCAATATTTTTCAATATTTTTACTGGTCTTACTAACTACTATGTCCACATATGAACCTTCCCTCCAGTTAAACTACCCTACTACCTTAATCTAAAATAATCTCCACACAGTTGCCTAAGTCATGGTCCTCCAATAACCCATCCTCACTGATCTCTACCTTCCCAAAGTATGGGCAATTTTCAAGGCCAAGCTATACCGTTATTTTTTTTCTTTCCACTCATGATGGTACATTTTAATTCAAAGGAATGTGACGATGTGATAACAAAGATAACCCTGAATCTACTCTAATTATTAAAAGGTTAAATAATTCTCAGCTTTATCTTTTTCTTTTTCTTTTTCTTTTTTTCTTTTTCTTTTTTGAGACAGACTCTGATTGTTGCCCAGACTGGAGTGCAGTGACATGATCTCGGCTCACTGCAACCTCTGCCTCCCAGGTTCAAGCGATTCTCTTGCCTCAGCCTCCTGAGTAGCTGGAATTATAGGTACGTATCACCACATCTGGCTAATTTTTGTATTTTTAGTGGAGATGCGGTTTCACCATGTTGGCCAGCTGGTCTCAAACTCCCAAACTCAAGTGATCTGTCCACCTCAGCTTCTTAAAGTGAGCTTTTTCTTTTCAGTATTTGAAAAATATACCTTGCAATCACTTCACTGATCCTGATATGCTGACATGAATGACCATGGAGAAGGAGAACTACTAATATCCATCACAGGAACAGAAAACACCCCATTGCCTTGTACCATAGATTACAAAAGGGATTACCTTTCCTTGCATTCTAATTCAGCCACAAGACTGCAAATTTCTTATAAGACATGAATGACATCTAAAATTAATTTGTATTCCTATATACATATAGCACAGCATTTTGTATGGTCACGTTTCAAAACATGAACAAAAAGTCCTTAGTCAACACTTCTTTGCCTTTAAAACTCAGAGGACATTTTCACTTTCATTCTGTACATTTATAACAAAAGCCTTTATCCTTTTAAAAGATGGAAGCCAAAAAAGATGTAACAACTCTATCTGTATTTGAATGAAGCCTCTATCAAATATAATGAAACATGGACATTAGAACAATTACTATATATTAGTTCATATTAATATGTTGTTAATTTTAGGTGATGTATTTTGATTGTGCTTTAAGAAGAGATTCTTCATCTTTTATAAACAAGCTGAAAAATATTTATGAATGAATATCAAAGAATTTGCCTCATCTAATCCAAGCTGAGAAGGGAATTGGATGGGTGTGTGGATAAAATAATACTGGCCATGAATTCATAATTATTGGAGCTGGATATGGAGCTGGATGATGAATATTTGTGGATTTATTATCCTAGTTTCTTTACTTTTGTATATTTAGATTTTCCATAATAAAATGGTTTTTTACTTTGTTCCAAAATGCACAAACTTTTCCAATGCCAAGAAAAGTTTGAATTAAACATCTATTCATGAGGAAAAGAGATCAGACGCACAGCAAAACATGAATAATACTACTTTTCCAACAAAGTGTGACTTTAAAAAAGAAAGAATGGAACTGCATTATAAAGTGCTAGGAGGCATATCTAAGCAATCCCCCAAGCAACTCTCCAGATCCTCACGGGGTGACTGTTGAAAATACTGCAAACTCCTACATCAGAACTATTCTGTTAGAGCAAAGCATCAGAAATGTGTTTACTTGCTTATTAGCTATCTTCTCAACTAGAATGTAAGTGCCACTAGGTCAACTCTTTACTTTGTACTCCAGTATCTCTCCAGCAACAAGCAGTGCATCTAGCCCAGATAGCAGGTACTCAATACACATTTGTCAATTATTTCTATGTATAAAATATGCCCTCTCCTGCCTACTGCAAAGAGGTCATAAAGTATTATGAATGTTAAGCTATTAGAATACAAATTCATTTCAAAGTTTCCAATTTTATGTTCTTTTCTGAAAATAGCTTATCATTAACTTATCTATTTTGCATATTAAAAATTTACAAATAAAACCTGCATGCCTCTTCTCATGTTAGCCTTATGTCCACTGAGAGGTAGATAAAAACAAGAATTACCTCTCCAGTCCTAGAAAAGAAAAAAACTGAAACTCAGAATATATTGATAATCTGATGAGATTCCAACTCTGTTTTTTGACTCATAGTTCATTATTCTATACATTGTAGAAATACCTGTATATTTCTTTAAATTAGGGCCCATCAATTAATCAAGCATTTCCAGTACCATTATTCCTAGTAATAGAGGAAATAGATGCTGAGAGGTTGGACTCAGGCCCACAGAATACGAGATTTGAAAAATAAAATGCATTACACCAACTTTTAGGTACAATATTAAGAAATATCATTTAAAAATCTTAAAATATGTAGAGTTCTATGTTTACTTTAGACATAGAAAACCATAAATAAAAAAAGATCTTTCCCACTATAACAATGAGAATGAACCAGACAGTCTACAAAATAATGATTTCGTTTTTTAGCTAGAGTGCTATGGTCACAAGGCAATCTGATGAACTGCAATACAAAGTTGACAAACTCCTCCACAGAGACAGAACACAATACTATAATACCTTGGGCAGACCAAAGAGGAAGAGATGGCCACCACAGAAGCAGACAAGAAGAAAACAGATAAAATTTTAATTAATCTTTAAAGGCCAATTTTGACCCAAATTTGAGAGTATAGAATCCTCAGAAGCCCTGGACAAAAGGGGCAGCTGCACTGACTCTCCTACTCTTATGTAAGGGCTTCCACTGACTGGCAACAAGAAAGACTGGTGGCAGGAAAGGAGACCTAAGAGAGACCTCCTCCATGATGGAGGTGTGTGGATCTTCTTTTGGTTTGGAGGTGGAGCAGAAGAACCCAGAGAAGTCTATCTCCAATCCAAACACTGCATAAATGCTGCTGAGAAGGATCAGAAAAGCCACGCATGCCCCACCTCTACACTGATACTAGGCAAGAGCTGTATGCTGCTGGGGGAGGCACAAGAAACCCAAATCAGTTTATAAAGCCATTATAACCCTGATAGCAAATCAGACAAGGCAATCACAAGAAAGGAAAATTATAGACCAATGTCCTTGATGAACGTAGATACCAAAATCTTTAACAAAATTCTAGCAAATTAAATATATCAATATATGCAAAATATAAGATAAAGAAGATATTGATCACTTGGGTGTACACCAAGCATGCAAGGTTGGCTTTACATGTGAAAATTAATGAGTGTAACTTACTACCTTAAGAGACTAAAAGAGAAAAATCAAATAATTATTTAAATAGATGCATTATACAAAATTCAACACCCATTTACAGTTTTAAAAAAATACTTTTATTTATAGGAAACTGGGAATAAAAGGAAACCTTCTTATGCCAAGAAAGGGAAACTATAAAAAACCACTAGTTAATATTAGTGAAATATTTACTATCTTGCCTAAGATTTAAAAATAAGGCAGAATGTCTATAATCACTGCTTCTATTCAGCATTGTGCTAGAGTTTCTAATCAGTTAAATAAAATAAGAAAATGATAAGTAGACATAAAATTGGGGGGCAGGGAGTACAGCTGTTTTTATTAACAGATGATATGACCATATATGTAGAAATCCTAATGAATCCAAAAGAAAACCAGCAGAACTAGAAAGTGAATTTAGCAATGTTACAGTATACAAAGTAAATTAAAAATTAACTGTAATCTATATAGTAACTGAAACAATTAGAAAAATGTAAAATCAATATTAATTATAATAGTTTCAAGACTGAGTATTAAGGATAAATTTAATAAATAGCATGTAAGAACTTTACACTCAAAATATAGAATATTAAGAGACTAAAGAAGGCCTAAATTAATAAAGAGATACACTATATTCATGGATTGAAGACTTAATTTTAAGATTGTTATTCCATGTCCCTTCAATTCATAAATAGATTCAAAGTAATCCCAATTGAAATCACAGCAGGATTTTTGTGAATATTGACAAGATAATTTAAAATTTTACATGGAAAGGCAAAAGACACAAGAATAACTAAAACAATCTTAAAAAGAAATAAAACTGGAGGGCATACATGACATGACTTCAAGACTTAATATAAAGCTACAGTATTAAGATAATATGGTATTAGCAAGAGGATATACAAACAGACCAATGGAACAGAATGAGAGTACTTAAATCGACTTGCACATATAATATCAAAGACAAAGGTACCAAAGCAATTCAGTGGAGGAGGAAAAGTCTCTTCAACAAATGGTACTATCTTAAACCACACACACAAAACAATTTCAGGTGGCTCATAGGTCAAACTATGAAAGTTAAAACAACAAAGCTACCAGAGAAAAACTATAGAAAATATTCACAACCCTGGAACAGACAAAACAAAATCACACTATTTCAAAAACTGAAAAAAATGGACTTAATCAAAAATAAAAACTGTTCTTAAGAAAAGTCAAGAAAAACGTAGGCAAGCTACAGACTGTGAGTAAATATTCACAACACCTGACAAAGGACTTAAACTCAGAATATATACAGAGTTCTGCAATTCAATTATAAAAAGACAACTCAATTTTTAAAATGGGCAAAGGACACAGATTCTTCACAATAGAAAATAGACAAATAAAAAAAAAATATGCATGTGAGAAAGTGCCTAGTATCATCAGTCATCAGGTAAGGATGTGTAAATTGAAACTCCAATGGGTAAACCCACTCACATGATTAAAATGAGATTGACAACATAAAATGTAGAAGAGGATGTGGAGCAACTGAAACACTCATAGATGGCTGATGAGAATGTACAATGGTACGTGGGAAAACGCTTTTGTTTCTTAGTAAATATACATTTATGCTATGATCCAGCAATTCCACAGCCAGGTATTAAAAAAATGAATACATATGCCCACACAAATATGAATAAACAAATGCTGGTAGAAGCTTTATGCTAGATAAAACCTGGAAATAAGATAGATGTTCAATAATATAATGAATTGATACACTGTGGTATAGTCAAACAATGGACTACTACTCATTAATAAAAAGAATGAATTACTGATATACGCAAAAACATGGATAAATCTAAAAACATTATGCTAATTAAAAGCAGCCAGGCAGGAAAATATACATACTGTAGGATTCCATATATCAGCTACTGACTAATTCCGATCAGTGAATTAGCTTAGTCTAGGTAGATCCAATTAGCCAGTCATCTAAATAGCAACTGCTGATTCATCAAGGCTGTTCCAAAATGGCGGATGTGAGCAGCTCATGCATACACCCAGAAGGAAAGCAGGGCCCTGAAATACTAACCTGGACAGAAAGCATTACACGGCTTTACCATCAGCTTAAACTCTCCACTATCAGGGTTCAGTTTTGCTCGTTTCAAAGTCCCAAACTGGCAAAACTAAACTCTGATAATTGAAATCAGATCAGCATTTACTTCTAGAGGTAGAGGATGGAGCAAGGGTAAATTGCGAAGGAGCCAAAGGGAAATTTCTAAGGTGACATCTACTTGCCAAAACTGACTGAAAGGCACGTTTCAGATCTGGTCATTCACTGAATATAAATTATATTTCAATCAAAAAATGAAGACAGGGATTGGGTCAGGGGCTCACGCCTATAATACCAGCACTTTGGGAGGCTGAGACAGGAGGATCACTTGAGCCCACTGGTTTGTGACCAGCCTGGGCAACACAGGGAGACCTGTCTCTACAAAATTTTAAAAATTAGCTGCACGTGGTGGCATGCGCCTGTGGTCCCATCTACTTAGGAGGGCTGAGGTGGGAGGATTGCTTGAGCGCAGGAAATCAAGGCTGCAGTGAGCTATGATCGTGCTGCTGCACTCCAGACTGGGAAACAGGGTGAGACCCTGTCTTAAAAAAAAAGAAAAGACAAGTTAAATATTCAACTTATCTTCTATTAGTATCCCCACATAAGCAATTTATAAGCAATTTATATTATTCTTGTTATGGTGCCAAATCAAATTTGAGTCATATTCCTGAAAGCTCAAAAGCTCCTACCAAATATTTTAAAGATACTTTCTTAATTTAAAGTTCATCTTTAGGCCAGGTGCAGTGGCTCATGCCTATAATCCCAGCACTTTGCGAGGCTGAGGTGGGTGGATCACTTGAGCCCAGGAGTTTGAGACCAGCCTGGGAAATATGGCGAAACTCTATCTCTACAAAAACTAAAAAATAAAAAAATTAGCCAGGCATAGTGGCATGCAACTGTGGTCCCAGCTACTTGGAAGGCTGAAGTGGGAGGATCCCTTGAGACAGCGAGGTGGAGGTTGCATTGAGCCGAGACCACACCACTGCACTCCCGCCTGGGTGACACAGTGAGACAACTGCATCTTTAAAATAAAATATTTGCAAAATAAATTAGAGCATTTCAAAATCTAAAGTAGCCAACTCAATTTTCTGAAATTAAGCTCTTGTTCTTTCCCTAGCACATGCAATAAGTTTAAAAGTTATTTCTTGAATGCTGCATTCAGGTGGATTTCAAAGTATACTGAGAATCAAAATTCTTGTGGTTATTTTAAATTGACTTTAGAATTTTAGAACAATTGTTTTAATTTTAAAAATTTGTGGGTACATAGTAGGCATATATATTTATGGAGTGCTTGAGATATTTTCGTACAGGCATGTAACACATAATAATCACATCATGAAAAATTGCATATTCATCCCCTCAAGCATGTATCCTTTGTGTTACAAATAATCCAGTTATACTCTATTAGTTACTTTAAAATGCAGAACAATATCATATTAAATGATCAACAATTCAAGTATTAACACTTTATTCTAAACACAGTAATCAGTAAAGTTTAGTGCTTCACAATTTATAAATTAACCTCTACATAAACAATCTCACCTGGTCCTCACATTCACCCTGAGAAGTAGATGAAAGTGGTTTCCTCCCCCATTTTAAAAAAAGGCAAAGCTATCGTTTTCTCTTCTCTTAATATTCTTCCTTATATTGCTTGAAAATTCTCTTTTCTTTAAAACTGTCTTCCTTCTGGATTGCTTAAATTCTAACCACATTTTGCACTTCTATATCATCTTTGTTTAAGGCTTTTCCCATAGTTAACATCTTCAGTTTTTCTAAAGAAGTTATCCTTTTTATCCAACGTTGTGTTTGTGTGATTTTTTTCTCTCATTTTGAGGCCAATCTTTTGATACAAAGACAATTTAATGGAGTCGAGAATATATTAAAAGTTTTTTAACAACCGGATAATATCCCTGATCCACCTTTCAGAAAATGTGTTCATTCAGGCACAGTGGCTCACGCCTGTATAATCCCAGCACTTTAGGAGGCCGAGGCCAGTGGATCATCTAAGGTCAGGAGTTCAAGACCAGTCTGGTAAACATGGTAAAACCCTGTCCACACCAAAAATACAAAAATTAGCCGAGCGTGGTGGTGCACGCCTGTAGTCCCAGATACTCAGGAGGCTGAGGCAGGAGAATCACTTGAACCCAGGAAGCAGGGCTTGCAGTGAGCCGAGATCGTGCCACTGCACTCCAGCCTGGGTGACAGAGTGAGATTCTGTTTCAAAAAAAAAAGTATTCTCATTTTAATTGATGCTCAAATATTTAACTCTGAAGAAACAAAACAATAGAAAAATAGAAAAGAATTATAATAAAAAGATAAAATAATTATGTTATTTAGCCAGTTTATTTAATGTTTTTCTCTACATCTATTTATTAATTCTGATTGAAATTATTTTTAAAAGACCCAGGATATTACAATCACTCACAAAATCCTTCCCCATATTTAATTATGCACTATTTCAGAAACACTGAAATTGGAGAAAAATTAAAAATACCGTTTTAAAAATCAATGTCCTACAAATTAATTGAAGAAAAACACTTTCATTCATATACAGTTAGATGAAAATGATTTGGGGCAATTAAAGATCACGAAAAACATAAGCAAAAATATTTTTTAAAGTCTGTATGTTTTCTCTTTTTGTAAATGGGATGTAAATGGTCTCATTTTTCAAACACAATAAGAGAAAAATGCATCAGTCATTTAAATGTATTTTTAACATATTTCCCAACCATATTTTCCCCTACAGAGGAATTCAGCAAAATATTATAATATCAGAAAAGAAAAATTTAGAACATTAAAATTATCATTATTTCCATGATTTGGTTTCTTTGCTGTTCCTTAAGTCAGATAAGGCTCATAAAGTGTTATATAGCATGATTGTAATTTACAAGGGTCATGAATTATTAACGCTAATTTTTAAAACATATGCCAGAGAAACTACCTTGGGGATAAAAAAGATTGTTAATCTGTTTGGGAAATTGTCTTTTAAAAAAGGCAAACTAGGGATAAGATCTTGATTTTGTATTCTAAAAAGTAGTTCAAAAATTAGTTATGAAAATTAGTCACTGTAGACAAATTAGCCAACATTAATACTTTGTCTATCTGTGGACAAAGTTAAATCTTCAGTGTGTATACTCAAGAAGAAATAGTCCAGACAGTGAACAAGGGGGAAAAGAATCAGAAAATGCTTGCACAGAGAGTTGCTTTATAGAGCTGAGAGTTTAAGTAATTAATATGACATTTAATAAATGGCGCTTTGAAGAACTGCTAAGCTTCAGTAAACTTTCAAGTCAAACCAACTTTGCTTATTATTTTAAAACAATAGAATTATAGTATATTTTGCCAGCATAATTTTACTACCTCATGTTTAAAAGATTCATATAGATGAAATGCTTGAAAGAAACATTGCATATATATAGCCACTGTATTTCCCAGTGGACACAGCTTAGCACAAACTGATAAAAATGAAAGGTTGTAAAATAAATCTATTTTCATACCCATTGGTGTGTAATTGAATAGATTCTTCAAATAGGTGCTATAAATTAATTCCAACTTTAAGGCAATGAAATATTTTGCCTCTTGCAAAGTAGTCAGGAATGACAAAAAGTATTTTCCTCCTTCAGCAAATAAGAGATATTCTGTGATCCCAACAGTTATTACCTTCATATATCTAAACTATAAACTCATCTATGGACTACACAGGAAAATTTGGAGCTCCTTCAAAGCTCAGTCATCCAAAGACAACAGAGATCCTCATTGGTTTAAAGTACATTTTAGAACACTAGAATATTGTTCCAGTATATTAAATTTGAGAATGACTTTCATTTTGCTATGAGTTAGAACACAATAATGAATAGTTCTCCTTAGATTTGGGATAGATTCAAAAATATATTTAGGGACACAAACAAGTCTACCGGTTCATAAAATTTGTGTCACTCTTTGCCATATGTATTCTAGAGAGAAACCATATGTTACTTTTTTTAAAAAATCATAATAATTGGTGGTTACTTAGCAGAACTCATACACAACATAGTACCTGCCCTAGAGTGGTTTATATTCTAAGAAATGTATATTCAATAAGAATCAGTAGCCTACAGTTCAGTACTTTGACCTTTTTAAAATTGTTTTAACTTTTTCCTTTTTTTCTTACTTAAAAATAAACAAAACGTTATTTACCACAGTTATGTTCAATCAAACAAGCAATACTTAACCAGACATAGGAACAACAACATAGCATGGTTTTCTTTGGGCCAAACTAATTGTAATGCCTAGCATTTCAGTTTTACACATGGAGCTATTGTCTACAACCTCAGCAGGTATTTATTTCATATTTACTAGATGCAGATAAACACTGAATACCTACTATGTGTCACGCATGTACCAAGTGTTGAGAATGCAAGACGAACAAGAAAAAACCCCAGGCTTTAAAAAGCATACCATCTAATGGGGAAAAGTAAATTAAAAAAATTCACTATCACTTTGTGCTAAGTGTTATCGTGGATTTATGTTGTGGAGGCTTGCTCAAAGACAAAGCAACTCTACCAGAGGAAGTCTAGGGATAGCTCCACAGCTGATGAGATGTTTAAGCTGGACATCGAAGGCTGGTAAGTAGGTCTACCAGGGGGTGAAAGAGATTCAGTTCCTCAGAATACAGCAACAATAAAAATGAGGAGATCAGGCTCTGAGTCTCTTGTTATCAGAGTACTCAAATCCTTTTTAGAGATCTCTATGACTTAAGTACCAAGCACTGTTAATCCAAACAGGAGGGTGTAAGTGAGAAAACCCAGTCAAAATCCAGAGGTTGCCAATGGTATTCAGAGATGCTTGGCAGTCAGGACAAGCCTTGGCAGTCAGGAACTTGTAAAAAACAAGTAATTGTTTAATACTGTGGCCTGTTCCTAGATGCTATAACTAGAAACTTCAAATAAATATCTCCAGTGGGTTACCCTTTAGATTCTTGTTTTAATTCCTGGGTTTACAGACTCCGCCTTCTTACTCTTAATATATTTCCGATCATAATTTTATATTAACTGATGATATATCCAGGCCTTATTCTTCATATTTAGTGGACTTTTTAGTGATAAAGTGGTCTAAATGGATACATGGTGATCAAACACCCAGTTTGCCCAAGACTGCCTTGCTTTTAGCACTGAAAATCATGCTCCAAGAAAACAGCTCCGTCTAAGGCAAACTGGGCCAATTGGTCACCCTAAAATTTCCTATTCCCAAAGCATCTAGCAAAATAAATGTTCAGCACCTCCTTTTCTAGTAAATTTGTTTTTTTTTAATCTACTATTGTAAAATATAACATGGAGAAAAGCATTTAAATTATATACCTACAGTTTTTAATAGTGGGCCACTTAGCAGAAACAATATAGATGCTACCACCCAGAATCCTTCCTTCCCAAAATACTTTTCCTCCCCCAAGAGCTAACAACTTTCCTAACTTTTCTTGTAAATATTTGCCTTCTTAAAACAAAATAAACTTGCCAATGGTGTTAAACTGTAAATCTTAGCTTTAACTTTTTATTTGAATTTGATCTACCAAGACACTTTTATGTTTTGCTTTTATTGATCAACATTGTTCATAAAACTGATTTCTGTTATTGCATGCAAATGTAGATTGTCTACTTTTTTGTTATATAGTCTTATCTTGAATGCATATTCCACAATTTATTTATCTATTGAACTGTTGGTGACATTTGAATTGTTAGAAGTTTGAGGTTATTACAGAGTATGCTGCTGTGAACATTCCCGTATGTTCATCCTGGAGTACATGTGCAAGAGGTTCTCTAGGACTGTGCTAGTGTGGTCCACAGATTAGCAGAACCTTCAACATGTGGGAGTCTGATATAAATGCAGATGCTCAGGCCTCATTCCAGACCTACTGAATAAGAATTTCCATTTTAACAACATTCATTTGCACATTAAGGTCTGTGTGAATAGTATGCACAGAAAAATAAAAGAAGCACTCCCCCAGAATATAACGTAAAGAGTGCAATCACTGGAATTAAACTTTACTTGGCACCAGCAGTCTACCAGCCTTCCGTATCCTCACCAACACTTTGTACTGTCAGTCTTTTAGATCTATAACTATCTGGTGGGTATAGACTAGATTCTCCTACATTTGCTTTCATATTCTTAATCACTAATGAGATTGAGCATCTTTCTATAAGTTCATAGAGGATTTCGATTTCTGCATTTTAAACCTCATTTTCTAGTCCTCAGTCCAGTTTTCTGTTGGGTTGTTCCTCATTTACTCTTTAGTTTCCAGAAATGTCTTATACATGTAGGTTTTTTAAAATTGTTGGTTATATGTATTACAAGTTTTTTGCAAGCCAGAGTGGCTTATCATTTCATTCCTTTATTTGATGAACAGAAGTTCTTAATTTTAATGTAACTTAATCAGTTTTTTAATTGATGTTTGTGATTATGCATCTTCTTTAAGAAATCCTATCCTACTGCAAAATCAGTGTATTTTCCTATATTGTCTGCAGAAGTTAAAAAATCCACATTTTTAAATTTTTTAATTGAAATATAACTCATGCAGAAAATTGAACATAAGAATTCAACTTTAGGAATTTTCACAAACTTCTTGGTTAATAGTGCTTAGATTAAGAACCAGAACATTTCAAGCAATCCAGGAGCCCCTCTGATGCTCCCCTTTAATCAGCACTGCCTAAAAGTAAGGTAAACTGAGACAGCTGTCCAATTTCACCTTTTTCTATGATGATAATTTCTCTATTGTGTATTGAAAAATCACTTTTTTTTCCATTCATACATAGCACTGCCTTTTTAGTATACAAAATATGCATATAGGGTGCAGATCCCTTGGCAAAGTCACAGCCCCAGACTGACCTGGAGATTACTTTCCCAAGGCCCTTTCAGGAAAGACATCACACTCCAGACCTCCTGCCAACAGTGGCACCCAACTCCCTCTGCTCACCTATCCCTTCCCAGAGGCTTGTCTTCCATTACCCTCCTGATGTGGACACCAGGCAATCCAGGTCTCCCACCCACAGTAGCATCCCTACTTCCTCTGCACACCTGCATGCCTGTGTACGTGCCCCTGGCTGAGACTTGCTTGCAACCCAGAGGAATACTTCCTGCTTACCCAGTAAATGTGGACTGGCTCAGGCACACAGTGAACTTTTCTGCCATCCAGTGGTCTGCAACTATACCTTCTCTAAAGAAGTCTGAATCCCAGCCATGGGGGAGAAGGCATCCAAGTTTTTCCATCCCTAGGTACTCTCTGTCAGCCTTAGGGAATCCTATAGAGTTCTCTTAAATCTAATAATTATTCTTTTATTAAGGTTTAATAATTCTTTATATTATACTTTCCCTTAATTAAATCGCTCTATTGTTTATGTCTCTTGATTAGACCCAGACTAATATAAATCTTTTCTATTTCTGAAATATAAACATTTAATATCCTCTGAAATATCAGATTAGAGTTATTTACTATTTGAATGCATCATAGATTCTTGAGTTTTTTTTTTTTTAAGTCAGTTGGGTACAGCATATTTTTCCAGAATATTTTTATTATGTCTAAATATTCAAAAGTATTGGTATAACATCTCTCTCTTTTCTGTTAGTCTATTATATCTATAATATAACCTTTCACATTCTTAATATTGATAAAAGGACTAAAAAGATACACTACATAAGCAGTAATCAAAAGAAAGTTGACAAACCTTTTACTTCAACTTTTCTATATCCTATGTTTTAAATGTGTCTTTTATATTTGATCACTGATTTCCATACTCTGAAGTTCTTTCACTTTCAACTGGTATATTTCATTCATTTATGTTCAATTAATAACTTTTTTAGGCCAGGTGCGGTGGTTCATGCCTGTAATCCCAGCACTTTGGGAGGCTGAGGCGGGCAGATCACCTGAGGTCAGCAGTTTGAAACCAGCTTGGCCAACATGGTGAAAGCCCATCTCTACCAAAAATACAAAAGTTATTTGGGTGTGGTGGCAGGCAACTGTAATCCCAGCTACTCAGGAGGTTGAGGCAGGAGGATTGGTTGAACCCAGGGGGTGGAGGTTGCAGTGAGCTGGGATAGCGCCACTGCACTCCAACCTGGGTGACAAGAGTGAAACTCTATCTCAAAAAATAATAACTTTTTTGTGTTCACCTTCTAATTTGTCTTTTCTCTTTTGCCACTTGTTCCTTTTCTCCCCCTTCTTGTCCCTATTTGCATTAAATAGTTTTTATTATGTTGTTTGAAACCTGCTACTAGTCTGAAAGTCGTACAGTTTTAAAAGTGATATTATAGATACTAAAAAATGCATATGTTAAAATTTTACCCACTTTTTGGATAAAACAACTCAACTGCTCTTTAATACCTTAATTTATATGTTAATGTATAGATAATAGATTGATTATAATCACTATTTTGGGCTTTTAAAGTCTTTAAAGGAAAATTTTATTTTCCCTTATATTTCAGGTCTCCCTTCTAAGAACATATTTTTTTGGTTCTAAAGTACAATTTTATTATTTCCTTCATGAAAGTTTGTTGGTCATAAACACATTGTTTCTATTTATCTACTTTGTCTTTATTTATCAAGCATCCTGAAATATGCTTGTGGAATTTTAGATTGGCAGTTGTGTTTATTAAACCTAGTAAAGTTATTATTCTACTATCTTCAGGCTTTCATCATCACTGTGAGAAATCAGTTATTTTACTGTTCTTGCTTTGGAAATAATTTTTCTCTATTTTTCTTAACCTTTTTCTTTTACTTCTTTTGCTTTTCCTTTTTTTTTTCTCTTTTTGCTGGCTTTTAAAATTTATTTCTCTTTTTGTTTGGTTTTCTTCATCTTCACTATGATTTCAAAGTGTATATTTCTTCATATTAATCAAATTTAAGATTAATTGGGTCTCTTGAATCTAAGAATTAATGTCTCTCATCATTTGTGAAACATTCTGAGCCATTGTCCCTACAGATGTGCCCTTTTCCATATCCACAAGAGAAAATATTCTCTCCTTTTTGGACTCTTGATTATAGGAATGTAAGATCTTGGCAGTTTTTTTTTTTTTTTTTGGTATCATTCTTACCTACTGTTTTGTATTTTCTTTCTCATTGCTGTGTGTTGATTCTGGATAACTCACTCCACTAGTTACCTCTTCCCTGCTGCATTAAATATGCTAACAAATACGTTCATTGACAATATATTTTTTCTAGATATGCTATTCTATTTCAAATTTATGTGCCTTTTTATAATTTCCTATTTTCTGCAGATATTTTCAACTTTTCATTTATTTCTTTAAACATATGGAATATAATTGCTTTAGTATCTAAATCTGATCATTACAATATCTGAATCTGATTGAAGCTGTTATTATTGTCTATTTTTTCCATTGGTTTTTGTACCTTTTGCCTTGTTTCCTTATGTGCTTAGCTATTATTGACTCATTTGTCATTGTCTTTAAAAAATAATTTGCATAAGTTACCTTTATTCAATATGGTTCACATTTCCTTCTGCCAGCATCTTGGGCATTGCCAGATGGAAATCATCTTAAACTACATTATAACTTGAGATCACCTGACCAGGCCAGGCTATACATACACAAGGTGCAAATTCATGCAAGACTGCATGTGGCCACAACTTCTAGAGGACTTTTGTCATTGTTGTTCTCTTTTTCTCTTCAGCAACAAAGAAACCCCCAACCCCACCTGTTCAGAAAAGGACCCCTCATTTTCTTAAGGAGGGATCCTTTCCTTAACAGTTCCCATCATCTGCTGGGTGATGGAATGGGTTCCATTCTAGTTCGCTCTCACCCTGGCTTAATGCAGGGAGGGTCTTTTATGAAGATTTCCAATATGGACAGACCCTAGGTCTTGACTGTTTCCCTTACCTGCATGCTTGATTTTCCTAAGTGTGCAGCGTCAACAATGCTTTCACGGTATAAACAGGTGTGGCACTCCAATATTTCACTTCCTATTCTGGATACAGTTGGTCAAACAAAAATTGATCTGTGGGGTTCCCCCACTGTTTTTTTAATTTCTTTGGTGACGTTTTAAAGATAATTTTTAAAAATAGTTTTTTATTATTTCAAAAAGGATTATTTATTCAAATAATATTACCTCCCACCCATTAACTGAACTAATTACTTCACTCAAATTGTCAAATTACAAAAGCCAGAGCTTAATAGATTTCATTTACCCACAAACTAAAACAAAGCACTATTCCAAGGCCTCCATTTCTTTGACTGAATGGTAACAACTTTTAAAGACTTACTAAATATTCATCTGTCCATAAAATAGATAGCTAGGAAATGCTGGACTATATTTAAATCTCTTGATATAATAACTACTGTCAGGTCTCCAAATATCTTCTACCCAACTTTAAAATTATGCAAATTTAAACACAGTATTAAAACAAGGAAATCCACATGTCTCAATGATTTGATACAGTTATCATAAAGAGAACAATGTTTGTGTTTTTTAAGGATCATTTCACGAGCCTTCCTTATCTATTAAAAAATAAACTATGAATGAGTTAAAACAATCAGCTAATCCAGTATCTACCAAAAGATAGTAGGCCCTATGTTACAGATTCAATTATGTTGTCCAAAAAGGTATTTTGACGTTCCAACTCTGATACCTCAGGATTTGACCTCATTTCAAATAGGGTCATTGCAGATGTAATTAGTTAAATTAAGATGAGGTCATATTGGAGTAGGGTAGGCCCCTAATCCAATATGTTTTATGTCCTTATAACAAGAGGAGAGACACAAAGGCACATAGGAAGACAGTTTTGTGAAAGTCAGAGGCACAGATTAGAAATATGCTTCTATGTGCCAAGTAACACATCACGGGCTACCAGAAGCTAAAAAACACAAGGAAGATTCCTTCCCTAGAAGCTTTGGAGGCAACAGGGCCCTTCCAACACCTTAGTTTCAATTAATTTCTAGTTCTTTTTTGGGTTTTTTTTTTTTTTTTTTTTTCCACTCTGTCACCCAGGCTGGAGTGCAATGGCGAGATCTTGGTTCGCTGCAACCTCCGCCTTCTGGATTCAAGCGATTCTCCTGCCCCAGTCTCCCAAGTAGCTGGGATTACAGGAGGCTGCCATGGCTGGCTGATTTTTGTACTTTTACTAGAGACAGGGTTTCACCATGCTGGCCAGGCTGGTCTTGAACTCCTGACCTCAGATGATGCACCCGCCTCAACCTCCCAAAGTGCTGAGATTATAGGCATGAGCAACCATGCCTGGCCTAAATTTCTGTTGTTTTTAAGCCATTCAGTTTGTGGTAATTTGTTACCACAGAGCTAAGAAACTAATGCACCCTAGTTTTACATCTTTTGATCAAAGTTATAACACTATCATTTAACATAAAAGTACAAATTGGTAATAAGGTTTGTATTAAATATTTGTGTATGAACTGTAATTGTTTCAAGGAAGCTTTCTTCTTGGCATTTGCTTTAGTTCCTCAAAAGGTTGTTACACACCTTCTTATTTGTAAATTGTGGAGGAAAAATACAGTCTTTGCCCCTTTTTCTTCTTGGAAATAATCCAAAACCATTAATAAAAGTAAAAAATCAGAAATTCAAATTCCTTACATTAAATCAGAAGACATCCATAACCCTAAAGCACACTGCATGAGAATAAACTTCCTAATATAAATGAAAATTACATTGGAAATGAAAGAAGAGGAAGTTAAAGACACCCACAATTGAAGATCTGAGACAACTGAAAATTGCTTTCTAAAATAAGTGGTCACATCCTGAGGAGCAAATCCATTTGAGAAAAAGGGAGATAAAGTGCTTATTCTGACAGAAGAAGCACCCTGGACCACATTTTTGCAAAGTCTCAAGAAACTGGAAGGTGGAAATAGATGAGGAATCTCACAGATAATTCATATTTTCAGTTGACCTAAAATTATCTGACCTCCAGTTGAAGCAGAGATAAGAACCGCTACTCAACAACGTAAGTTGCCCTTCAGTGTGGAAATAACCTGGCTAGGAGAAATAAAGGCTAAAAGGATTCATGCACATACACAAATTTGTGTCATTACAAGTGTTTCCCATTCACCTGGAATACTGCTCTGGCTACTCTCACATACAAACTTCCTTATAAATCGCTGGTCTGGGAAGAATTCACCACATTAAAGTGAATAAAAATTTAAAAATGAACTAACACATAAGTTATACAAAACTACTGCAGTAACAAAATGGAAAACATATAAAAAGATATGGCAGATTAATGACAAAAGAAAAATGTTGCTAAGGAAAAAAAAAATGTTGCCACAAACATTATAAATATTTTGACTAAACATATGATTGCCTAAGAAGATTTTGGGGTCAACCACTTAAAATGGCTGTCACTAAAAAGTCAGGAAACAACAGATGCTGGTAAAGATGTGGAGAAATAGAAACGCTTTTACACTGTTGGTGGGAGTGTAAATTAGTTCAACCATTATGGAAGACAGTGTGGCGATTTCTCATGGATTTAGAACAAGAAATACTATTTGACCCAGCAATCCCATTATTGGGTATATACCCAAAGGATCATAAATCATTCTACTATAAAGACACACGCACGCGTATGTTTATTGCAGCACTATTCACAATAGCAAAGACTTGGAACCAACTCAAATGCCCATCAATGATAGACCGAATAAAGAAAATGAAATGTGGTACATATACACCATGGAATACTATGCAGCCAGGAAAAAGAATGAGTTCATGTCCTCTGTAGGGACATGGATGAAGCTCAAAACCATCAACTGCAGCAAATTAATACAGGAACCAAAAACTAAACACTTCATGTTCTCACTAATAAGTAGGAGCCGAACAATGAGAACACATGGACACATAGAGGGAAACATCACACACCAGGGCCTGTTGGGGGGTGGAGGGAAGGGGAGGGAGAGCATTAGGACAAATACCTAATGCATGTCAGGTTTAAAACCCAGATGACGGGATGATAGGTGCAGCAAACCACCATGGCACATGTATACCTATAGAACAAACCTGCACATTCAGCACATGTATCCTAGAACTTAAAGTAAAATTTAAAAAAAAGAGGGAAAGAAGCCATAGTGTAAAAACCAAAAAGATTTTGGGGGTAAAAATTTATCACCGCTATTAAAAGAACAAACAAAAAGGATATAAAAGCTTAGGAAAGATAATGGTGAGACAACAGAAAGTACGACTTGAGCCAACAGTTCAATAAAGTAGCAAAGAAAAAAAAAATCATTTCCAGAAATGAAGAGAGAAGATGGAACATTGAAAATAGGATTGAAAGATGTGAAAAACATGAAACAAAATAAAGGAAGAGTTTAAAAGGAGTAAAAGAAAAATGATAGACATGGTAAACAGAAAAAGAAGAAAGGAAACAGAAAAAAATAATAGAAAACATGTTAAAGACATAGTTTAATAAAAAGTTACTGAAGTTAAATGAGATTAAAATCTTGAAACTGAAGGACACACCTTATCTCAGGGGAAAAGAGTTGCCACAGTAGGATGCTCACCAAAACACACCTCATTAATTTTACTGGAATACAGAAATAATCTTTTGAATACCCAGGCAAAAAGAACAATCTGCCTGTAAAAAGCAAAGCTGCAGACTACAAGGCAGTGATAAATGTTTACAAAATACTCCAGGAAAATAAGTGTAACATGAGACTTTTTTATCCTAGCCTAAGTTATAAAATCAATAAAGATCTTAACTAACCAAAATTTTGAGAGGGAAAAGAAGTTGATAAATGCTGTATCATTTAAAATTAATAACATGAACCAGGGAGCAGGCGGTCAAGAATCTCCCCTGGGAGGTGGAGAAGATGGCAGCAGGTGTGGCCAATTGAAAGCCAAGGCTCCAAACCTCCATTGCATGTTTCCTTATCCCATCAGACTCACTCACCAAACAGATTTAAAGACAAAGCCACTAAGAATTTCAAGACAGCAGCTACACAGCATTAAACTCTTCTAAAGGCAATGTCCTGTGTGATTGCAGGGTCTCATGCCCATGAAGCCAACCTCTCTTTCTCTCTGTGTATGTATGCATATAACATATATATGTGTATGTGTACATTTATTGTATATGTGTGTGTATATATGTATATGTGTATATATGTATATGTGTGTATATATGTATATATGTGTGTGTGTGTGTGTATATATATATATATACATATATACACACACACATATATATATTTCCTGCACATTTCTTCAGGCTTTTTATATTGTATGTGTGTATGAATAAGCATGAGTGTAGAAAAGAACAGATCATGACTCTATTTTCTTCTGCAATTCCCTGAGTCATGGATCAGGCATGAGCAGAAAGAAAGTGAGGAGATTTGAGATGACTGTGACATTAAATTTTTAAATCGGATATCAGACTGACACATTTACCAAATGGTCATACATTGCAATGTGGACATGTACATTTAGAAACTGTTTTATATGTTATTTATAATTAAGATCATGGGCAATTATTTCCACAGCATGCTAAGCAATTTAATATAATTGTCCTTGGTTATAATCTCGATGCCAAGAAACTCCTACTTTCTGATTTTTAGTTTCTTCCTTTCTACTCAATTGTAACTGGAGGAAAATGTACTATGTTTGGTGGGCAATTTATAAAATCTAATAAAAAAGGATACACATATATTAAGTCATCTAACTATATAACTTAAGACTACAGATAGGAAAGGGATGGAAGAAAATAAAGGAGGTGTTTTACCTATGTTACATTCATTCGATTCTTACACAATGTTTCTGAAAAGCAGATACAAATATCCTCACTCCTACAAAGAACACAAGTTAGGGAGGATAATATACTAACTAAGGCCATCAGCTAGTAAGTGGATATGTAGCTCTATCTACTACAAAGTTCTATTACCTTTCTTTGCCTTTCTCATTGTCTTCCTTTCTTAAATATCTACCATATGATCTGGTTTGGATCTGTGTCCCCACTAAATCTGAGGTTGAAACGTGATCCCCAGTGTTGGAGATGGGGTATGGTAGGTGTTTGGGCCATGGGGGTGGATCCCTCATGACTCAGTACTGTCCTCACCATAGTGAGTGGGTTCTTGGTAGATCTGGTTGTTTAAGTGTGTGGCACCTACTCCCTCATCCCCTCATCCTCCCACCACTCTCTCTTGCCCCTGCTTTTACCATGCAACATTCAAGCTTCTGCTTCACCTTCCGCCATGAGTAAAAGCTTCCTGAGGCCTCCCCAGAAGCAGATGTCAGCACTAGGCTTGTACAGCCTGCAGAACTGTGAACCAATTAAACCCTTTTTCCTTACAAATTACCCAGTCTCAGGTACTTCTTTATAGTGATGCAAGTACAGCATAACACACTGTACAATTTACTCATTTACTAAGTGTCAAGCATTATGAGAGGTAGTACAAATACAGAAATGAGTGACCAAAGTCCTTGGGAGCACAAGATCCAAGCCTGAACTGTCAATATGGTAACTACAAGCCATGTACCTCTATGAGCACTTGAAATGTGACCAGTGTGATTTAAGATATGCTATAAATTAAATAATACATCACATTTAGAAGACTTGGTAAAAAGTATATAAAATATATAACAATTTTTATATTGATTGCCTGTAGAAATAATTTTGGATATAAGGTTAAATAAAATATATGTTTAAAATTTATTTCACCAATTTCTCATTACTTTTTAAATGTGAGTACCAAAAATTTTTAAGTTATAAGTGTGTCTCACATTTCATTTCTATTATACAACACTGGTCTAAAGATGCCATCTCAATCTCGCTTTAGGATATATACATGAACTACCTACCTGTAATATTTAAATGTTATATTTGAAGATTATTTCAAGTAAAAAATACCTGTAATGCACTTTCTGCCACCATCAATACTTATTGACTGTATATTCAATCTCTCTTGAAATTTTAGAAGTCAAATTAAAATTAGCTAAATCATGTTGGTTTTTCTTTTCCTGACAGAGTACACAATTAGCAGGAGATACCTCAATTTCAGACACAGAAATTCTTGTAATAGATTTAAAACTCTTTTCTTACATCCCACAAGTCTCTCTTAGAGATCTGCTGAACACTTTTAACATCATAGCATGCATTTCTGCCAATATGAAAAATTTTGATTGTTTATAATTTGGTACATTAAAATATTTTTCAAGCTTTCCTAAAGAAGAAGAGGCAAGATGTATTTTCAGATAATAAAACATTTGTGTCTTTATGAAATATCTATTAATGTGAACAGTGGGGAATCATACATAATGGTATCTTTTCTATAACATTGTTACAGGCTGAAAGAGCAATATAAATTTATAATTCAACATAAAATCGAACACCCCAAAGTTGTGTAAGATATAGTAACTATATTGATCAACTTGTAAGAATGACTGAAAATGTAATTCCAAAAAAATATGTACAATAGTGAGAAACACGAAATTTTGACTGAGAGTGCATGGACCAAAACTGTCAAAAAAAATCACACAAATTTAATACTATACTTTAGTTCATAACTAAACTAAACTGGTATTTTATGTACCACAAAATGCTCACTTTATAAGCCCCTCCTACATTGAATCACTTTGTTTTGCCTTTTGATAAAACTGAAACTGTTTGATAAAAGTGAAATATTCCAGTTTTATCATCAAAAACAAAATTGTCATAAATACATATAAGACAGTATGAGCATACACAAAGCAATATTATAAAATGGAACATATAAAGACACAGGAATCACAAGCCAGATACTGTGAAGCTTGAGGTAGTCACAAACTTTCCAGTTTTAATTCCCTCATCTAAAAAACAGGAAAAGTAAGGCTGGCCATGCCTGGGGAGCCTGTGAAACTCAAAGGAGAGCATACATAAATGTGTTACCAGTAATGTGTGACACAAATGATGCTATCATTATATTAAAAATGAGTTTATGTTATTATTTTATTATAAACATCTAGACTTCAATTAATGTTTTGAATAGTTATTGTAACAAAAATAAAAATATTTTAAATATATTAAATTTCAGCATTTTCAAATCATTTGGAATCATCTTGGTATAAATTAATTACTAAAAGCACACCAAAAAAATAAAAATATTTATGAAAAGATAGTTGATGATGACAATCGAATTTTGGGAAATAGCTGACCACAGAATTAAAAGGGTAAGCAGCAACAGCCTGAATGTACGTAGGCAAGCATCATCCACCTCCCACTGTACCTGTTGTGATACAGTAGATTCCTGCATGAAATAAAATCTATTTAGAATGTTTAAATTTTATTATGTTAAAAAACTCTATTTTCCACTTCCGAAATGGATTAAGAATACCTCCTTCCTTTCCTTACTTCCTTCAGCTGCCTTCACAAAGTATCAGAAGACCAGGAAAAACAGCATGGCTTTTGCTCTGATACTGAGCAATCCATGCTGGGGCAGGCAGGTGGGAAGGCTGGAGAGTTGGTGCACTGGTATGTAGAGGCGGAATTCTCTTACAAGCCTTGAGAGAAAATAAACTGGACATTTTTTTCCAGTTACTGAAATGAAATAATTATATTAAACTTAACTACAAAAAAAGTTCAAATTTGTATAGCTAGTGTGTTTTAAGGAGAAGCAAAGGGAACAAAATCAGAAGGAAATAAACTAAGTTGTTGATCATGGCTGAGGGAGGATGGTGGCATTAACAAAAGTTATTTCCATTTCTCCACATGCTCTTTAATGTTTATGGGATACAAGAACATTCAAAATCTTCTCTTCTAGCTATTTTGTAATATACAATACCTTACTGTTAACCATCATCATCCTACTGTACAACAGAACACCAGAACTTAAATCCTCCTATCTCATTGTAACTTTGTACCAGTTGACCAACCTCTTCCCATCCTCCTCCACCTCCCGCCTCCCCAATTTCTAATAACCACTGTTCTACTATTTGCTTCTATGATATCGACTTTTTTTTAGATTCCACATATGACTGAGGTCACATGGTATTTGTCTTTTTGTGTCTGGCTTGTTTCACTAAACATGATGTCCTTGAGGTTCATTCATATTGTCACAAATGATGGGATTCATTCTTTTTATAGCTGAATAGTATTTTATTCTGTATATATGCCACATTTTGTCAACCATTCATACATTGTTAAACACTTAGGTTGATTCTATATCTTAGCTATTGTGAATAGTGCTGCAAAAACATTGGAGTGCAGATATCTCAACAGACAGAATTCATTTCCTGTGGATACAAACCCAGTAGTTTGATTGCTGGATCATATGTCAGGTCTATTTTTAACATTTTGAGAAACCTCTATACTGTTTTCCATGATTGCTATACTAATTTACAATAATACTAGCAGTATATAAGTGTTTCCTTTTCTCCATACCTTCGCCAATCCTTGTTTTCTTTTGTGTTTGATAATTGCCATTCTAACTAAAATGAGATGATATCTCATTATGGTTTTGATTTACATTTCCTGACGATTAGTGATGAGTATTTTTTCATATATGTGTCGGTCATTTGTATGTCTTCTTTTGAGAAATGCCTATTAAGGTCTCTCGCCCATTTGTTAATTGGGCTACTAGATTTTTTTGCTGTTAAGTTTCTTATATATCCTGGATACTAACTGCTTGTCAGCTATATAGTTTGCAAATACTTTCTCCTATTCTGTAGGTTGTCTTTTTATGCTATTATTTTGTTTGTTTTTGATTTTTTGTTTCGTTTTGCTGTGGAAAAGCTTTTCAATTTGATATAATCTTATTTGTCTATTTTTGTTTTTGTTGCCTGTGCATTTGAGGTCTCATTCTTGTCCAGCTCAATGTTGTGAAGCATTTTCCTTATGTTTTCTTCTAGTACTTTGACAGTTTTGGATTTAAGTCATTAATCCATTTTGAGTTTACTGTTGTATGTTAAGAGGTAGGGGTCTAGTCTTATTCTTTTTCATGAAGATATCCAATTACCCACCATTGTGTATGGAAGAGGCTGTCTTTTCCCCAATGCGTGCTCTTGGTGGCACTTTTCTTAAAAATCAGTTGGCTGTAGATGTCGGAATTTATTTCTGGGCTCTCTGTTTTGTTCCCTTGGTCTATGTGTTTGGTTTTTATGCCAGTACAATGTTGTTTTGGTTACTAAAGCTTTGTAATATATTTTGAAGTCATGTTGTGAAATGCCTCAAGCTTTGTACCTTTTACTCAAGACTGTCTTGGCTTTTTTGGGTCTCTCGTGGTTCCATATGAATTTTAAGTTTTTTTTCTATTTATGTGAAGAATATTGATATTTTCATACAGTTGCTTCAGGTAGTATAGCCACTTTAACAATGTTAATTCTTCCAATTCATAAACATGGGACATCTTTCCTTTTATTTGTGCCTTCTTCATTTCTTTCATCAGCGTTTTGTAGTCTTCAATGAAGGTACCTTTCACAATCTTGGTTTAGTTTATTTCTAGGAATCTTAATTTTTTATAGCTATCATGGAATTGTTTCTTTGAGTTCTTTTTCAGACAGTTCACTATAAGCATATAGAAATGCACAGATTTTTGTATGTTGATTTTGTATTGTGAAACTGTACTGAATTCATTTATTAGTTCTAATATTTTTTGGTGGAGTTGTTAGAGTTTTCTATACATAAGATCATGTTGTCTTCAAACAGGAACAATTTGACCTTCTCCTTTCCAATTTGGATGCATCTTGTTTCTTTCCCTTGCTTAATTGCTTGGATGAAGACTTCTAGTATTATGTTGAATAGAAGTGGTAAAAAAAAAAATGGGTATCTTCCTCTTGTTTCCAGTCTTAGAGGAACAGTTTGGTGTTAGCGGTGTGTTTGTCATAGATGGCCTTTATTGAGTTGAGGTACATATCTTCTATCCTTAATTTGTTGAGAGTTTTTATCAGGAAATAATGTTAAATTTTGTCAAATGCCTTTCCTAAAAATGTTGAAATAATCATACAGTTTTTGTTTTCCTTTCTGTTAATGTAGTAAATCACATTTATTGTTGAACTATCCTTGCATGCCTGTGATAAATCCCACTTGATCCTATAAATGATCTTTTTAAAGTGATGTTGGATTTAATTTGCTAGTTTCTTGTTGAGAATGTTTACATCTATGTTCGTCAGGGATATTGAATTGTAGTTTTGTTGTTGTTGTGTCCTTTTCTGTTTTGGTATCAGTGTATTTCTGGACTCACAAAATGAGCTTGAAAGTATTCTCTCCTCAAGTTTACAGAAGAGTTGAAGGAACATTGGTTTTAGTTCTTTTTAAAATATTTTGCAGATTTCTGCAGTGAAGTCATCAGGTCCTGAGCTTTTCTTTGATGGAAGATTTTTTGTTACTGATTCAATTTCCTCACCCTTGGTCTGTTTAGATTTTCTATATCTTCATAATTTAATCTTGGTAGGTTGTAAATGTCTAGGAATTTATATATTTATTCTATGCTATCCAATTTGTTGAGGTATAGTTGTTCACAATAGTCTCTTTTGAACCTTTGTATTTGTGTGGTATCAGGTTGTAATGTCTACTCTTTTATTTCAAATTTTATTTAGTTGAGTCTTCTCTATCTTAGTCTGGCTGACGATTTGTCAATATTGGTTATGTTTCTTAAAAAAATTCTTTGTTTCATTGATCTTTTGAATTGGTTTTCAGTCTGTATTTTGTTTATTTTTGCTCTGATATTTATTATTCCCTCCCCCCACTAGTTTTGGGGTTAGTTTTTCTTGGTGTTTTTTAGTTCCTCACAGTGCATTATCATGTTGTTTATTAAAAATCTTTCTTCCTTTTTGACGTAGGCATTTATTGCTATAAACAACTCTGATTTAACTGCTTTTGCTATGTCCCATGGGTTTTGATATGTGTTTTCATTCTTGTTTGTCACAAGGAATTGTTAAATTTCCCTTCTAATTTCTTCATTGACCCACTGGTTATTTAGGAGCATGTTAATTAATGTCTATGTTTTTGTCATGTTTCTGAAGATTTTCTTGTTGATTTCTAGCTTTATACCATTGTGATCAGAAAAGATACTTGATATAATCCCTATCTTCTTAAATTTGTTGAAACTTGCTTTGTAGCCTAACATATGATATATCCTGAAGAATGTTCCATGTGCAGATGTTGGATGGCATGTTCCATAAATGTCTTTTAGGTCCATTTGGTCTATAGTGCAGTTTAAGTCCAATATTTCTTTATTTTTTATCCTAATGATCTGTCCATTGTTGAAAGTTGGGTGTTAAAGTGCTCTACTATTTTTATATTGCAGTCTATCTTTCACTTAAGATGTAATAATATTTACTTTATATATTTGGGACTCTGATGCTGGGTGAATATATATTTACAATTGTTACATCCTCTGGTGGAGTTGATCCCTTTACCATTATATAATAACCTTCTCTGTTTGTTTCTATAATTTTTTAATCAAAGCCTATCTTTTTACATAAGCATGGCTATTCCTGCTCAGTTTTGTTTTCCATTTGCAAAGAATATCTTTTTCTATTCCTTTGCTTTCAGTCTATGTTTGTCTTTAAAAGCAAAGTGAGTGCCTTGTTGGCAGCATACAGTTGGGTATTGTTTTTTTGTCAATTCACTCACTCTGTATCTTTTAATAAGGGTGTTTAATCCATTTACACTCTAGGTTATTATTCATAGGTAAGAACTTACTCCTGCAACTTTGTTCCTTGTTTTCTGATTGTTTTTTAGGCCCTTTTTTCCTCTTTTGTTGTTTACCTCCTGAGATTGGTGGTGTTTTTGTGATGCTAAGCTTTGTTTCCTTTCTCTTTCTCTTTTGTGTATTTACTATAATTTCTTTCCTTGTGGTTACTACAGGACTAACATAAAGAGTCTTGTAGTTATAATTGCTAATTTTAAGCTGATAACATTCTTAGTTCAGTGAACATAAAAGTACTCTAGATATTTTCCCTTCACCCTACAATTTATATTTTTTCCCTAATTTTTATCCTTATATAGTATGCGTTCCTCAGCAACTAATGGTATCTGTTGCTTTTTTTTTTAACCATTTTTACTTAAAACTTTTATACTAGAACACTGAAAGATTTGAACTGCACCATTAGAGCACTGGGGTATTCTGAGCTTGATTATGTATTTACCTCTACTGGTGAGTTTTATGCTTTCATGTGTATTCATGATAGTAATTATCATCCTCTAGTTTACAGTTGTAATATTCCCTTAAGCATTTCTTGTAAGGCTAAGCTAGTGATGAATTCCCTCAGCTTTTGCTTGTCTGGGAAGATCTTTATTTCTCCTTTATTTCTGAAGGAAACCTTTGCTAGGTATAGTATTCTTTACTGACAGTTAGTTTTCTTTTTTTAGTATGTTGAATATACCATCCCATTCTCTTCTAGCCTGGATGGTTTTAGCTGAGACATCTGCTGATAATATAGCAGGAATTTTAGTTTCTGTAACTTGATGTTTCTCTCATGTAGCTTTTAGAATTCTCTGTGTTTGACATTTGACAGTTTGATTATAATGTACATCAGAGAAGATTTTTGAAGGTTGAATCTAATTTAGAATTTTTGAAATCCCTGGATATTGATGATCATACCTTTCCCTAGACTTGGGAATGTTTCAGTAATTATTCAATTAAAGAGGTTTTATGTACCTTTCTCCATTTCTTCCCCCAGCATCCCTATAATGCAAATATTAGTTCACTTAATGATGTTCCCTAAGAACCATTTTTTTTAAATTTTGTTTTCCTCTGGATTATTTTGAAAGCAAGTTTAGAAATTTTTCTGCTTGATTAGTCTGTTGTTGAAGACTTCAATTGTATTTTTACTTCATTCATTGAATTCTTCAGCTCTTTTCTGTGTGTTTCTTTTCTATGACATCTATCTCTTTATTGTATTTCTTATTCAGATCATAAACTTTTTTCCTGATTTTATTGAATTATTTGTCTATATTCTTTTATATCTCCCTGAGCTTGCTTAACATCATTATTTTGAATTCCTTTCAGGCATTTCATAAATATCCTTTTCTTTGGGGTCTGTTACTATAGACTTATTTGTTCCATTTGGGGTGTCATATTTCCTTGCTTTTTCATGTTTCTTATGTCCCCACATTGAGATCTGTGCATACAATGGAGCCGTCACTTTTTCTAACTTCATGGAGTAGCTTTTGTAGGGAGAGACATTTTCCTGCAGATTGTCCTAGAGTGTCAGTTGGCTATGGTGCATTGCTTTTGGTTCTGTGAGGACTCAGTAGCATCATCTCTGTGCAATTTCTGTAATTATAATCCTCCTCATTATGTCTATGATTGTCTCAATGGCTAAGATGTGAGAGTTTGTGATAGCAATGCCAGTTTTTTTGCGGACAAGGGCACTGGGCTGATTGTCAGACCAAGCATGTTTACTCATAATGGATCAACAGTTTCTGCAATGGACTTTCTAAAGGTGCAGGGCTGCTGCCAGACTGGCTGTCTGGAAAGGCAACAGGTGGGGTTACAAGCAAGTTCTGCAAGTCAGGTGTCTGTGGGTTGATCTCTCCAGAGAGGCAGGGCCACCACTGTCCTGGCTTTCAAGCTGGACATAGGCATACACAGCCTCAGTGGGCCAGCTGGTTATGCAATGCCAGTGTGCATAGGTGCAGCAGGCCAGCTAGCTATTAGGCAGCTTATTCACTATGCAGGTCTTTCCATTCCCTGGAAAGAGTTTAGGCACATGGATTTGGACACCAAATTATCAATTGTTTTGTTGGACCTAGGCTCTGAGCAGTCAGAATTGCAGTGCTGCAGAAACCCATATGAATGTGGTGGAACAATTGTAGGACCTCACAAATGGAAAGAGTCAGTGGCTACTGGCCCCTGGGGTAGGACACACTCTGGTAGTAGGTCCAGCCTCAAGAAGGTGCCATTCCATAGCAACTTAAATCATAGGAAAGGAAGGTACTAAACATGGACCTCTACCCCAAGACCATTCAGCAGCACAAACTCCTAGCAATTCTCCAAATTGGCTTCAGATCCTGTGAGGACTGAGGACTCTCCTGTGGCAAACTACTGGCATCTACGGCAGTAATGAGGACCACTGAGGGGTCTCCACCTTACCTTTTCCTTTTAAGAAGAAGTCTTCCTTGACTCTGAGCCTGTTCTAGCAGGGAAGACAGTGTATGTATCAGAGGCAGGGTGCCTCACTCACCTTTCTATGGTGCTGTCCTGTACTTCCATGCTCCACAGATTTTGCTGCTCCTCTGGTGCTATCCAGCAAACTTCCTCAGTCACTCCAGATGAAATATACTTGTCTACTTGTTGTTTTGGTCTCTCTTTGTGGGGAGACAAATGCCAGGCAACTCCAGTTGGCCATGCTATCACTGGTTTATGAGCTCATTTTAGAGAGATATTGCTATCCTAACAACTCTCATTCATCTTATTGAGAGAAGGTTCCATCACACTAATTGGACAATAATTTCATATGGAACTG
Source organism: Piliocolobus tephrosceles (assembly GCF_002776525.5). NCBI lineage: Eukaryota > Metazoa > Chordata > Mammalia > Primates > Cercopithecidae > Piliocolobus > Piliocolobus tephrosceles. Next base: position 40,242,197 of record NC_045436.1, on the reverse strand, counting down.
TATTTAGAAAATGTTAATTATTGGCAGACCCACCTTCGATCTGGGTGAGCACCATCTAATCAGCTGCCAGTGTGGCTAGGATAAAAGCAGGTGGAGAAAGGTGGAAAGACTCAACTGGCTAAGTCTTCTGGTCACCATCTTTCTCCCATGCTGGACACCTGCCCTCAAACATCAGACTCAAAGATCTTCAGCTTGTGGACTCTGGGACCTACATCAGTGATTTGCCAGGGACTCTCAGGCCTTTGGCCACAGACTGAAGGCTGCACTGTTGGCTTCCCTATTTTTGAGGTTTTGGGACTTAGACTGGCTTCTTTGCTCCTTAGCTTATTGTGGGACTTCACCTTGTATGAGTCAATACTCCTTAATAAACTCCCCTTCATTCCGGGGTAAGATGGCCAAATAGGAACACCTCCAGTCTGCAGCTCCCAGTAAGACCAATGTAGAAGGTGGGTGATTTTTCTAACTGAGGTACCCGGTTCATTTCATTTGGACTGGCTACACAGTGGGTGCAGCCCACGAAGGGCAAGCAGAAGCAGGGTGGGCCATCGCCTCACCCAGGAAGCACAAGGGGTTGGAGAACTCCCTTCCCTAGTAAAGGGAAGCCATGAGAAACTGTGCTATGAAGGATGGTGCTATCTGGCCCAGATACTATGCTTTTCCCATGTACAGACCCTTCACAATCCACAGACCAGGAGATTCCCTCAGGTGCCTACACCACCAAGGCCCTTGGTTTCAAGCACAAAACTGGGTGGCCATTCAGGCAGACACCGAGCTAGCTTCAGGAGTTTTTATCCATACCCCAGTGACACCTGGAATGTCAGCAAGACAGAACCGTTTACGCCCCTGGAAAGAGGATTGAAGCCAGGGAGCCAAGTGGTCTTGCTCAGCAGATCCTACCCCCACAGAGCCCAACAAGCTAAGATCCACTGGCTTGAAATTCTCGCTATCAGCACGGTAGGCTGGAGTTGACCTGGGACACTAGAGGTTGGTGGGGGGAGGGACATCTGCCATTACCGAGACTTGAGTAGGCAGTTTTCCCCTCACAGTGTGAACAAAGCTGCCCAGAAATTCAGACTGGGCAGAGGCCACCACAGCACCACAAAGCCATTGTAGCGAGACTGCCTCTCTAGATTCCTCCTCTCTGGGCAGGGCATCTCTGAAAGAAAGACAGCAGCCCCATTCAGGGACTTAAAACTCCCATCTCCCTGGGACAGAGCACATGGGGGAAGGGATGGCTGTGGGCACAGTTTCAGCAGACTTAAATGTCCTTGCCTGCCAGCTCTGAAAAGAGCAGTGGATTTCCCAGCACAGCACTCGAGCTCTGCTAAGGGACAGACTGCCTCCTCAAGTGGGTTCCTGACCCTCCATGCCTCCTGACTGGGAGACACCTCCCAGTAGGGGTCAACAGACAACTCATACAGGAGAGCTCTGGCTGGCATCTGGTGGGTGCCCCTCTGGGACAAAGCTTCCAGAGGAAGGAGCAAGCAGCAATCTTAGCTGTTCTGCAGCCTCTGCTGGTGATACTCAGGCAAACAGGTTCTGGAGTGGACCTCCAGCAAACTCCAGCAGACCTGCAAAAGAGGGACCTGTTAGAAGGAAAACTAAAAAACAGAAAGGAATAGCATCAACATCAACAAAAACGACAACCACACAAAAACCCCATCTGAAGGTCACCAACAGCAAAGACCAAAGGTAGATAAATCCATGAAGATGAGGAAACCAGTGCAAAAAGGCTAAGAATTCCAAAAACCAGAACACCTCTTCTCCTCCAAAGGATCACAACTCCTCCCCAGCAAGGGAAAACTGAACAGAGAATGAGTTTAACAAATTGACAAAAGTAGGCTTCAGAAGGCGGGTAATAATAAATGCCTCGGAGCTAAAGGAGCATGTTCTAACCCAATGCAAGGAAGCTAAGAACCTTGATAAAAGGTTACAGGAATTGCTAACTTGAATAACCAGTTTAGAGAAGAACATAAATGACCTGATGGAACTGAAAAACACGGCATAAGAACTTCGTGAAGCATTCACAAGTATCAATAGCTGAATTAATCAAGCAGAAGAAGGATATCAGAGATTGAAAATCAACTTAATGAAATAAAGCATGAAGACAAGATTAGAGAGGAATGAAAAGGAATGAACAAAGCTTCCAAGAAATATGGGACTATGTGAAAAGACCAAAACTACATTTGTTTGGTGTACCTGAAAGTTACAGGAAGAATGGAACTAAGTTGGGAAACACTCTTCAGGATATTATCCAGGAGAACTTCCCCAACCTAGCAAGACAAGCCAACATTCAAATTCAGGAAACACAGAGAATACTACAATGATACTCCTCGAGAAGAGCAACCCAAAGACACATAATCATTAGATTCACCAAGGGTGAAATAAAGGAATAAAAATAAACGTTAAGGGCAGGCAAACAGAAAGGTCGAATTATCCACAAAGGGGAGCTCATCAGACTAAGAGCGGATCTCTCTGCAGAAACCCCACAAGCCAGAAGAGAGTGGGGGCCAATATTTAACATTTGTAAATAAAAGAATTTTCAACCCAGAATTTCATGTCCAGCCAAAGCAAGCTTCATAAGTGAAGGAGAAATAAAATCCGTTACAGACAAGCAAATGTTGAGGGATTTTGTCACCACCAGGCCTGCCTTACAAGAGCTCCTGAAGGAAGCACTAAATATGGAAAGGAAAAACTGCTATGAGCCACTGCAAACACATATCAAAGTGTAAAGACCATCAACATTGCCTCTCAGGGCGGTGGGGGGGAAGAGGAGGGATAGCATTAGGGGAAATGCCTAATGTAGATGAGGGATTGATGGGTGCAGCAAACCACTATAGCACATGTATACATATGTAACAAATGTTCTGCACATGTTTCCCAGAACTTAAAGTATAATAATTTTTAAAAATGTGAATTATTATGAGTAAATGCTGAAGTAAAATTAAATAACAAATATTAAGACTTCAAAGAAAGTGTTTGGTCAGAGCTGATCAACATGAAGAGCAGGAAGAAATACCAATTAATAGAAATGTATAAAATAAAATCAATGTAATACAGAGAAAATCAGCAAAACTAAAAGTTGGTTTTTAAAAGAAGAAGAAAATAAAGTTGCGAGTACTTCAGCTTTTTGCTGTGCTGCTGGATTCGGTTTGCCAGTATTTTATCGAGGATTTTTGCATGGATGTTCATCAGGGATATTGGTCTAAAATTCTTTTTTTGTTGTTGTTGTTGTGTCTCTGCCAGGCTTTGGTATCAGGATGATGCTGGCCTCATAAAATGAGTTAGGGAGGATTCCCTCTTTTTCTATTGATTGGAATTGTTTCAGAAGGAATGCTACCAACTCTTCTTTGTACCTCTGGTAGAATTTGTTGGTGAATCCATCTGGTCTTGGATTGTTTTTGGTTGGTAGGCTATTAATTATTGCCTCAACTTCAGAGCCTGTTATTGGTCTATTCAGGGATTCAGCTTCTTCCTGGTTTAGTCTTGGGAGAGTGTATTTTATCCAGAAATTTATCCATTTCTTCTAGATTTTCTAGTTTATTTGCATAGAGGTGTTGACAGTATTCTCTGATGGTAGTTTGTATTTCTATGGGATCAGTGGTGATATCCCCATTATCATTTTTTATTGCTTCTATTTGATTCTTCTCTCTTTTCTTCTATATTAGTCTTGCTAGTGGTCTATCAATTTTGTTGATCTTCTCAGAAAACCAACTCCTGGATGCATTGATTTTTTTAAGGGTTTTTTGTGTCTCTATCTCCTTCAGTTCTACTCTGATCTTAGTTATTTCTTGCCTTCTGCTAGCTTTTGAATGTGTTTGCTCTTGCTTCTCTAGTTCTTTTCATTGTGATGTTAAGGTGTCAATTTCAGATCTTTCCTGCTTTCTCTTGTGGGCATTTAGTGCTATAAATTTCCCTTTATACTCTGCTTCAAATGTGTCTTAGAGATTCTGATATGTTGTATCTTTGTTCTCATTAGTTTCAAAGAACATCTTTCTTTCTGCCTTCATTTCGTTATGTGCCCAGTAGTCATTCAGGAGCAGGTTGTTCAGTTACCATGTAGTTGAGTGATTTTGATTCAGTTTCTTAATCCTGAGTTATAGTTTGATTGCCCTGTGGTCTGAGAGACAGTTTGTTATAATTTCTGTTCTTTTACATTTGCTGAGGAGTGCTTTACTTCCAACTATGGGTGCCCCTCTGAGGCACAGCTTCCAGAGGAAGGATGAGGCAGCAACATTTGCCCTGCTGCAATATTTGCTGTACTGCAGCCTCCACTGGTGATACCCCAGCAAACAGAGTCTGGGGTGGACCTCCAGCAAACTCCAACAGACCTGCAGCTGAGGGTCCTGACTTTATTAGAAGGAAAACTAAAAAGAAGAAAGGACATCCACACCAAAACCCCATCTGTATGTCACCGTCATCAAAGACTATAGGTAGATAAAACCACAAAGATAGGGAGAAACCAGAGCAGAAAAGCTGAAAATTCTAAAAATCAGAGTGCCTCTTCTCCTCCAAAGGAAAATAGCTCCTCGTCATCAATGGAACAAAGCTGGACAGGGAATTACTTTGATGAGTTGAGAGAGGAAGGCTTCAGATGATCATGATCAGTATTAACAACCTCCTCTGGGCTAAAGGAGGATGTTTGAACCCATAGCAAAGAAGCTAAAATCCTTGAAAAAAGATTAGACAAATGGCTAACTAGAATAAGCAGCGTAGAAAAGACCTTAAATGACCTGCTGGAGCTGAAAACCATGACATGAGAACTACATGGTGCATGCACAAGCTTCAGTGGTCAATTCGATCAAGTAGAAGAAAGGGTATCAGTGATTGAAGATCAAATGAATGAAATGAAGCAAGAAGAGAAGTTTAGAGAAAAAAAGAGTAAAAAGAAATGAACAAATCCTCCAAGAAATATGGGACTATGTGAAAAGATGAAATCTACGTCTGATTGGTGTACCTGAAAATGATGGGGAGAATGGAACCAAGTTGGAAAACACTCTTCAGGATATCATCCAGGAGAACTTCCCCAAACTAGGGAGGCAGGCCAACATTCAAATTCAGGAAATACAGAGAACGTCACAAAGATACTCCTCGAGAAGAGCAATTTCAAGACACATAATTGTCAGATTCAACAAAGTTGAAATGAAGGAAAAAATGTTAAGTGCAACCAGAGAGAAAGGTCGGGTTACCCACAAAGGGAAGCCCAGCAGACTAACAGCGAATCTCTTGGCAGAAACACTACAAGCCAGAAGAGAGTGGGGGCCAATATTCAACATTCTTAAAGAAAAGAATTTTTAACCCAGAATTTCATATCCAGCCAAACTAAGCTTCATAAGTGAAGGAGAAATAAAATCCTTTACAGACAAGCAAATGCTGAGAGATTTTGTCACCACCAGGCCTGCCTTACAAGAGCTCCTGAAGGAAGCACTAAACATGGAAAGGAACAACCAGTACCAGCCACTGAAAAAACATGCCAAATTGTAAAGACCATCGATGCTAGGAAGAAACTGCATCAACTAATGAGCAAAATAACTAGTTAATATCATAATGACAGGATCAAATACAAATATAACGATATTCACCTTAAATGTAAATGGACTAAATGCTCCAATTAAAAGACATGGACTGGCAAATTGGATAAAGAGTCAAGACTCATCAGTGTGCTGTATTCAGGAGACCCATCACATGTGCAGAGATACATATAGGCTCAAAATAAGGGGATGGAGGAAGATCTACCAAGCAAATGGAAAGCAAAAAAGCAAGGGTTACAATCCTAGTCGCTGCTAAAACAGACTTTAAACCAACAAAGATCAAAAGAGACAAAGAAGGCCATTACATAATGGTCAAGGGATCAATGCAACAAGAAGAGCTAACTATCTTAAATATATATGTACCCAATACAGGAGCACCCAGATTCATAAAGCAAGTTCTTAGAGACCTACAAAGAGACTTAGTCAATCACACAATAATAGTGGGAGACTTTAACACCCCACTGTCAACATCAGACAGATCAACAAGAAAGAAAGTTAACAAGGATATCCAAGAATTGAACTCAGCTCTGCACCAAGCAGACCTGATAGACATCTACAGAACTCTCCACCCCAAATCAACAGAATACACATTCTTCTCAGCACCACATCACACTTATTCCAAAAAAGGATAAGTTTTTTGTTATTGTTTTTATTTCTAGGAGAGTTCTAGGCCACCAGTAGTAGGTATGAACCATGAAAGCAAACTCTAAATGACTTTAAACCCCCATGTGATATAGCTTTCTTATATTTCCTGAATTCAATTATTTACACTTTCATGCCAGTTTGGCCAGGTTTTAAAAATTATTTTTTCATACTTAAGCAGCATTATTAGGTATTCTTACTCAGAAGTCTTTCTTTGCAGAGTTGTTCATCATATTCTCAGAAAAAGATGCAATGAAACAAAAACACAATGATGATTTTTTTAGGTATATTTTTTATTAAAAATGAAACAGCATATTTGAGCTCCCTAGAGCCAGAGGAAAATATTTAATCTAATAAATTAGGTAAATTTCCTCATTAAATAGAAAAAATGTGATAACTGGTACAACACTTTTACAAAATAAAATGCCAGTACCTTAATTAATCCAACAAAATATAGTAAGCCCTTTTTATGTGCTAGACATTACTCTACTTCTAAAGGATTTAGTATGAACAAATTAGCCAACACTAACTGCCTTTATGGAGATTACATTCTAGCAGGAGGAGGCAAACAATACCAGATAAGTAAAACAGGCAGTATATCTTGCTATCTTAAATGCTAGAAATCAAAGAAAGAGAAGTAGGTAGGTCTGGAGGATGTGGCTATGCCTATGACAAAGTAGTCAGGGATGGCCTTACTTTTTTTGGAGAGGCCTTTGGGCAAAACATGAAAATAGTGATGGATTGACGCCTGTAATCTCCAAAGAAAAACTTTCCAGGCATGTACACAGTTCCTGAGTTTGACATGTTAGGTTGGAAATGTCTATTAAAAATTAAAAATCCAGGTGGAACTGTTAATTAAGAAGTTGAACACAAGCTGGAGTTTTGGAGAATAACCAGTCTGGAGATAAAAGTGTGGAATCATCAATTAATGGTACTTAAAGTCATGATCTGGATAAAATTACCAAGAGAATGTTGTTTAGCCAGAGAAGAAATTAAAAACTTGATATCTGGGCCTACTCTAAGCCTAAGGCTCCCAGTAGGGATTTAAAAATTGTTTGCATATAGAAAGTGGTCTGGTTAAACAGTAGTGCTCTTCAAAGTGAGATTTTGAAAGTATTACAAAGTTATCTAGACCATAATTATTGGAGAATGTATGTATTATGATGGAGGGCAAAATCATGGGAGGAAAAGAGCTCAAGGAATAGAAAAGTGAATGGATTAAAAGATGATATCTATCCAAGATAAATATCACCAAAAACTATGAAAAGATTAGTGTTAGAGAAATTGACAAGGATCAGGGTCTACATTTCTTTAAAGGTATGCAAGCATGGATACAAATCAATAGATTACTATAAGAAGGAGAGGATATAGTTTGATGACATGAGATTCAAAGCTGAGCATGCTAGGGAAGAGGAAGGGAGAATGGTTTGGAAACAGCAATGAGGAGCAAGGAGGAAACCACCCCACCACCAGTCCCAGAGGTATGAGGCATGGGAGGAAAAAAACCCAGCACCACTTGAAAGGGTGGCAGGGGAAGAAATGTCTTCAGGGCACAGATTTCAGTTAAGCGAGGAAGGGGAAGGAAACACTCAGATGAGATTAAGGATTCAGAGTTTTTTGTTTGTTTGTTTGTTGTTTGTTTGTTTTTATACTTTAAGTTCTAGGGTACATGTGCATAACGTGCAGGTTTGTTACATATGTATACCTGTGCCATGTTGGTGTGCTGCACCCATCAACTCGTCAGCACCCATCAATTCATCATTTATATCAGGTATAACTCCCCAGTGCAATCCCTCCCCTCTCCCCACTCTAGGTGGGAACTGAACAATGTGTTCACTTGGACTCGGGAAGGATTCAGAGTTTTTGCTGGCTGAATTCAGGGAGCACAATGGATAAATTTCAGGAGCGGGATGGTTGAGGGGTGACATCAGAAAAGAAGATAAACAAAATTACATAGAGTTGGGTTTTAGTGATGCAGGTAGCCTGGAAGTCCTAGGTGTCTTGTGGAGACTGAGGTAGACAGAGCTTAAATACATAATGAGATCCATCTTAAGAGTCTAAAGGCTGTCAACTTGGCAAGTAGAGAGAAATAAAGAATCTTGCCAGGAGCTGACTTTAGGGGATCCCTCTTCTCTCCTGCCAATGACTATGTAGAGATGTTTTTAATATCTGAGAAGCAGCCATCCAGAAAGAGGAAATTTTCTAACTTTTTATCTCTTTCTTTGAGGGCTGTTTCATTCTTTCCTTGAGGATTACAGATGATGAAACTAAGCCCAGAGGTTTGAAGAGATTTGTACCAGGCCACACAGAGAGTTGGTTATTATGTAGAGCACTATTAGCTTTTTTTCTTTTGAAAAAGTCTCTTAAAGTGTTTCTCTTAACACAAGAGTTTCTGTCATGGGTCTATTTCCTTACAAAAGCTTTAAAATGATCAGTAAAGTGAACACTTGAGGAGTATCAATTTAAGAGTGGCCTACCAAATGTATCAAAATAGAAGAGCAAAAGGCAGAGTCAAGGTCTCTAGCAGGATAACATTGACAATAGCAAAAATAACAGAGTCCACAAAGGGCTATAGTTATTGTATTTACACAAAACCATAAACCTCACTTCCATTTCCTGAGTTCACAATGTGATAGCGAAAGTCCGCCAATGTTGTGATGGGCTATGTCTTGTGATTATAGTAATATGTCCTTTAGGACAGGATCAAAGCTAAATAATCAAACACCATGTTTTTGAGTATGTTATGCATTACAATTTATATGAATGTAGGAAGTTGTGACTAATTATGGTAGCTCAATTTTATTAAGCACCAGGAGGTACATTATGCACTTGACAAACATCATGTAAACACTTTGAGATTGGAATTGGTATTATCCCCCCATTATCCAATGAAGAAATTGAGTCACAGTGCAATTAAGTAACTTGGATAAGATTTGAAGCTAGAAACTGGTAAAGCCAGAATTTTAACCTCATTAGAGTAACTTCAGTGCTTTCACTATTAATTGCTGTACCATACTGCTTTAAAAGGCAAGGCTTCAAAATGAAATAGATAGATGATTTTTTTAATCAAATGGATAGAAATCATAACTTGCCTTATATCTTATGTTCTAATTTCCTTTTGTTTTTCCTTTAATAAGAATAATTATTTATTCTAAAGAAGAATTGAGGACCTCCAGTACCAAAATGGCAGCACAGAAGCAAGCTAGCATAACTCCCTAGAAAACCAAAAGCAAATATACAGCGCCAAGATTATTACCAGAAATATACCAAAATTCAAATACAAAAGTTATGAATACAAGTCAGTTACTGGGGCCACAAAGAAGTGAAAAAACTTCATGTAGGCAGTAAGAGAATTGGCACATCCCTAATGCCTCACCCTACATTCTACCTGGCACCAAGTGTGCAAAAAATACTCCCCAAAATCACTGTTTTGACTGGAAAAGTGAGATCAAAGTGAACAAACAGCTTACTCACCATCTTGGGTTCTCTGACCGGAGATCTGTCCCTCCCCTGGCCCATAGGAAGCATTATTAGTGCCTGAAAGAAGAAATATCCCTGAGGACAGGTAGAGACAAAGTAGAGATGCAGGACTACCATCTCCAGCTCTGGAAACTGCTCTATAACTTGGCCAAAGGCCAAATAAGAGTGACTTTTCAGCAGCACCACACTCTAGGAGGTATGTTTCACAAGTCCCATGGGTATAAACCTTTGCCAGCCTATCCCACTGCTGAGATATCCCCATTGGGACTTCCTGCACTTGGGAAGGGCAGCACTCCAAACACTTGCTAGAGCTGAGACAAATCTGGACTTAAGTGCTATCTAGAACTGAAAAGGAGGCAGTTGCCTGGCAGTAAAGAACCTATAACAAATATATCCAATAAAAAACAAAAGAAGCAAGACAGAGAAGACAAAAATAAATAAAATAATAATAAATAAGATCAAATTAATCTTACAATGAGAATTAATCTTACATAGACATACATCCACAAGTAACAACCACAAACAGGGAACCATGATTTCCCCAAGCAGACAAAGCAAAGCTCTAGCAACTGACCCTAATGAAATAACAATTGGTGAGCTCTTCAACAAATAACCAAAAACAGTAGTTTTAAAGAAACTTCATGATCTCCCGGATAACACAAGAAAACAATCCAGAAACTTATTAGAGAAATTTAACAAAGAGATTGAAATAATTTTTTAAAATTAAACAGAAATCTTGAAACTGAAAAATATATTTGCTGAACTGAAAAATTCATTAGAAGCTCTCAACAGAAAGGATCAAGAAGAGCAAAGAATCAGTGAACTCAAATATAGACTATTTGAAAATATATGGAGAAGAAAAAGGAATGAAAAGCAAGAAAGATCACCTAAAAGACATAGAAAATTACCTCAAAAGACCAAATCTAAGAATTATTGGTGTTTAAGAGGGAGGTCAACAAGAGCAAAGGGTAGAAAGTTTATTCAAGGAAATAACAAAAAACTTTCTAAAACTTGATTAAAGATAAATATCCAGGTACAGGAAGGTCAGAAAACACCAAACAAATTTGACTCAAATAAGACTACTCCTAGGCATATGCTAATCACACTCTCAAAGGTCAAGGATAAAGAAAGAATCCTAAAAGCAACAAGAGAAAAGAAGTAAATAACATATAAAAAAGCTCCAATTAATCTGGCAACAGACTTCTCAATGGAAATCATACATGTCAGGAGCGAACAGAATTACATTTTCAAAGTACTGAAACAGAAAAACTATTGCCAGCTAAGAATACTATATCCAACAAAACTACCCTTCAAATATAAAAGACAGATAAAGTCTTTCCCAGACAAGCAAAAGTGGAGATAATTCACTACCATAATACCCATCTTACAATAAATGTTAAAGGAAGTTCTTCAATCTAAAAGAAAAAGACACCAATGTGTTTTTAAAAAATGGAAGTTATAAAACCCACTGGTAAAATTATGTACAAGGACAAACCCAGAATACTATAATAATATAATTGTTATATGCAATCCACTCATAAATCAATCTGGTATGAGGTCCAAAAGACAAATCTAGCAACAACAATAGTTAGATTGACCTGTTAAGAGATTGATAATGTTTCAAAAAAAGACATACAAATGGCCAACAGGCATATGAAAAATGCTCAATGGAGACATGTGAATCAAAACTACAATGAAATATCATTTTACCCCAGTTAAAAATAGCTTCTATCAAAAAGACAGGCAATAAGAGATGCTGATGATATGAAGAAAGAGAAACCTTATACACTGTTGGTGGGCATGGAAATTAGTACAGTCATTATTCAGAACAGTATGAAGTTTCCTTACAATTGCTAAAACTAGAACTACCATATGATCCCGCAATTGCACTACTGGGTATATATTTTTTAAAAAGGAAATGAACATATCAAAAAGACATCTGCATTCCCATGTTTATTGTAGCACTATTCACAACAAAATATGAAATCAACATATGTGCCCATCAACAGATGAGTAAAGAAAATGTGACATATATTATGCACAATGGAATATTACTCTGCCATAAAAAGGAATGAAATCCTGTCATCTGTGACAACATGGAGGGAACTAGAGGTAGTTAAGTGAAATAAGCTAAGCACAGAAAGATAAATATTGTGTGTTCTCATTCATATGTGAAAGCAAAAAAAAAAGTAGATCTCAAACACAAACAGTAGATTTGTGGTTATCAGAGGCCAAGAAGGGCAGAGAGGAGAAAAGATGAAAAGAAGTTGATTAACAGATATAAATATATGGGTTGCCAGAAGAAATAAGACCTAGTGTTAGATAGATCAGCAGGATAACTACAGTTTACAATAATCTATCACATGTTTCAAAATAGCTAGAAGAGAAGAATGGAAGTGGTTCTATCATAAAGAGAAGATAAATATTTATGGCAAGGGATGTCCCAAGAACACTGATTTGATCTTTACAAATTACATGAATGCATTAAATAATCATGCATATCCCCAAACTATGTACATGTATTATTCATGAACTGTAAAAAAAAAAAAAAAAAAAAAAAGAATTGGATGATAATTTGAGTCCAGTAGATTACCATGTACCCCAGGGAAAACTGCAATATATACTTTTTTACTATTTATATATTATCTTGTCAAATAGACCTCAGTGACTATGTCAGATATTCATTGGAGGTATAAAGTATTACATAGAGTTATAATAATGATGTGGAGAATAAGCATTTTGTGCAGACGTTTTAGACTATAGCCTTAACATGAACTAAAATATTAACAACCATAAAAAGTATTCATTATTTTTCACCAAAGACACAAAGTGTTGACCACTGTTAAATGATTCCAAAAAAAATGAACATTTTTCACATTTTACTAATAGCTTACACAAAATAAGTTGCTGACCACAATCTTTCAGATATTTCTAGCCTTACTTTAAAAATATGTAATTATAAAAGGGTGGTATAGCTGAAAATAAAAACTTCATAAATGACAAATCAGTGAAAATCTCTATTCTTATCTGATTAAAGATATATTTCATTTTAAAGGAAAAAAGATCACCTAATCTATAGCATTTGGAAAGAATGGTTTTTATTGTAAGACTTTTTACTTTTTCTGCGTATTCAACCTTCCAGCTCTCCATGAAGTTATATGAGTATTGAGATACTTATAATATCATAAAACTAATAATTTCCTCAACAATTTGTTTTTAAAGCATATAAACTGAACTGCATAAAATGTTATTTATTTTGATGGTATCTCTGCAGTCCACATATAATCAGTTGTTTAAAAGAATTATAAAAAAAAATAGTATCTAGTATTTTATTTTCTCAGTTTCTTTTTTTCTTTAGCAGTTATTGAGTTTTAGCCTACTATGCAGAGACAGGCACACAGATAATATTGAAGTATACTTCACTTGGGTGGTTTTTCTTTTTTAATTTACATTTGTTCATTCATTTATCATATGGTTATTAGCACATACTATGTATGTGTCATGCACTGGAATAAGTATGAGGAGTCTTTTAGCTTCCATGAACTTATGGTTCAATTAATAAACATTTCACAATTCAGCAGAACATTTTTGCATGAGTAGAACCTTTAGAAAATTTCCAGACTTAACCACATGGGTGACTACCAATTCTGCCAGCCTTTTCCATTCACAATTTCATAACAATTTGTAGTTAATAACCAAGATTCTCTCAAATATTTTAGGAAAGTTTTCTACTTTTGTTTAGCATTAAATAAACTATGGTCTAGATCCTGTATATAAGTTCCATAAATACAGAAAAATAAGACTTAAATGAATTTCAACATCCAAACTAAAGCTATGAGAATTGCCAAGTCCTTCAAAGAGCTAAAAAGCTCCTCTGCAAGATGATGACGCAACTGATTCATGTGAGGTGAATGATACTTGAAGACTGAGGCTTTCATCAACCCTTCGGTCATCGTGAACAAATTCTAAATGTCACAGAATTAGTAGAACTTTAACTTATGGTAAACAGCTATAGAACACAGCTTTCAGGGAGATCAGATTTCAAGAGCCTTATTTATTACAACCATTAGACCCTAGCCTTGTATAAATATTTGCCTACATTTACTTCCACACATGTATATTCAATTTTAGAATCAACTGAGACCCATACATTATTGTATTGCTCTGGAACCTCAAATTATCTAATAAAGCCTTAAAAGAATTTAAGCTCTGAACTAATGTAACAATCAAAATTATAAAACACATCTATTGCATATCTTCAACATTTTGACAGCATATTCACAAATTTTAGTTTTGGTGAATATTGATTGGAATAATGAAAACGTGGTTCATAGAATTTGTGAGGAAGTGAGCTTCCAGTTAATGCTTGAGTTTCTTCTATAATAATCCAAGCAAATAAAAGGTGGTAAAATTATAAAGGGCATCTTATGCCAAAGTGCCTTGAGAACCCAAGGAGGAGTTTATTCAGCAAACTTTTAAAAATTTCTTCTGAAATCAGTAAAAGTTCCACTTTACAAAAAGAGTTTTCCCTTCATGAAGGCTGAAGCTCATGAGGAACAAGTCAAAAAGAGGGAAAACTAAAAAATAGTTGCTTTTAATCAATAGCCCCCTAGGTCTTTAAGCAGTTCAAGTTCCAGAGAGTTTCTCAGTCACACTTAAGGGACTTTAAAGAATCATCTATATTCTCTTTTAAAGAATTGTATTTTTTTAAAAACAACAATAAGTCAACTGTAAATAAACTTTTAAAATTATAAGAATTTATCTTTATAATTTACTACAACCTGCAATATTCATATTTTATTTATTTATTTATTTACGAAGCGGAGTCTCGCTCTGTCGCCCAGGCTGGAGTGCAGTGGCATGATCTGGGCTCACTGCAAGCTCCGCCTCCCAGGTTCACGCCATTCTCCTGCCTCAGCCTCTTGAGTAGCTGGGACTACAGCTACTCGCCCAACACCACGCCTGGCTACTATTTTGTATTTTTAGTAGAGACGGGGTTTCACCATGTTAGCCAGGATGGTGTCGGTCTCCTGACCTCGTGATGCGCCTGCCTCGGCCTCCCAAAGTGCTGGGAATACAGGTGTGAGCCACCGTGCCCAGCCAATATTCATATTTTTAAAAATCTAATCTCTCAATTTTAGATAAAGGCATGGAAAACTAGTTATTAATAGTTTCTTCCAAAATCTGTTTATCTTTGATGCAGTATTTGAAATGAAAATAAAGGAAATAACTGTTCAATACTAGTTGTTTCTGCATTTAAATGAATGCAAAATAATGAAAATGAATGTGCTGCTACCAATATGTATGTACAAGACTCACCAGGTTCTTTCGGAAGTTCCAAGGTAGAGGTCCCGGGTTGTAAGTAAAGATGGACAGGAAAGGGATAGAGTAATTCCAACATTCTGTTTCCAAAACATTAAGTTCGATCTTTAAGTGATTTAATAGTCTCTATTTTGTAATACAAATCTTCAACACTAAAGTTATAGAACTAAATGCTAATCATAGAAAACCACGTGTCTCTGGTCAACAGGAGTATACCTTTTGTTCCCTCAGTGCCTTACAGAGTAAATATTATTAAACAAAGACAAAATACTACCAAATTTTGCTGGTTCTGAGATGAATAACAAATAGGAACATTTGCTTTCCAAATGAGCCCAAACTAGCAAAAATCAGGAAAATGAACAAGCATCATATCTATCTATTTCCTCTGTGTTTTACAAGAGATTTTTAAGTAGCATGTTTTCCTAACATGATTTGGAGAGCTTCAATCCCAACAGCTGAATAAAGTCAAGTACCACATGGAAACTTTGGAAAATGTGAATAAGCAAAAAGAAAGAAAATAAAAATCTCCCCTAATCTTATTACCCTGATATTTTAGTAATAATTGCAAACCCTTCAATGCTTCCTGTAGGCCAGCATTTAAGGCACTATTCTAATCCTTTTTGTATGTTTTATCTGATTTATTCTTCAAAACACGCATATAGGTACTTACTATTATGATACTCATTGTATAAATTAAGAAACTAAGACATTTAGGGGTTATGTAGTATACAGTTCAGATTATTCCAGCTAGAAATGGGTGGGGTCAGGATTCAAACTCAGGCAGTGGGACTTCAGGAACCATATTACTATTTTATACTGATTTCATTTGACATGATTAGCATGTGGAATATGTCTCATGCCTTTTCTATGTTTAAATGTACATAAATGCACACAAAATTTTAAACTATTATTTTGCACCTAATATATAATGGAGATCTTTCTTTAAAAATGTACAAAGGTGCACACTGTTATTTTGACCCATTACATAGAATTCCAAGTTATTTTGGCCCATTACATAGAAATTCATTGTATAGATTTTAACATACTGATCGCTTATTTACCAGTCTTCTTCTATGGGATATATTTGTTGGTTCTGCTTTTGTGTTGTTTATAAACAAGGATGAAAATCTTTGAACATTCATATTTGTGCAACTGTCCAATTATTTTCTTGTGTTACTATAAATGCCCAGAAATTAAAATGTTGGTTAAAAGTTATATACATCTTATATAAATTTCTAGAATTTTAAAACATTTGCCCAGAAAGAAGCATGGTCTATGAAGGAGGAGACTCTTCAGAGATTTACATATGGCACATAGTAGACACTCAATAGATAGTAAAGAAATAACTAAGGATAGGATCTATTAATTTAACTGTCACTCATGTGGTCATGCCCATGGAGTTGGCCAAAGGGCTGAGGTATGCCTTAAGTTGTATCAAGAGAAATTAGAGAGACGTGAGTATGCAGTCAGTTTTATAAAATTCCATTTGAAATTCTAGAACTTTTTATATATCACCAAGAATGGGGCCAAATTCCATTGATCAGGCAAAATTTCCTTTGCTTTCTAATATCTGGTCCATGGATAAGTGTTATTTAATTTCCAAGTTAGAACTAATTATGTATTTTCAATTATTCCCCACTAATGGAAGATTCTAATGGAAAGAAACCATTCAACCACTGAAGCAAAATATTTCACAGACATTAAGATGAAATGGCAGTTGCTTCACACAAATGTGAAATGCCATAAGGGATTCTATCATTATTGTATAATACCCTCATTATGTTATTAAATTGATCAGAATAACCTAAACATGAATTGTCATGTAACACAGGAAACTCACTGATCACAAAACTAGGTGAAGAAGGCCAGGCTCACTTGCCTGAATTACAGAATGCATTTACTGAAATGCAGTTGTCATACCTTCAAATGCACCAAATAATATCAACTAAAAATTAGCACTAGTAAATAAGTGATTCATAAATGAATTTTATTGATGGGAAATTAAAATTTGGGATGAACCCATATTTATCATCATCATAAAGGATATTTTAAAGTAGGACAATCTTTGAATTTAGAATTCAAAGGCACATTGAAGAACTTTACTTTCTTAAATTTATATTGAAATTGTAAAAGTATTCAATTGTGTTTTCCCACCACAGTTCAAAAATAGACAAGTTTAGAAGAGGGAAGAAATCATATATTTAAAAGATTTGATCATATTCATGTTTTGCTCAAGGAAATTTCTTTTGTTGGGCCAATATTTCAATAGTCATCCCAAAAATATTATAGTCATCTTAGCAATCACTATTTTTCAAGGCATCTTCAGGATAATTATAAGTTGTTTATATACAACTTTTCTCACAGGGGTCTATTTAACTTGAACAAAAACCTTTTGGGAGTTTCATGAAGAGCTGGGTCATTCATACTAATTACTCCTAGAGTCTGTCCCTGCATTGTTAACAATCTCATACCTAATTTCCCAACTGATTATATTATATTTTCTTCTGCTTATATTCTTATTGCTGTTTCCTTATCTTCATTATGTGGTGAACTAGATTTCAAAAAAAATTTTGGTCTAGTGACATTCTATTTGTCTAGTTAAGCTCAGGTTTCCAAAAGTCCTTAGTCACCACATCCCAAAACACTTATTTGTCTTTTCCCTGGCATTCCCATCACACTTCTAACATTAATGAAATGAAGCTAACTGTTAAAGTGGGAAACAAGTTACCACCATCAACTAGCTATAAATAAAGACAAGACAGCCCAGGTGTATTGAAGTTCAGGCTTTATATGCCCTGGGCTGTCATTGGAAGTACATGCACTTGCTCTTAATTTCAAAGGATGTTGATCCTCCTCATTAAGCAGGACATGTTTTCATTAAAAATGGGAAGTTAGGGTGTCAAGGGATCTTTATCTTCTACCAGTTGCAGAAGAAACAATTCTTCGGGAAATAGTCAACTCTCTTGAGAAAGACGTTATACTGAAAGATATTATACCCGATCAGATTTATTAATAAGTGCTTCGCTTGTCCCTAAAACATGACTATTCTGCCATGGCTTACCAGCCTCATCTAAAGATACTGAAAATGATTTTCAAATCAGTTAACCTTTTCAGTTAGTAAAAGCTGACTTGAAATTTTAAACAATTTGGCTAAATTGCTATATTAATTACTCTTTTAGGAGCTACCAATTTGCTAGACCAATTTGGATCTTAAGTTAAAATGGGTAATTTAAAGGCAGAAAAGAAATTTATAAAAATTTGTAAGTTTCCAATATAATAATTTCTTTTCCTTTGAAAGTAATATCTTCCCTTATCATGGGTATAACCAAACCTTTAGTATTAAGGCTGTGTATATATTTCACTCTTTCAAATTTGAGTACTGTATTACACTTAAGCCAAGAAAGTGGCTATCCTGAGCATGGATCTTCTAGTGTTAAACACATAGTTCACAACTTAAATGTTGGAAGACCCACAAAGTTCTTCATAGCCTTGCCAGCATTTCCTCAACTAACTTATAGCTGTGCCAATCACCCCAAATTTCTGACCATGTTATAATATCAATGAATTATTGTGAAACAAGCTACTGAAAACTACATTTAGCAGAGAAGTATTTACTGTCTGTAAGTATAAATGTTCTTACAAAATATGTGCTGAAGAGCTTAGAGGTTCTGTATGTAGCTTCAGGGACAACTATTGTGTATGTAATTTTAAAGTTATCTTGAAGACGTTGATGCTATTTCATGCAATTCAGAAAAGGAACTGACCCATCTCCAGACAGTTTTGGAAAGCAGAGGCAATGCTTAGAATTCCTATGTTCAAACTATGTTCTGTAGAATCAGCCTCACCTTCTGTTAGAAAAAGACTAACCTTTAATTATTAGATTTAGAAAGGAAAATTATAACTTACTCTGCTCCATAATTGCTGCAGATGAGTTATTAAAATTCTAAACTTATGTAATATTATCATAAAATATGGCATTTTTTTCTCAGGAAAGCCACAAATGGGATTCAAGCTTATGCACTATAAAACCCAGATGGTTTACTTAACTACTCAGACATCCTCCAGTTCAAAAGTTAATTGAACTGAAAACAAAAATTTTGATAATTGATATGCTTTGAGGAACTCAAGCAGAACAATAAATTAGCTTCATGTATGGGGCGTTAATAGATAAACTTGAGAGACCATGACAATTGGTCAGGGAATATTGACAAAGTAGAAGAAAATATATATTTTCTATAGTTTAACTAATTATACATTACCTGGACTCCTCAAAGTGCTGTTGCTTTGCTGTCTCCATTTTTTTACTCACTGGTTCAATAATAGTCATGATTTTATCCAATTTAACTTGTCCTGAAATTTTGTTAAAGTTTTAATTGCATACTATTAGTTTTCAAGTTGTAAAGGCATTTTTTGAATTCAGTTGCAAATGACAGATTTTTAATAACAAGAGCTATAATCTTTTAAAATGTTACTAACACAGAGATACTAAAAAACACAGTTGAGTAGTTTTCTTCACTCCATGCTACTCAGAGGCTTTGCAATTACTAAACTTTAGGACTGAAAATTATAGTGCAAATGAACTACATATATCAGAAAGGAAACTGCTCTCAGAGAAATGGCTGCAACAGCATAGCATATACCAATGAATACAAACAGCCTCATTTGTACATATCAGTATTATTATAATCGTCACAAAGCTTAGTTCTTACAGAAGGGGCTGCTATTTTAAAATAATTTGGCAAATCATTAGTTCCCATAAATAGGAACACAAAGTGCTCCAAAAATCTCATTATTTGATAGAGTAAGATTAAAGTCCACAAAAGGCAAAGGTTCTACTTTTTAAAAAACCTAATTCTTCAAGTGTAAGGAGAAATGTACATGAGTGTTTTTAAAATACCCATTACTTTCTATTGTGCACAGATAATGGAACAAATATACAGTTTGAAATATTATAAAAAAAATTATCAGGTAACTATTGAGCACCTTCTAGCTACTAGCTCAGATATATTATTATTAAAAGATATCCAGAACACATGAGAGAAAACCCTCTGCTTTAGAAAATTACAGGCTAGTTGGATCTCAATGTCAACAAAAAGAAGAGCATACTAGACTGAATTATGTAACGTATATTCAAAATGTACATTCAGAGAACATAAAATTTTTGTAGAAATGGAAAACAGAATATTAATATTGATTAACTATGGTCGGCCTTCGGTATTCTCAGGTTGTGCATCTGCAGATTCAACCAACCACAGATTGACAATATTCAGGAAAAAAAAGAAACATTTAAAAATACATTACAACAAAAATAATTTAAATTTAAAAACAATATACTGTGAAAGCTATTTGCATTGAGTTTATGTACCATTCAGTATTATAAGTAATCTAGAGATTGTTTAAGAAGAAATTGATGCCAATCATTTTGACACTATTCCACAAGAATAGTGTGGAATATCCCTGATGAACATAGATGCTAAAATCCTTAACAAAATACTAGCTAACTGAATCCAACAACATATATAAAAGATAATCCACCATGATCAAGTGGGTTTCATACCAGGGATGCAGCGATGGTTTAACATATGCAAGTCAATAGATGTGATACACCACATAAACAGAATTAAAAACAAAAATCACATGATCATCTCAATAGATGCAGAAAAAGCATTTGACGAAATCCAGCACCTCTTTATGATTAAAACTCACAGCAAAATCTGCATACAAGGGACATACCTCAATGTAATAAAGGCCATCTATGACAAACCCACAGCCAGCATAATATTGAATGGGGAAAAGTTGAGAGCATTCCCTCTGAGAACTGGAACAAGACAAGAATGCCCACTCTTACCATTTCTCTTCAACATAATACTGGAAGCACTAGCCAGAGCAATCAGACAAGAGAAAGAAATAAAGGGCATCCAAATCTCTAAAGAGGAAGTCAAACTGTCACTGTTTGCTGAAGATATGATCATTGACCTTGAAAAATCTAAAGACTCCTCCAGAAAGTTCCTAGAACTGATAAAAAAAAAAATCAGCAAAGTTTCCAGATACAAGATTAATGCACACAAACCAGTAGCTCTTCCATACACCAACAGCGCCCAAGCAGAAAATCAAATAAAAAACTTAACCCCTTTTACAATAGCTGCAAACAAAAAACAAAACACTTAGGAATATACCTAACCAAGGAGGCAAAAGACCTCTACAAGAAAAACTACAAAACACTGCTGAAAGAAATCATAGATGACATAAAAAAATGGAAACACATGCCATGCTCATCATCTTTCACAGAATTTCTTAAAAAACAATTCTAAACTTCACAGGGAACCAAAAAGAGCCCACATAACCAAAGCAAGACTAAGCAAAAAGAACAAATCTGGAGGCATCAGACTACTTGATTTCAAACTATACTATAAGGCCATAGTTACTAAAACAGCATGATACTGGTATAAAAATGGCACATAAACCAGTGGAACAGAATAGAGAACCCAGAAATAAACCCTAATATTTAAAGCCAACTGATTTTCAACAAAGTAAACAAAAACAAAGTGGGGAAAGGATACCCTTTTCAACAAATGGTGCTGGGATAATTGGCTAGACACATGTAGGAGAATAAAACCAGATCCTCATCTTTCACCTTATACAAAAATCAACTCAAGGTGGATTAAGGGCTTACATCTTAAAACCTGAAACTATAAAAATTCTAGAAGACACCATTGGAAAAACCCTTCTAGACATTGGCTTAGGCAAGGATTTCATGACCAAGAACCCAAAAGCAAATGCAATAAAAACAAAGGACACATGAACACATATGTTTATTATGGCACTGTTCACAATAGCAAAGACTTGGAACCAACCCAAATGCCCATCAATGACAGACTGGATAAAGAAAATGTGGTACATATATGCCATGGAATACTATGTAGCCAGAAAAAGGAATGAGTTCATGTCCTTTGTAAGGACATGGATGAAGCTAGAAACCATCATCTGCAGCAAATTAGCACAGGAACAGAAAACCAAACACTGCATGTTCTCACTCATAAGTGGGAGTTGAACAGTAAGAACACATGGACACAGGGAGTGGAACATCACACACCGGGGCCTGTGGGGGGTGGGATAACATCAGGAGAAATACCTAATGTAGATGACAGGTTGACAGGTGCAGCAAACAACCATGGCACATGTATACCTATGTAACAAACCTGCACATTCTGCACATGTACCCCAGAACTTAAAGTATAAAAACAAAAATTAAGAAAAGATAAATATTTGGGATGTAATTAACTAAATAACTTTTGCACAGCAAAAGGAACAGTCAGCAGAGTAAACAGACAATCCATAGAGTGGGAGAAAATCTTCACAATCGATGCATCTGACAAAGGACTAATATCCAGAATCTGCAACAAACTCAAACAAATCAATAAGAAAAAAACACAAAATCCCATCAAAAAGTGGGCTAAGGACCCAAATAGACAGTTATCAAAAGAAGATATACAAATGCCCAACAAACATATGAAAAAATGCTCAACATCACTAATGATCAGGGAAATGCAAATCAAGGCGACAATGTGATACCACCTTAACTCCTGCAAGAATAGTCATAATCAAAAATTAAAAACAGTCGATGCTGACGTGGATGCAGTGATCAGGGAACACTTCTACACTGCTGGTGGGAATGTAAACTAGTACAGCCAGTATGGAAAACAGTGTGGGGATCCCTTCAAGAACTAAAAGTAGAGCTACTGTTTGATCCAGCAATCCCACTACTAGGTATCTACCCAAAGGAAAAGAAGTCATCATACGAAAAAGATACTTGTATATGCATGTTTATAGCAGCACAATTTGCAATTGCAAAATCATGGAGCCAACCCAATGCACATCAATCAACAAGTGGATAAAGAAACTGTGGTATATAAATATATAATGGAATACTACTCAGCCATAAAAAGAAATGAATTAATGGCATTTGCAGCAACCTGGATGAGATTGGAGACTATTATTCTAAGTGAAGTAACTCAGGAATGGAAAACCAAACATCAGATGTTCTCACTGATATATGGGAGCTCAGACATGAGGATGCAAAGGCATAAGAATGATACAATGGACTTTGGGGACTTGGGGGGACAGGTGGGAGGGGGTGAAGGATAAAAGACTACAAATAGGTACAGTGTATACTGCTCGGGTGATGGGTGCACCAAAATCTCACAAATCACCACTAAAGAACTTAACATGTAACCAAATACCACCAGTACCCCAATAACCTATAGAAAAAGTAAATAAATTTTAAAAAATAAAATATATGGGAAGATGTGCATAGGTTATGTGCAAATACATACTACATATCTTATCAGGGACTTGAGCATTCTCGGATCTTCAAATGATGGAGGTAGGGGAGGTCCTGGAACCAGTTCCCCAAGTATACTGAGCAAAGGCTGTATTTATAAGGTACCAGAAGTATTGGTTAGCATTCCCTGTGAATTATCTCATGTAAGTTTCAACAGTTTTATTCTGTTTTTGTTTTTGTTTTTGTAAAGTACTGTGATTAGTCGGTTTACTCAGAGAAGCAATTTTCCCAAGATCCTTTAACTTGGAAGGTACAGAGCCAGGACTCCATTCTTTTTCACTGTGCTCTACACTGCCCCCTGGAACTTGTGGGTCTTCAGGGGATTCATCAGTAAAAGTGGGTAATTTCTGCCTTGTTTACTTCAGAAGGTAATGATAAAGCTCAGAGGACACACTTTATATAAAGACACATTGTATGTTAACTGAAATCATATTAAGGTGAAGGAGAATTTTTGAGTCTTAAAAATAGAAACATTAAAATATGTGCCACATGCCAAGTGTGCTAATTGCTATATATGGATTATCATGTTCTATTCTTAGAGCCATCCCATAGATTAAGTACTATTACTATCTCCATTTTACAGATGAGGAAATGGAAGTAGAGGTATGATTATTTTCCCCAAGATTAGACCATTAGCAAAAGGTAGAGATGATATTCAAACCCAGGCAGATAGCCCCTGGAACCTGAATTCTTAATCACTCTGATGCTCAATATGCCTGTTTGTTTATTGTACTTATTTTATAGAATATTTACTTAGTTAAAATTGCTATGCTGACTTCTGCAAGGGGAGCAGTGTAGAATATAATGGTTAATAAAGCATTATTGCTACCCTCAATGGACAGTATAACAGTGAAAATCACTGCAGAAAAGTGAAGGAGAAAAAGGATGGGGCAAAGGTGATGGGACGTGCAATCTGGAGATATAAAGAGTGAATTTTACAGCAATGGTAAAGAAATTAACCTTGCAATGAAATAAAATCATAGAAGCTAAAGAAAGCATTAGGATTTAGTGAAATTTTTGTTGTTGTTTTATTTTTCAAGGCAGGAGGTTTTCAAGTCAATAGGAAAGAAGCCAATATAGATTAAGAGATTACAGATGCTTACATTTGAACACACTTGGAATTGAATACATGACCAGGGAACAGGTTCACTGCATACCTAGGAAGGATGTGATGAAGTTCACAAGTGAAGGTATTATTTAAGGATAATATTATTTTGAAAGCAACATTATGAAAATAAATTTTCACTAATGAGGAATTCATATTTGTAAAATACACATATATGTATAAAACACACATATATGTGTATCTTGGTTTATTTATTTGCAAATGCGCAGGAAAGATATGGAAGAATGCATACTACAGCAGAGACAATTAGTACTCACCAACTTATCCATGTGCTTCCCTGTATTTCCCACATCCCTTTACAATTACTTTGATGACATGTGATTAAACTCTAACCAATGAGATGTGAGCACATTAGGTGTGAGCCACTACCAGACCTGGGCCTTAAATTTCTCCAGCCCACTCTTTCCCTGCCACAGTGGCCCAGGAAGCCTGTATACCAAATGGCAAAACTACAAGGTAAACTGTCGTTCACACTGTGATTGATGTAGGGGGATAAATAAGTCTTTATGAAACACGAAGCCACAGAGAATCTAGTGTTCATTTATTACTCAATAGAGCCCAACCTTTCTTGTCTAATATTTACACCAAACTAAGACCATCAACAGTGTCTATCTTTGGAAGGAAGGGGAAAATGTAGTATTGTTAGGACTTTCCCTTTCAACACTATATATGTAAGCATTTTTTTAAATCTTTATAATGAGCTTGTGTTAATACAATAATTAAGAAAAAGATATGTCTATTTTAGAGAAAAGAAACCTATTAAATACTTTGGGTATAATCCATTTAAGTGCTAAACTAAAAGCCCTCTATAGTACCATTTAACTAAGTCATATTAGGACTGCATCCAACATACAAAATAAATGCAGATACACTCTTTTAAAAGTAGTATATAGAGTTAAAAGAGATCTCTAAAAAGGCAATTAAAACATATGAAAATCCAACATTGCTGCAGATAAACGTTTAGATGGAAAATTAGAGTTAGTGTGTGACTTTAGGCCCAATTATAACATCTCTGAGTTTCTAACTATTGCTTATGTAAAATCTAGTTGATAAACCAATTCCACCAAAATAGAATTTCAGTTCTGGAATATAAATTATAAATAACTTCTGATTAGAACACTCATTCAAAGAGAGACCAACAGGGAGATCAGGGCACAAAAAACAGAGGTAGAGTTATGAATTCTTAGAGGTTTTACAATGAAGTTAAACAAAAGGAAGGTAAGACATTAAAACTGCCAACTTAGGTATAAGCTGACAGGCTAAAAAGAAAAACAACAACAACACAAACTGCCAACCAAAAGACTTTAGTCTCTAACGCTACTTACTATGTGCGCCTCAGAGTCCAGCTGGAATTAATTATTCATTCACCTGAGCTCAATCGTTTGTTCACCTGAAATCAATCATCCATTCAATTTCATTCACTTCTGACAATTGTGCCTTTGTCCTTCATGGGCTTATTTTGCTTTGACCACCTCCAGCTGTTGTGTGTTCCCCAAAGCGATTTCTTTCCTTGGCTACCTTCTAACCCTTAACTTGAATGATATGGTCCATGACCTTGGCTATATTTATTACCTCAATGTACACAAATCTGTATATCTTGCTAAGACCACTCTTGAGATCCAAATTTGAATAGCCAACTATCTCCATCTCAATCAACATGTCCCTCTCACACTTAATGACACTGCTGTCCATCCATAAGCCTGAAAGTCATCTCCCCTATTCACCCCCCCTCAATCCCCTAATAGAGTCATTTAATCCCTTCCATCCTTTCCCACTCATACTCTCTCAGTTCAGACCCTTATCATCTTTCATCTGGTACATTAACAGCTTCACTTGGATTCCTGAATCCAGCCATGAAACTCTAACCTATCCTCCATACTTTCCAAAAATAATCTTTCATTTCCAATTATGGAATTTTAAATTATCATTGTGTTATTGTTTTCTGATTTAATGTCACAGTAATCAGAGAACAGGTTTTGTATAATTCCAATTGTTCGAAATTTGTTGACTCCTACTTTATATACCCTTGTGTAGTCAATTTTCATAATGCCCCATATTTGTCTGAAAATAATGTATATTCTTTAATTCTTAGGAGCAGTATCTTATATCTACCTGATAAATCAATTTGTTAATTTAGTTGTTCTCCATTTTGCTAGTCATTTCAAGACTCAGCACAAAGGATATTCTCTAATCTATCTTAACACTGAAATGATTTTCAGCACTCATTGTTTGGTTGGCCCACCATCCCTTTACTAATCTGTAAACTCTCTGATCATGTGGACTAGGACTTATTTCCCTTGAATCCTCGGCACTTCCTTATAGTACCCAGAACATTCAACAAACATTTGTTATAAGAATCAATAAATAAAACATGTAATACCTCTTACTCAGTTACATAGATTTTTCAGTATCATTTTTATGTTTGCCAGTGTCATGGATTAATTTCTTTCCATTACTTTCTCGGACACCGTAGATACTATATACATACTTGCTTCCACTAATTCCCACTGCTCTCCTGACCTTCATAAAGAATGCCTATTTCTCCCCTTCCTTCCACAAAAAAATAAAAAAACAAAAACAAAAACAAAAACCAGCATCTCTATTTCAGGTTGTCAAAATCATCTATGTTAAATAACACTAATGTGTTATCGGAAACTAATTTTCTAGAATTTAAAGCTCAAACAAATTGGAAATTCAGTGTCAGAAAAGGGAGTGTGTTCCTTATCACAGATATTTGTTAGCAGAAAATTTCAGAAGAACATTGTAGAGGGGATTTTATGTTGTGAAAATAGTCGGGCTAGAAGAGCTTTAAGGTCTCTTCTACATAAAGACTTACTACTATGAAAGTGCTTCAGGTCGGTAAAATGGTTTTCATTCAAACAATGAGAGATTTTATATTTTGTACACTGAATAATTATAAAATGATTTTCTCACCTTTCTCTCTTTTTAAGATCCACTATTTAAATTTTATTTAATTTCATATGAATTATAATGAAACTTAAAAATTTTAAAGTTTCAAATTTATAGACAGATTCATTAGTCAAAAATGACAGATTGCAATTTACTGACATTTCACATTCTAGTGTGTGGGCTGGGTAGATGTCATATAATTTTCTACTGTTGGAATTTCAAGCACATGTGTGTTATATAGAATGCCAATTCCTCACTTGACTGTGAACTCTGACGGTTTCTTGAGGATAGACATTGTGTTTTTATGCATCCATCCATTTATTCAATCATTCATTCAACACATATTTACTGAATACCTACAATGTGACAGGCAGTCTGCTAGGCACTAGGAATGCAAAAAAAGAACTCGGAGATTATGAAGTCAACATTCTTAGGAATGAAATTAACTACAAATAATTACATAATTCCCAATACAGTGCTATGAAACTTTATTTTCATTATCTCATGAATTTAAAACAAGGAATGAAATGCACCCTTCAGCTTTTGGAATTGGGAGGTCATTGGACAATTTAATGGAAGTAGAAGAAAGGTTTCTTTGGGTCAAAGGAATAATACTATTGGAGGTAATAAATGTAGACTCCTTTTTCAAGAGGTATGTGGTTTGAAGAAACAGACAGCAATGAAATGATCACCACAGAAACAGAAGTTTGAGAAAGTAAATTATAGTGTCCATATATTTTTAATATGAGAGAAACTTTAGTATGCTTATAGGTTACAGGAAAGGAGAGTATGGAGATATAAAAGAGGACAAACAATACATAATAGATGGGATAGGTTCCTGACAGAAAAGGGACAGAATGAGATAGAATTAATACCTGAAGAGGCATCTTCTAAAACCACAGACAAGATTTCGGGTGGCTATTAGTAAGTTTCCAGTGAGTTCACCATGAAGACATTTATTTTCTCTATGAAGTAGGAGGTAAGGTCATTTACTGAGGGAAGCAGGCAGAGATTTGATAAGGGTTGTGGAGGTCTGGGCTAAATAGTAAGTGAGATGGGTAAAATAATTGAAAAAGGCCAAATGAAAGATTTTTAACTTAGATTACTACTTAATGCAGTCATAATCATAGCTAGCATTTGAAATGAAACACAAACCTTCTCTTCCTATTGTTCAGTTTCTCCACACTTCATAGCAAAATGTTTAGACTGGTTGTCTACATATATTGTTTGCTCTTTCTCACTCCATTTTTTTGTCCCTACACTCCCAATCTACCTGGTACAGTGGTTGCTCTGTGGAAACTGCTCTCATCAAAGGTACAATGACTTCCATGGTAGCACACCCAATGAACAAGTATTTGTCAACCTTTTGCTGAGCCTTCACAGCAGCACTCAGTGATAATGATGATTTTCTTTTATGAAGATTCCAACACTTTCTCCTAGAGTTCCTCCTATGATGCTGCTTCTCATTGTCAATCTCTTTTACTGACTCTCCTTCTTCTATCAGACCTCCAATGAATGAAGTGTCTTAAGTCTCTGTCTTAAGCCTTTTTGTTTATGTTAACACCACTTATTCTTTAGGAAATTTCATCCAGTTCCATCCATGGCTTTAAATAATGCTCATATACCAAAGACTCCAAAACTTTATTCTCCAGCCCACACCTCTCCTCGAAATTTCAGACTTACATATGCATTAATTAGTATTTCAAATATAACACATTTAATGGAATTCTTGATTTCCTCTCTAAAAAAAGTTCTTTCTTATTTTTCTCATGTCAGTAAATGACACTATACAGCTACTTTTTCAAACCAGAAACTCATTATCTACCTCTCAGATTTGTCCATTTCTCTTCACTTTACCAAACACTACAATTGTCACAATAACACTGTATAACAAATCGAATCAAAACTCAGCAGTTTACAAGTTTAGATTTCTCTTGCTTATAGTCATTTGAATGAGCCAGAGCAGTTCTGCTTCAGGCTATGAGTCAGCTGGCTTAGAGGGATCAGGCTAGATAGGTGCCACCACCTGGGGCATGGTCTTTTCTTGGTAGATCAAAAAGTGTAAGAGACATGATAAACTACTATGTACATTTAAAGTCACTGTCTGCATCACGCCTTCTCATATTCCATTAGCCAAAACAAGACAGGGTCGATCTCAAATTTAGTGAAGCAAGAAAATATACTCTAAACCAAGGGGGAGGCAGAAAGAAAAGGTGGAACAATAACCCAATCTAAGCCATCACTATCTCTTTCCTGGATTGAAAAATCACTTTCTCTGGTCTTCCCTCTGTCCTCTGTTTATTCCATCCTACAGAATAGAGGCCTGCATATCTTTTAAAAATTGAAATCTGATCAAAACATTCATCTTTAAATCATTCAATGACTTTCTACTACTCTTAAATAGATCAATTATTTGCCATTACCCACAGGGCCATACATTATCTAATTTATTCCTATCTCTTTCACCTGATTTCACATTACTATCATTTTATCTGCCATTACACTGCAGTCACAATGTTTCCCTTCAGGACCTTGAATAAGTCAAGGCCCGTTCCTCCTCAGGGCTGATTTGTACCAGCATTCAAGAGTTGATTGTTAATTATAAGGAATTTTGCAACCCAGATTAAATGTCCGGTAGCCTGAAATCAGCCAGGGTGAGAATATTTATACCCTGGAAGTCAGGAAATGCCATAAATCAGACTTTTGTTCCCTGCAGAACCAATTCGCCAGCACACCATTGGTCCTTCTTGTCCTTCATATCTCAAATCAAATATATAAGTTCCTAAGACAGGTATTCATGGCATTTGCATCTAAAATGTGTCCCCACAGTTAGTCTATTATGTCATTCTATTTCCTTCATTGTGATTGTCATGTTTTGTCATATCTTATCTGTTTGCTCCTTAATTGCATTTTGCCTGTCTACTCCCAGCAGAATGTAAGCTTCACTTATTCACAATTATATCATCAATGTCAAGAAGAATGCCTGGCATATAATAGATGTTCAATAAATACTTATTGCATGGATGAATTTCCCCTGGTATAAGTTCTTTAAGAATGGAAACATTCTTATTCTCTAACTCACATATAGCATTATAAATCAGAAGCCCAATAAATATTAATTGGATAAATGAAATCATTTATTAGTGTGTTTACTAGGTACAGATATAATGAATTTCAGATTTGATGTAAGGAAGGGGAATAAAGACATCTGTGCTAGACAGATTGTCTGAATACTTTGGACTTCATTATATAGACTTTTTTCCTACCCTACCTTCATGTAAATAATTATTGTCCTCAACTCAGTAAGATCATTTAACTAATAAATTGTTATTGACTATTCCTTTTAGCCATGTGCTAGGGACCATGGAGGGTATAGGAAAAAAAAAGGAAACATCATCTCCACTTAGCAAAGTTTATATCTCATAATCCCATAAGAGCAAAGTTTATATTTCATAATCCCATAATATTGTTCATAATATTGATTTAACAAATATCTTAGTGACTGGCCTAGCATATATTAGGCACCCAATAAATGTTTGCTGAATAAATGAATGAAACTCTGCCAAGAACTGAGGGCAGAGCTGAATTAAATGCTTAAGAATATAAACTTCTCGGCCGGGCGCGGTGGCTCAAGCCTGTAATCCCAGCACTTTGGGAGGCCGAGACGGGCGGATCACGAGGTCAGGAGATCCAGACCATCCTGGCTAACCCGGTGAAACCCCGTCTCCACTAAAAAATACAAAAAACTAGCCGGGCGAGGTGGCGGGCGCCTGTAGTCCCAGCTACTAAGGAGGCTGAGGCAGGAGAATGGCGTAAACCCGGAAGGCGGAGCTTGCAGTGAGCTGAGATCCGGCCACACTGCACTCCAGCCTGGGTGACAGAGCGAGACTCCGTCTCAAACAAAAAAAAAAAAAAGAATATAAACTTCTCTACAATGTCAGTAGAAGAGCTGAAACTTAATCCATGTTTTGTCAGTGCAATTTAACTTCACCATGAAACTTCAATGTGTGTAGCAGCAGTGCAAAATGTACTACAAAAACATAATTATTTTCAGAAATCCAAAAACATGATAGTAATGAAAAGTAAGATGAAGTTTGCACAACTCTAATAAAGACAAGGTAATAAAAACCAATTCAGTGTATTTTATGCTAACATATATTTCAGGAATTTAAATCTTATCCTCCAGGTAAATACATTGCATTAATTATGACATATAATTCAGAAAAGTGGTTAAGAGAGCAGACAGACTTAAGTAAGTATAAATTTGAACTTTACAATTTATCACCGGTATGACCCTCAACAAGCTACATTGCATCTGAGCTCAGCTTTGTCCTTTGTAAAAAAGTATATGAGGATAACAGATGGCCATAAGGATTGTGTAAGTGATGCATGCAAAGTCCTTAGCACAAGGCCTGGTACATAGTAAGTACTTAATAAAATTAGTGATGTTTATGATTATAAAGATATGAATTTTAATAACATGTTATTGATTATGGTCTATACAAGAGATGAGGCAGACATATAAAATTATACAGTATAAGACTATAAGTGCTATAAGACAAAATGATATGAAAATATTATCTCAAATACGTAAACTTTTAGTAATAGCACAACATATTGAAAACAAAATGCAAAGTTATTTTGTGCTTTATATTCCCATGACCAAAACTTCTCTATCAACAATTTTCTCCCATGTCAGTTATAAGATACAAAAGTGCTCATCCAGTCTTTGCCAAATTAGATAGTATACACTCTTCCCCAAAAAGGAAAATAATACCAGTTATCCACTAGTGAGAAAGGTGAATCTTTACCAAGTAAACACTATAGTCAGAGGCTTAGCAAAATTGCTCAGAAGAAATGTGTTTAGATTGATCTTCCCTGGGTTACCCTCTCCAACAATAACAGATATGGCTACAGTTCAATACCTTTACCAAATCTAAGCCTTTGCTCAGGCTTACTGGGCTCTAGTCCATCTGATGGAAAGATAGAGGCATATATCCCTAGTCAGCCAATCCTGATCTTCCCCCTAAAAAAAGTTAAAACAAGTGTCCAGGAGACAATTCTCCATGAATATTTTCACATATCTGTAGAGTCAGAGCTTTCTGAGCAAGGAATTCTGGCACCTGGGTTAAGAGGGGTTTGAGTGGAAAAAAAAAAAGCCATGGAAGTTAAAGACAGAGACCTTGAGGGAGATTTAGAGGCACCTCCCCTTGTGCCGTTTATTTACTTACATTTCAAAGAATAATAGACCTAGGGACCTTTAGTTCACCACCTGTCTCCAGATTGGGTGTGTTTGCATTTACAGAGCACTTGCTTTCCCTCCCCTTCTGTCTCTCCCTCTGTCTCTTTCTCTTTCTTTTCCCTCTTGCTCCCTGCAGTGGAGGAGGGGCAAGTGTGCCTAATGCCCCACTTAAGCTCTAAGATTCATACATCCAGTGTTCCTTTTCTGTGGTACTAACTGCATTATTCATGTAGATAACATCTGCCCTCATTGTGTTGTCCCAAAGAGGACCGAGGCATGGGAAAACTGAGGCAAGATGCACTGAATAATCAGTCTGTCTGTGATGTAGAAATCCTGTGTTTCCTGTCAAGATAGATAGATAGGCATACATATATGCATACATAAAACTTAATCTAAGCAGGTCTGACATACTCCTTTCCTTCACAGATCACCCAAATGGAGCTTTGTTAAGAGCTGACTTCCAGAAGTTTAAACTATCTTTAGTCCATCAATTAATCTGGCCCCTTGTAAT
The DNA here is from genome assembly GCF_002776525.5 of Piliocolobus tephrosceles. Classification (NCBI taxonomy): domain Eukaryota; kingdom Metazoa; phylum Chordata; class Mammalia; order Primates; family Cercopithecidae; genus Piliocolobus; species Piliocolobus tephrosceles. The sequence continues at coordinate 40,209,092 of NC_045436.1, read as the reverse complement.
TGCTCTCCAAGCTTAAACATCTTCGCATTCTCACTCTCTTCTCTGGGCAGCTCCTGGTGTCCTCAAATGTAGCTCTATCAGGTCACACACATACACACATGTCCCCTGGCTCTCTCATCACTGTGAAAAGAAGGCTGTTCTTGGTACCTTTACGGCTTCGGCACTATTCTCTTTTAACTCACAGCTGGGTACCTACTGAGTACCTACTAAACCTTCTAATACTAACTATCCTGTTGCAAATGTTTTTCAGGACAAGGATTTCTGAAAACAACTCATCAAAAAAACTTATTCTCTCTTTGAGTCAGTAGACTCAACTGCCTGACCGCTTGCCTTGGGAAAGTCACTTGGTCTCTCTGAACTTCCATTTCCTCTTTCTTAAAATTGGTGAGTGATACTTCTGAGCATTATAAATTAGGCATGATGTATTAAATAAGCTATAAACAACTTATAGAAAGTACTGAGTATATAAGCACTCAAGAAATAGAGAGCAGTTACTATTGTTAATAATTTTATTGTGAAAAGCAAAAGAAACATAAATTAATCAGCACCTGTTTTACCTGGCAGGACTCCTGAGTCCACTAAGGATATCATCAGGGATACTCTAGTAGAATTCATCTTTCTTTTCCATAGTGTTTGAACTGGAGAATATAAGAGACTTACTCATAACCCCAAATCCCTCTTTACATGCTTCCCAAAAATGAGGCATACAAATTACAAACTGAGTCTCAGAAACAGGTAAATTTATAGGATCACTCTAACGTAGGCCCTCAATAATATTTTGAGAACTGAAAGAATTCATTCAACCCCAGCTGGAATACTGTCTGAGGAAACCTGAGAAGGGAGCAATCATCAGTGGCAGGTGACAGACAGAAATAAAAACCAAAGTAATGACCAAAACTAATTTTTTTCATGTGTTAGGGGGAAAACAAAAGCATTCATGGAGAAACCTAAAACACCACAGTCCTTTCTTATAACCATTTAGTAACCTTGACATAGCAAGAAGAATATTCATGTATCATTTTGTTCCTCACAGCATGGGACGAGAAGGTGTAATTATTAGGGCAGGGCTGCTAAACATAGAAAGTGGTAACTTTAAGGCATGAGAGGGTATTTCAGAATACAGGTTGTTTTTATTTATTTAATTTTTGTAGCATTAATCATGTTGCATCTTGCAATGGTGTTGTCATTTCTCTTGCATGCACACACTGAATTACTGAGCAGTGCTATGCAATGTGTCTCACACGCTCTGGCACTTCCATTTCATACTTCACAGTTTTAGTGTCACTTTGAGGTTTGAAATGTTTCACAGTTATTTGCTATATGTGGGTGCCAAAAAAATCAGCCTATATCACTAAAAAAGATACTACAAGAATAGAAAATGGTTAGAGTCAGATGGGAATTTCTGTTTCATTAACATTCAGAACTTTATCAAGAATCAATTTACTTTTTATCAAAATCTGATTTATGTTTTACAGATGTATGGGTGAGTACAATTATTTTCTCACCATACAGTTGCCATAAAATTAAATATAAATGATGTAGATAAGATTCTATAATTAGAAGGAAATTTAAAACACCATACATCTTTCTAGCCTCACAACTTGTCCATATGCTCTAACATAACAAGCCCAAGAGCCTCAATCCAGTCACTTGATCTAATCCAGTATAAATATTGAGTGAATTTTTATGTATGTATCTCAATGCACGTTTCAGCTTAATGTGTTAAAGTCAATCTATTTAAACAAAAATAGAATGACTTATATCTGCCACAAATATAAAGTCATTACAACTGATAACACACTAAGTAAGATATTCACTGGCACTTACAAATAATGACAGGCATATCACCATCAATTTTTGTAAAGCAATCACATATGTGATGACTTCCTCCATTCTCCCTCTATACACCACTGATGACTCCCTCACTTCACACACACACACACATACACCCATAGCACATTGGCATTTGACCACCTAAATACTACCTGCATTTTTTATTAACCTATTCTGCCCCACAGTCAACCAAAAATCAAATAAATAAATAAATGACAATAAACATGTTAAGACCCATAAAAATAAGCTTTTCACACAGGAGAATGGTCTTGAAGAAACACCTGACATAAATCAAGCACTCAGTAAAGATTCATCCTTTTCCTCTCCTTGTCTTTTCAACTTCACAAGACGCCTCCTCAAGTTCAAATGTCTGGTTTGTTTCAATACAAATAGAAACTGAGACCCACTGGTAAGCATGAAAGGAAAGCAAAAGAGAAATAAGAAAGTACAGATGGAAACTCGTAGCAACATTTTTAGGCATGCTCTGAATAAGATTTTAGTATCTGAAACTATTTTCCTTAGACAATTTAAAAGAATTTTTCCATCTTAGGAAGAGGGAATTTATACTTACAATTTTAACTATCTGAAAGATTCCAACTAATTACTGGAAAGTAAGAGAGTAAGTTTTTTATCTGAGGGATCCTGCTCTTAACAGAGAAACAAATAATGACTAATTATGCTAACATGTTGACAGCGCTGGTAAAGGTTCAAAAGGTCTACTTGAGTTTCAAATATTCTGACAAGAAATCAGAGTAATTCTGAAAATGTGCTTGTGGAGACAGCCAACCTGCCACAAAATGCACGTAAGAAAAGCTGATCAAGACAGTATACTAACATAGCCTGCTCTATTCTCAACTTAATCCAAATGCTAACTTGACAAGGCCACACCACAAATTTAAAAACTGTCTTTATTATATTTTACATTTGCAACTTTCTCTTTAAATGCATACATATTTAAATGTTTATCAGCCACAGGTAATTCATACAACTTCTTTAGTACAAGGATAAAAGTACACTACTAGAAAGCAGAGACATTCTGCTCTAGATTTACAATAGCCCCAAGGTACTAAAACTATATCAAATGGGTTTATGGAATTAATTAAAAAGTTCTTAAAATAAATTAATTCTAATTCCTGTTGACATTAAAATTAGTACTTCCAGTGGCATGTTTAGGAGTAGATTGTTTGGAGGAGGGCTAGGAAGAATGGATAAAAAATACACACAAAATTTCATAACTATCATAACTTTTAAAAATATGGTTGGGAAGTGTTGGTACAGACAGTAGGCCAACATCTTTAACTATGGTCTCTATAGAGACGAATAGGGCTTTCAGGCAACTCTGTTTACTTTTTATTTAGTTATGAACATGTGGCTCTTTGCATATCAAACATACTGTCAGACACTGCAGAGTTAACAAAAGCTATAAAATATATAATATACATGGTCTGAGCCATCAATAAAATTAGAGAATAGTATCTTATACAGAATAAGAATTTATTTTAACAATATGTATAAAGCAATAATTCAGCATATTCTTGTGACTATCAAAGGGAAAATGATTACTACTAAAAGGATAAACGAACTAATGGTCAAATATTGAGTAGCTGAGACAGTTTCTCCAAAAACTGTTAGACTAGGAAAGACAGTGATAATTAATAAGGTTCTAACATTCTCTAGAACCCCTTCACTATTTCACATCTCATACTCACTACTCCCTATACTAAGAATTCCTTTCACTTATACAAGCACAGGAGTGATATATTCCAAATGTACAGTCTTTGTGAAAAGTGTGAAAAGTTGGAGCAGGAGCCTCCAATTTTCTAATCTTTTTTGCACACTGCTATCACTAAAAGAAATTTTCAGCAGCTACCCCAATATATGTAAAGTTATTTATCTTATTGCTTATCTTAACATTATTTATCTTATTATAAACTATATTCCTATTTTACTTTATTAACATATCAATACACTATAAAACTAACACTGAAATACACATTATATTCAGAAGATATAGAAAAAATATATAGAAGCTTCTTCCTACACAATCATGTATCATCTTGCTCAACCCTTGGAATAAACACTCCCCATATGATACCAATGGATTAGAACAGGGATTGGCAAACCATGGTCAGGGCCTAATCAAGCCCATCACTTATTTTTGCAAATAAAGATTTATTGGCACACAGCCAGCCAACTTGTTTACCAACTGCTTCTGGCTGCTTCCTTGCCACAAAGATACGAATAATTGTGACACAGACCATGTGGCCCACAAGGCCAAAAATATTTCCTATCTCACCCTTTACAGAAAACATTTTCTGAGCCCTAGATTAGGATTAATTTCAAGGTACTTATGAAGGAAAAGTTCTCCAGAGTAATAAGGCTGAGCATATGAGATGGAAAAAAGAGAGGCAGAAGAGATAAATCTGCCAAGAATGCTAACAAAGTTGCAAAGCAGGTGTGATGATTAATTTTATGTGTCAGCTTGATTGGGCTTACGGATGCCCAGATAGCTAGAAAACATTATTACTGTGTGTGTCTGTGAGGGTGTTTCCAGAAGATACTTACATTTGAATCAGTAGACTGAATAAAGAAGATCCATCCTCAGGAACATGGATAGGCAATTCCAGTCCATCAAGGAATCAAATAAAGTAAGAAGGCAGAAGAAGGGCAAATTCTTTCTTCTGGAGTTGGAATGTTCATCTTCTTTTGGCCTTAGACATGAGAGCTGCCCTTAGACATTCTCAAACATTTGGACTCTGACTCCAGAACTTACACGCCTGGTTCTAAGGCCTTCAGACTTGGACTTACAACACCAGCTTTCCTGGTTCTCCAGCTTGCAAACAGCATATGGTGGGACTTCTCAGCCTTCTTAATCACATGCTAATGATATAATTCCCATAATAAATCATATATATCTATATTTTACATATAGATACATATATATCCCCTACTGTTTCTTTTTCTCTGGAGATCCCTAATACAATAGGCATAGGAGTGAAATTTTCTACCAGGATATAACTATTAGAGTAGGGCTGATTATAGCATGACAGGGTACAAAAACAGAACTTCAATACCAGTAAAAAGAAAACATAAGTCAAAAGGCATAGAAAGCAATAGCTGTGGCATTATTTTTTTAACTGGTGTTTCTTACAACACCTCCATCAGAGGGTAGGTATCTCTCTCCATTCCAGCACAACTTCAGTTGGCATACCTTTTAAACCCATTTTACTACTTGCCATAAACGTCAAAATAGGCCCAAGGAGATATTTAAGATATCAACAGGCAAAAATTACAATTTAACATAAATAATGAATAGCAACGATTACAATTCAGTATCTCTCTAGCACACATATACCTGCACACACGTAATTCCAGTACTGGCACCTTCTAGTAAATATCATAGTATTCCTTTGGTCATGAAAGAGAGTTTTTAAAAATATGCTACTAAAAATAATTGTTGGCATATGGAGAGTTAAGGCCTTCAGTCACCAATCATTTCTGTTCTTTCTGAAGTTTTATTATAAAGTCAATGCCAAAGATTATAGTATTTAGTTATTCTCCTATATTAGTTTTGACTTCCGCAACTGGAGAAGACAGAAATAAACAGAAATATTCTATATCTTTGTATGCCCCATGTTACTTGGTAATATACAGTACTCAATAAGTAATTATTAATTGGTTCTCCAGAAGTTATGTACAAAATACACTGCTACATGTCAAATCTAATTTTCCCATTGCTTTCATTGCAAACTAGGATATTCCTTTTTTAAAAAAGTTTCAATATGAAGTAGAAAAAACAGAGGACTAGGAGTATGCAAATCTAGTTCTAGTCACAACTGGTGTGACAAGCTAGCTTTGTGGACTTCAGAATGTCACTGAATCTTCTTTATTTCCATTTCAGCATAATGATGGGTTAGAGCAGCTGATAATTAATATCCCATTTAGCTCTGAAAGTCTATGTGACAAAAATCACATTTAAGGATATAGAAAAATCTTTTAAAACCACACTATTCAGGTAAGGTGCTTCAAAATGGCAGCAAGAAGGTCAAAGCCAGAGGCAGACATGGATTTGGGGGGCATGTGGTATTTAGGAAATGTTAAATCAGAATGTGTCTAGATGGCTGTGCTTTCTCTAGATTGCCATAGACTCCATTCCTTCCATTGATCACATCAGCTTTTTCACATATTGATGTTACCTGCTCATCTTAGAAGAGCATTTGAGTTTGGAACTCATGACTTCCAAGGAATTATAATTCTGTTATTTTGATAGCTAGGTATTATCTTATATGTGTAAAACAGAAGTCCTATTGTTACTAAACCAAATGAGAACATATAATGTGAAGGTACTAAGGTTTTACCAATATCCTTTAATTCTTTTTCTTTCATGATGTAATGTAGTATAATGACAAGAATGCTGAATTTTAGATACAAAAAGAAAAAAAATGGGTTCTGGTCTTCTCTTTTCTACTAATAAGACCTGTGACCTTGAGTGGAAATTCACTGAGGCTCTCTGGACCTATGTTTTTTATTCCTAAAATGAAAGTGGGATGGTTAAATTATGAGTCTAATGTACATTTTATTTCTACAATTCTACAGTTCTAAGATAACAGGCAATTTCATTGTTCTGAGCCTATTTCCTAGAACTTTGTGGAAGGTACAGGTCTTTAGAAATAAACAGATTTTTCTAAGCTAAAGGAAGAAAAGATGTAAGAACACAGTAGACTGACAGAATCAAAAGACAGCAATAGATGAACAAAAGGAGTGCTCATTTCCTGAAATGTATAGAGCAATAAATAAAATAATAGAAAAGCTATCACTAAAACATGGAGCCAACATGGCTTGAAAGTTCTTTAGCAGTGAGGTAAACTGGCTAATGGTATTAGCATTAGGCTATGAACTAAGAATGCTATGTTGCAGTGCCTGCCATGTCATTTATTTGTGATTTTAGCTTCTTATTCAAATACATTGAGCCTCAACTTCTTCATTTGCTAAAAACAGTGAATAATAATGCTCTGAAACTACAAATATATGTGTATAGTGGTTATGCATGTTACTATAGACACATTGTTTATAAGATATGAGTTCTGTAGTGTTGGAAGAGACAATCCGCCATGGACCCAGAGCATCCCTGAAATCATACTAGTATGCCACGAATGTGAGGCTCCGGCCACTCTTTGCTCTCTATCCAGGCCTTTTCTCAGGGCAACCTTGAGGAATCAAGTAACATCTCTCCCTGGGACAAAAAGCAAGCTTGCTCTAAAAGCGATAGACTCCCCAAGCTCACATCTCTCAGCTCTAACACAAATCTACTATGTGTGCAGCATCTACCTGAGCCCTCTGTGTTGCTCCCAGTGGACTTGGGGGGACCTGACATGGATGGAAAACTCAGCCTACATGTTGTACCATAAGTAATAATGTCCTTGTCTCTGATGAGTCCTGACTGTGTCTTCTGTCTGTACCCATGAAACTGGCAGCACTAACTTTTTAGCTTATAAATATGGGGAAATTCCAGACCCTTCAGAGACCCTATGGAGAGGCTTAATAAATGCATGATTGTTAGATGAATGTAAATTAGTCTATTTCACTACCTTTTCTTGGTAGAATAATCACAGTCCTATATTTTAATCTAGAACCAGGAAGACAATTTGTGCGATGTTTTCAATCTTCCTTCTTCCAGTTCTCACAAATTGTCATCAGTTGCATAATTCACTGCACTATCATCAACATCCCACCCTGCCATCCACTCAACATTTCTGACAAATGCCAGTACTTACCAACTTTCTTCTTTATCCTCACAAAGTCAGAATGTTTCCCACATTCAAAGCTAAAGTCTTACAGCTTCACTACTAAGGTTCTTCTGATCCTAAGCTAATCCCAGATCTGCTACACTAATTGTAAAACAAGTTATTGTAATGTTATCCAGCACCAAAATCTAAAATATTTTCTTCTAGTGGAAACTTTCCAAGTTATACTTCTATCCCTAATTGCACTTGAAATTGCTACAAAAAAAAAAAAAAAGCCAAAAAGACTGTAAAATTGCTTAGGATCATAGACAGGAACTTGAAGATTTAAGTGCCACCTCTACACTATTTTGTCAGAATGTAAATATAATTGCAGGTGCTTAGAAAATAAAAGACAAACATACCAATAAAAATCTTACATGCCGAATGCTAGGAGAGCAATAACACTTCTATTATAAACCATTTTATGTGATAATTGCCTTTTGAGAAATAAGGAAAAAGATATTATCACTAACAGAAAGGCTTTAAAGAAATGCAAATTCCTGATTAGGATCATTTTCCAGTGAGGTAAACAGCTTTTTGTACATGATTATTTCTCACCAGATCTTAGCTTTCCTCACATTGTATACTAGTGTTTGTTTTAGGTAATATATCTCAAACATCTTGACATACTTTCTCACCTTGCATTAGGAGTCATATTTTTTCTATGCCTAAAACTAAGTCTACATGAAAGGACAAAGGATGCTTGCCAAACTATAATATGTTGTTTGTCCTCAAATGAATTTGGCACTCTTTTTATTGTTTATCTACATAAACTTGCCAATGGTATTAACAATCAGACAGGACAGGAATCCGACTCATTTGCAGCCAATCACAAAGCTCTAGGCTGTAAAGCTGACCAGTTTCTTAACTCACTGCAGAATCAGAAATCAAGGTGAAATAGAGGATAGAACCTGGCCCCAATGCTAATTAAAACACTTCTGCAGAAAGTCCTATTTCCCAGTATATCTGATGCCAAAAACATGTGTCACAGTTGTTTCATAGCAGTTTATTAAGTAGTTAAGGTTTTATTAACTCTTTAAAGCCATAAGAAACACTAAACTCTAAAACCACATAATGTACTTGGGTATCAACGTAGTTTGAACATGGTCACATAAAACTAGAACATTACCTTTCAGATAAATTCCAGGTAAATGTATCATACGTAGCATTATATTCTCTACCAAATGAAAGTAAGGTTTAAATATGAACTGTCAGCTGAAGAGAAATAAAGGAAGAGAGAACATGCAACCCACCTTTATTTCACAGAAAATTCTCTTTTTACAAAAGCATTTTGTGACCGCTTTACCCTGATATAGTATCATCTGCTTTTCTGTATGAGCATATATACTCTTATGAGTCTTTCAAGGAGTCATCACTAATGCGTCTGGTATTTTAGAGTTTATGTTATGTTTTCACACAAAAATCTCGTTTGATCCTCACAGCAATATAGTCAGCAGTTATTTTTATCATCACCACTTAACAACATAGGAAATGGAGGATCCAGTATATTAAATAATTTGGCCAGGATATTTCAGCAGGAGAACCAGACCTTGGTGTTTGATCCTTGCTCCCTAAATCCCAGATTCTTTCTAAGTAGATGCAGTGATTTTATTAAGTGTGGCACATTTAATTAGACTCCCATTATCATCCATGAACAAACCATCATTCTGGACTATGTTCACAGCATGGAAGCACAAATGCAAAGTCTTGTTACTCATCCTCTCCAGCCACAGAAGCTGCTCCTGTAAGGAGCACAAATATTTTCTCCTGGAAGGAATGTTTATTTCAGGGCAACTAACACAGGAACAAGTCTAGGAAGATATAAAATTCACTACAGGTTCAAGAAAGTGAAGCTTGCAGGCCAACCAAAAAAGGAGTGCAACCTCTTATTACAGTGAAAATCAACTCTTTGAGAGTAACATTCTATTTTCAAGGGAAAGAGGGATCCAAATTTAATGTCTGGACTATTAAATTATCTGTAGGAAATAAATGACTAGAAAAGTTATACACTCATTTGATTTTATTGCTGATGTCATAGAACTCTAAAAGTAATTATGCCCTATAAGTAAATAAAACCAGTTGTAAAAGGCAGCTCCTAGCAAATTAGGGTTCTAGGTATTATCTTCCTTCTTAAATAAGGCAAAAACACTGTGTACAAATTAAAATCAGGCTTCACTTAAAAGCCAGGCAAATAAATGCCTTGCAAGGTGTAAACCCAAGGACCAACATTGGGTCCTAGAATTCTAAATGTATAGTGTCTATTCATTTCTAACTATTCACAGAACTATTTTATCTAAGAAACTGTCTAGGAGCTCCAAAACAAATTTTATGGCCATTTTGGACAATTCATCATTGTTGGCCCAGCAAAGTAATCATGCCCTCACCTTCTTTATAGAAACAGGCAATCCATGCCCATATTCTTGCTGCTCCTCCCATTCAAGGAAACCATCTGTGCTCCCATTAATAAATGTGGTATTGTTAGAAAGACTCTCCAGGTAGACATAGGAACAGTCACTATTTTCTCAATAAAAAAGTGATTGTCAAAGCTCATCCCAAAGCTAATATTCTAACCTTTAAAATATCTGTATAACACTAGCTCTCTATTTATTTTTACTAGCAAAAATATATTTGTTTCCTGGGATTTCTTGAGCTCTCCAATCGACAGCACAATATACCTCTCAGATGCCATTTCTTTTCTAGTGAAGTTTCTGAAATTCATCAGGTCTTTGTAGCTTTGGTCAGACAGGAAAGTATAGGCAGTAGCAGTAGTCCAATATTTCACTACTGACCCACACAAGAAATCAGAGCTGAACTACCTAGCCATAACCACTCTCTGGCATTTTTTGTCTTCATCCATAGGATGCCTCTGTGAGGACCTACTGAAAATGACACAGACACCTGGGGACATCTTTGGAAGAAGCAGGAAAGTACTCAATTGCTACAGGATATAACTGACAATAGGACAGTCTATTTTCTAAGAATAATGTTGGGCACTTTAAATGCGACCTTTCTTCTGAAAGCTCATCGTTCTTATGAAAATAAAATAGTTTTTCCAAGCAGCTAAGACTAGATCAGTTTTATAAGGCATACTGAGATGCTAAGAAGAAAAGCAACTTGCTCAAGGTTATACAATAATTTGGAAAAAGATTAAGAGTCACTTCCATACTCCCAAGGCACTTGAGAGACCCTCATTCCTCCAAGTACCCCAATTACTCAAGAAAGAGGATGTAGCACACTATATGAATTAAATGAGTGAAAGCTTTAGATTCAGAAAGACTAAATTCAGATTTAAATCCTGGTTCTGCCATTTACTATTGATGACAATTTCAGCATGTCTCTGAGCCTGAGTTTTCCTGTCTGTAAAATCCAACTAAGAATGTGCAAATCTTGTAAGACTTTGATAATGCATGGCTTAATATACTGACTGATAATTAGGAGACACTCAATACAAGCCAACTTTTTTTAGCTGCTCTGTCCTATTCTCTATTAATTGGCTTTCAATAAAGCAGTGGAAGCAGTTTTGGATTTTTAAAACCAAAAACCAGTTTGCAGAGATATAAGCACATTTTCGAACTTTCATAAAATAAAAAAGCAAAGGTCACTTGCTTACAGAGCTACAACCAGCTATTCCAGTCTATTTTGAATGCTACTTAAAGGCCATACTTAGCAGTTGAGCATAGCTGGACACCAGGAACTTTGGCAGAAACTACCATCAGCTCAATCACATCGGAAGTACTTATGAGCACCTGTTAAATGTGATGATAGCATGCATGTTATATGTCTTTGTGAATGCCTCTACAGTAACCATATAAAACACTTTTTTGATCCATCTTCACTAAGTATATTCTGAGTACTCACTGGGCTTCTGGAATAGTTTAAAAAATAAAGCGTCTCTAAAATAATGTTTTGATTCATTAACTGTAATGAGACCAAAACCAGAAGGATTTGGCAGCAGGCTTGTTCCCCTGGTTCTTAGGCTGCTTCAGAGCAGTGCCAGCTTAGAGAAGGGATGATCAATGCCTCACATTCCACACTTTAGGCACTAATAGATCCTTGGCTCCAGGATTCCCAGTGTTCAGAGGGAATGCCAGAACACACATGCTGTGACAGAATCATTTTGGAAGCATTCATGCAGGCCAGAGAAATTAATAACTACCTTGGGCACTAATTTGCTCAGGCAACAGCTGTTTTGCACCGGACAGTGATTAGGATTGATCTCTTTATTCTGTGCAGATACTGTCCTACTGTCAATGTACACACACACACGTGCATGCGCGCGCGCGCACACACACACACACACACACACACACACAGTCTTCTGGTATAACTCAGGGATCAGCATAGCAGAAGTACCCCCGCCGTGGTACATAGATCAGTTTGAAAAACTACCTGGCTTGCTTAAACCTGGCTAGCAATTTACACTTACACTCATATATTCACTTCATTTCATTATGCAACAAGCATTTATAGAATATATTTCAAGTTCTCAAGAAGCCTACTGTTTTTCTATTTAGCCAGCGAGGATAGAAATACAAACGAGACTGGTAAGGTATCTGCCTTCTAAAGGCTTGCTTTCTAGCATAGAGTACAGATTAGCACATAGGCAAACCAATCTGATGGAAGATGTTTTTCAGGAGTACCTAATACCTCTCCAAAATGGTAATAAGAATACTGAATACTGCCCCCAATCACTTTGGAAGATTGTTGATGTCTCATGAGGCTACTTTCCAAGAAATCTATATCCCTGAGTATAGGACTATAAAGAACATTTCTTATTTTTAAAATATTTGGCCTGAAAAATAACTTGCCCTCATATGTTCTGGTACAAATTAACTGCCTAGGTCAGGATACAAATAAGGGGCCTTATCAGGAGGAAATGTCAAAAAGTTTATAAAGATCCTGGCTAGCCAAGGCTAACTAATAGTAATAGTCACTAGCAAAATAACCAATATTAGATGATTAATGATCTAGATGATAATAGGATTACTTTCTACTGAAGTCCTACTAAAACAAAATATTAAAACATAGAGGCTACTTGAAACATCACTGCTACTTGATGAGCTCATTTGGAAGCATCCCACTCTCCAATCACCACTTTCTCCTTTCTTTGGGTTATTCCCTATCACCAACAATGTTGGACTCCCCTCCAGGACCTGTGATTCATTGATCCTACCACCTTTTTACCCTCCCTTGCCACCTTCACACCTTAAGCAGCTTAAATTCCAAAGTCAATCCTTATGAACACTCCTCTCTCTGGCTGATTTTGCTGCCTCCCTCTTATTTTGTCATCTTATTTGAGAAAACACAAAGCTCTAGTTAAATGTAAGTCTTTTTATCTACCCTGTGGTGTTTGTACTCTGCATAATTAATGTGATGGGAGAAAACAAAACCATGACTGGTCTCATATAACATTAACACTAACCCAAGTGGACATTACTGTTATCCAGTAATCATCCTCCATTTCTCAGTCCATTTACTCTCCGGTCTGTATTTCATATTTTCTCTCTTTAAACCTCCAACACTTCCCCCTGCCCTTACTTTCAGTGGCATTTTTTGCTTCCTATTTCATTGAGAAACCAGAAGCAATCAGAAGAGACCTTCTAAAGCCTGGGTCCTGAGAGTATGTGTTCCCATACACTCCATGTGCCCTCTCATTACTACAGGTGAAAATATTTTATATTCCCATCTAAGGCCAACCCCTGTACTTAAATTACAACAGTTCTCATCCACTCTCACCTTCTAATAGATACTGTTCCAGGAATTTTTCCTTTTTCTTTCTTCACTGGTGATTTTCCCTCTCCTCCTAATTGTTTCTATCAGTATAAAAAAAAATTGACATTTCTCCCATCTTAAATAAGGGGAAAAAAGAAGTGCTCTCTCTTGATCTCACCTCCCCCAACAGGCACCTAATTTCTGTGTTCTTCATAACTATTTGAAATAGTTCTCCATATTTATCTAATTTCTCTCCCTCAATTCTCTTTTGATCACTCTACTAAAAGAGTAGATGTCAAGGTCACCGTTGACCTCCACAGTGCTAACTCCAATGTCAATTTTAAGTCTTTGTCTTCCTTGATGTGTAAGCAGAATCTAACACAGTAGGTCCACCACTCTGTCCTCCTAGGAAGACAATCTTCACTCAGTTTCCTGCACATCTCAGTCTCCCATTTTTGTTTTTTCTTCCTCACTTGCTGTTCCTTCTCAGTCTCTTTGTTAGTTTCTCCTCATTTCCCTGACATCTAAATACTCTGTAGCTTACTACTGCAGAATACAGACTTCTCTAACTCCCTCCCATGATTATATCATAGCCTCATGGCATTAAATACCATCTATAAACTGAGGTATCCCAGGTTGATAACTGATACTGGTCCTTTCCCATGAACTCCAAATCCACATATCCAACTCTCTGTTCAATATTTCCATCTAGATATCTAACAAACATTTCAGACTTTATATGATAGTACTCCCTTATCTGAGGGTGGATACATCGAAGACCCCTAGTGAATGCCTGAAACTGTGGATAGTACCAAACCCTATATATACCATGTTTTTTTCCTGTGCATACATACCTATGACAAAATTTATTTACACATTAGGCACAGTAAAAGATTAACAACAATAATAAAACAAAATAATTATAATAATATGCCAGCATCACTCCTCTTACATTTTGGAGCCATTATTAAATAAGGTAAGGGTTACTTGAATACAAGTACTACAATATGGCAACAACCAAGCAGATAACCAAGACAGCTACTAAGTGATTAAATGGATGGGGCACATCTAAAGTGTGGATATGGTGGACACAGGGAGGATTCATATCCCGGGTGGGATGAATTGGTATGGGGCAAGATTTCATCTCCCTAATCAGAATGATGTATAATCTAAAACTTAGGAATTTTTTATTTCAGGAATTTCCCATTTAATACTTTCAGACCACAGTTAACTTCATGTAACGAAAACTTCAGAAAGTGAAACCACAGAAAACAAAACCATGGATAAGGAGAGGCTACTGTCACAGGATCCTTGGGGCATCACTTCACCAGCCAGAAACCTCTGTGGCTGGTGGCGCCTTTGCCTGAGTTTTGCTGGAGCCTGCTGGGCTTAGTCCGTCTGCTTGGCCTGACAGGCTATGCTCAGCTCACATTACTGGCCCAGACCCCTTCCTGCCAAGGGCGAGCCAGGCATAGAGTGGCAAGGGGTGCATGAACGAGCAAGCATGGGGTTAGGCTACTGCGTACAGTCAGTAATGCTGGCTGTGGAGGGGTGGCCAACTCCCAGCACCAACTCCTGCAAGGCTGCAGCTATACCAGGCATACTGCAAGCAGCTTCCACTGCTGGAACCAGGGAACACAGTAGCCCCTGGAAGCTTGGAGATGCCAGGAACCTCAGAGCCCAAAGAGGGTGTCACAGCCCTGACTTGGGGAGCTCCTAGGCCTGGGCTCCCTGAAGGGCTGCAGCTCTTCTCTCCTTCCCTCTTCTCTCCTTTTCATCACCTGCAACATGGTGAGCAAGGGGTGTGTTTCAGCCTTGTTTGTGTTACAACTCTTTCAGTCCTGCCATTTGGTGGGCCCTGAGCTCTTGTCCCATGTCCAGGAAGAATGAGGTATGTGGACAGCTGGATGGTGAGGTGAAGAGGTGCTTCACTGAGCAACAGTATAGCTCTCAGGAGACCTGAAGTGGATAGCTTCTTCCTGCAGGCAGGTCGGCCAGATATCTGCTCTGATCTCAGCTCCACAGACTCCTCTCCACAGGCAGGTCATCCCGACATCAATGTCTCTGCAGCCCTCAGGGGAGATGAGACCAGTAGTGGGTGGCTCCTATCTGCAGACAGGTCTTCTTGTCCTCTGTCCAAGTCTGGCTGAGTCCCGGAGAGAAACTGCTTACTGATTGGTCTATGAGTGGCCATGGGTGGACCCAGAAAAAGCATCATAGGTTCTCACTCTAGTCCGCAGAACTGGCAGCCCAGCCCCAGGCTTCAGGCCATCCCCAGCTCAAAGGTGGGGCATCACTGGGATCCGCCCCTTTCTGCCCAGGAGCCTATCTGCCTCCTGCTGCCATCGACCTGCCATCCACAGCACCTAAGCTGTTCATGCCAAGGGGTACCTCCAGTCCCATGCTGAGCTGCCCTCAGCAACCCCCTTGGCCTCCCTCCCATGCTTGTTGGCACCCAAAGTTCGGAGGAGGCCAAGACGGCAGGGGACTGGCATGTCATCACAGCCCTGAGCATGTGCACACCTGGCTGGGTTGTGACAGTACCGAGGCTTGGCCACAACTTTGCTCCAAAATTGGAGTGAGGACTGGGAGTTGGGAGAGGCCAGGCAGCCAGAACAGGCATTTCTGAACCTGTAGGGCAGGTGGAGCCTCTCGGGCCCCCAAGAGTGCAGGGATGCCAAGGTCCGCTGTTGCAGCTAAGCAGCTGCAGCTGCGCCAAAGAAGGCAAGACCCTCCAAATCGGAAGGTGGCGAGGCTCCCACCTGTTTTCGGTTCTCTGCGGCTCCATGGAGCATGCTGCCCCAGCCAAGCCTCCCCGCCTGCAGCCGGCATCTTTGCAGCAGCCGCTCCAGATGGGCTACTCCTGCCATCACTATTGCATGTCTAAAGCTGAACTACTGATCATACCCATCAAACCTGTTCTTCTCAAAGACTTCCCCAGTTTGGTAAATGACAACCCCATCCATAGTACATAAAGGCAAAAGGTTGGAGTCATCTTCCTCTCAAATCCAAATAACCAATTCATTAGAAAATCCTTTAGGTTCTTTGGAAAGGAGAGAAGGGCTTCAAATTGAGTTAATAATCCATCAGGCCTACGTGATGAAGCCTCCATAAAAATCCCTGAACTATGGGAGTTTGGAGAGCTTCCAGGTTGGCAGGTATACTATGTGCCAGGAGGGTGGCACATGCCAACTTTACAGCAAAAGCTCCCGAGTTCAGAACCCATCCAGACCTCACTCTATGTATCTCTTCATCTGGCTGTTCATCTATATCCTTTATTATATCCTTTATCAACAAATTGGTAAACTTAGGTAAGGTGTTTCCCTGCATTCTATGAGCTGAGAAAATTCATCAAACTGAGTTGGGAGTTGTGGAAACCCCAATTCATAGCCAGTTGGTGAGAAATTCTAGATGCTCATACTTGAGAATAGCATCTGAAGTGAGGGGCAGTTTGTGGACTAAGCCCTCAACCTATGGGATCTGATGCTACCTCCAGGCAGATTGTGTCAGATTTGAATTGAATTGGAGGACATGCAGCTGGTGTCCACTGGAGAACTGCTTGGTGTGTGGGGAGAAATTCCCATACATTTTGGTGACCAGAGGACACAGAATTATTCTGTGTTGTGGTTAGCAGAGAATAGAAGAAACACACTTTGTTTTTCCCTTTATTACTGAGAAACCCATTTCAAAATCAGTAAAAGATAATTCCATTATTTTAACTTCTTTCTTTTATATAACTATACATCAATTTCAGCACACTATTATCCCAGAAAGAAAACTAAAATATTAATAAGTTCAGTCTCAAATGTTTAAAGTTAACTATGCTTGATTTACTAATTAGCATTTAATAATAAGAATTGAGCCTGAAAAAGGTTAAAGTAATACAAATGTTAATGGGTGAGATTGACCAACTTACACAGAGTATGGCAAAAATAATTATGGGTCTCTTGGCTACATATAAATTACTGAGGCACAGAAAGTATTTCATGGCACATACTTTTAATGTCCTAAAGGGCCTCATACTGCTAGGAAGAAATGCATGTGCCATTCAATAAAAGATTTAATTACTTTAATAACCAGTTTATGGTTGTCCCTTTCCTAAACCCTCAAAAAGGTATGTAAACCTCATACTGTTGGCAAATCCCCAGCGCCTACAAGTAGTTAGTAACATGGTGGCCTCTGATGATAGGAATTTGTATCCATGGGGAGTATATGTATACCCTTTCTCTTAGTTCAGACAAAGGAGACTGGCTAGACAGAGAGGTTCATGGCTTTGGTGACAGTAAAAGGCCTTCCTGCCTACAACTAGAAGGGTAAGTTTAATTCTGGGAGAGGATCAACAAACCATGGAACCACTTATTTAAAGCCATATTCTCTCATCAACTTCCTCCAATATAAAATAAACATTTGATCTTCATTTGCTCTGTTCCTGTGTCTTACTTCTCAATTCAAGTGGTTCCAAACTCAGAAGGAAAAAGATGGTGTTACCATAACTCTGATTCCTACCCTCCCCTCAGAAACACTGAAATATGTATTTATTTAAGCAAGAGAGAGGAAAAGAAATGTCTGCTAAACTGAAAGTTCCATGAGGGCACAGACCATGGTACACCATATCTGGTTCAAGTAGGAGTTTAATATAGCTGCTGAATAAATATATGAATGAAGAGATGAAAGTTGAAACAATTAGCCCATTAATCACACTTCTATACTCCTTTTGACAAGGAAATTATTTGAGAAAAATGATGTCTAGAATTGAAATGTACTTTCAGAAGTATACTGTATTAGTTTTATTTGCCCATTAAAACAAATTACCAGAAGCTTGTGACTTAAAACAACAGAAACCGATTTCCTCACAGTTCTGGAGGCCAGCAGTCCAGAATCAAGATCCTGGCAGGGTTGCTCTCCTTCACAGTCTCTAGGGACAAATCCATCTCTTGCCTCTTCCAGTTTCTGGTGGCTGCCAGATTGGTGTGGCCACATCACATGAATCCTGCCTCCATGGCCTCTTTGTGTTTTCCTCTTTTGTCTGTAATCTCTCTTTGCCTCTCTTTTATAAGGACACTTGTGACAGTATTTATAGTAAATCTAGATAATCCAAGATATTCTCCCCACCCAAAGATTCTTATCTTAATCACATTAGCAAAGACCTTTTTCCCAAATAAAACATTTACAAGTTCTAGGAATTATCATCTGATATCTTTGGGTGGCCATTATTCAGCCTACTATTTACACCTGAAGTGAAAATTTTCCAAGAATGATTGGATAAGAAAGGTGTTTCCCCTATCAAACAGGAAGGACATCTACATCAAAACCCCATCAGTACGTCACCATTATCAAAGACCAGTGACAGATAAAACCACAAAGATGGGGAAAAAGCAGGGCAGAAAAGCTGGAAATTCAAAAAATAAGAGCGCATCTCCTCCTGCAAAGGAGCACAGCCCATCACCAGCAACGGATCAAAGCTGGTCAGAGAATGATTTTGATGAGATGAGAGAAGAAGGCTTCAGTCCATCAAACCTCTCAGAGCTAAAGGAGGAATTACGTACCAGCGCAAAGAAACTAAAAATCTTGAAAAAAAAGTGGAAGAATTGACAGCTAGACTAATTAATGCAGAGAAGGTCATAAACGAAATGACAGAGATGAAAACCATGACACGAGAAATACGTGACAAATGCACAAGCTTCAGTAACCGACTCGATCAACTGGAAGAAAGAGTATCAGCGATTGAGGATCAAATGAATGAAATGAAGCGAGAAGAGAAACCAAAAGAAAAAAGAAGACAAAGAAATGAACAAAGCCTGCAAGAAGTATGGGATTATGTCAAAAGACCAAATCTACGTCTGATTGGGGTGCCTGAAAGTGAGGGGGAAAATGGAACCAAATTGGAAAACACTCTACAGGATATCATCCAGGAGAACTTCCCCAACCTAGCAGGGCAGGCCAACATTCAAATTCAGGAAATACAGAGAACGCCACAAAGATACTCCTCCAGAAGAGCAACTCCAAGACACATAATTGCCAGATTCACCAAAGTTGAAATGAAGGAAAAAATCTTAAGGGCAGCCAGAGAGAAAGGTCGGGTTACCCACAAAGGGAAGCCCATCAGACT